>NW_027248280.1:5288961-5888961 GCF_041260155.1 Ptychodera flava
TGTATGTATGTATGTATGTATGTATGTACGTAAGTATGTATGTATGTATGTTGTACCGTTCATATCGTATCGTATGCCACACAAGTCATTGTAACTGACAGGCGTGCAGGAGAATTAACTTGAATACACATTTTCTTTATTTGATGGAAATATTAATCCAAACTGCTGTCAAGTACCTGTAGTTAACAGTCTCCTCCCGGAACTCTTTAAAGTCGGAAACTGTGACAGGGACATTGTCATCGTCCTGGTCGGCACTCTTGCTAGCAAAGTGACGCTTAACGAGTTGCATTACGACAGCCTACAAAGATAAATAAAAATGTTGGTCTTTACGAATAATTTTTAATCAAACGTTAATAATGCCATTGTTAGTAGAACTTGCGATAACACATTTTCATGGTTGTGTTTTCCTTCTTTAATCGATGAAACCATTAAGAAGAGATTCATGACCAAAAGATTAAGCTTACGGGAGATGATTTGGACTACAGTCAACTAAGAAAATTCAGCAATTATATTAAACCAGTATACTGGCGGTGAAAATAGAGCAATCTGATTGGTGGAGATATGAATATAAGAGTGTTATAGTCGCGATGACACAAAGTTGGAACACATGAGTACTGAGTTTGAGAAAAATCCGGACCCCTTCAACGTTTGGTGCTAGAATTTCAGCATATCGTACGGTATAGCAATAACTATCTGAGCAATGCGTACACACACCCCATATATGCATTCGCTGTCGCTTATGCAAACATGTTGTGACTTGTCAAACTCTTGTGGTTAACCAGGCGCTATAGGTGTGGTTAATTGCCTAAATAATTTATGATTCAAGTGTGATATGTCTGATAATGGGGAAACGTAGCATGACTTTATTCACAAAACATGACACAAGGTGTGGAATTGCAAGACGAGTCACAACGGCCATCACCTGATATTGTCTGATCTTTGCTCTTTTCTTCGAAATGCTCTGCCTGAAAGTCTTCCTCTGTAACAAAAAAACAACAATTTGTGACAATTTAAAGTATGCTGGACGAGCGTTTCTGTGGCTTATCGCGACCACAACGCGAGAAATTTGCGCAATTAATTTATTTGTATGTTCCAGTCAAGCCGAACACCTTTGATTTCCTCTCAACAAGTCGCAACACGTCTGTGCTTATCCCTATACCATGACAAAAATAATGCCAGTTACTTTAAAATGTTTAAAAGTTTGTGTAAAGTTCGAATAGCAACATGTCTCTTTTAACGTTCCTCTTCAAAGTGTGGGTTTGCAAATAGTATTTTATTGTTTGTGACTCCTGACACCAAAGACAAATGATGGCGAAATTCGGTGTATGCAGGTATTTGTTTTATTGAAGGTCGGTTTACGAGTCAGTGCTCAAAATTTCATTGGTTTGGCAGTCAATCGTTGATTTTGGCGTCCGAGAGTTTCCGTGTAGGATAATACACTAAGTTTAAGGCAAGAGAAATAGGCCAAAATACGATCCCTGGTTATCATATTTTTCGCAGAGTTTACTAAAATATGCAGATTACGATCTTTAAATATTACACAATCTTGATTGAAATAAACAGCCTCCAGTCCAACGACAGGCAAACCCTTTGTTGTGAACTTTGGAAGCATTGATTCTCAGGCTATCAAACGTCGCTCACCGTGGGGGCGCTTCTACAGCTGTAACAGCAGACGATGTGCCTGAGGAGATAAAACACTGACTTGGGACTCGGTATGATGTTGAAAGGTACCGGCAGCGTAGCACCTTCGTCGAAATAACTCATCCACATCTCAGCTCGGTAGAACTTCCATTCGATGTCTGAATTTTCCTGCGATGAGTAAAAGCAATATCGAGATATGAAATCTGTTTTATATATTTTATCGATCATACTTATACGACAGAGTTCCATGAGATGGCGGCTGGAATAATTTATGAAGGAAATAGACATATTTGGTTCGCTTTCATTTACCTACACATGGTCAATTTAATAACTAGATTTATCACCATCCACTTTATGGTATTTGACTGTGTCTGTCGTTTGTCTGTGTGTTCTTCAAATATCTCCCCAGCTGAAAAGTTACAAAAGACGTTGAAGGTACAAAGGAACGTTACCTCAAAAATATGGACGAAATATATATACGTTTCAATATTCGCCTTTAATTATACAATTTGTTTTTTGTTGTCCGCGGGCGGCTAGGGTTTCCCACAAAAAGATGAAAAACAAACACAGCGTAATAAGGTACTATAGATCAAAATATCTAATTCCCTTACCTCGCCCAAGAAATACCAGTATATTCAAAAAAATTAGCGTAAGTACTATTTATGCGTGTTATTTCTGTGTTTGTTTTTACTGGACAGGAGAGTACGTTTGTGGAAAATTTGAGGACTGCAAACGAAGAATGTCATTAAAGGCACCAAACTCCTCACAAGCTAATCCTACCTCGATCCTATTGTAGGTGTTGCTCATTACTGCAATCAATAGATTTAGCAAGACCGTGAACGCGATGATCATGTACATTGCGTAAATGAAGGCGCCAAAGCCTTCAGTGGATTTGTGGTCCGCCTGGGTGTCCAAGTTCGTCAGATCCATCAGATCAAACAACGACCAAAGTAATGTTATCATACTGCTCCCAAAGCTGTGTGTGAAATAAACACTTCTGCTTTTAATTTCATTCATGTAAGGGATGCCGGATGAATAATTTAAGGTAGTATGCACCTCGATAGTGAAAGACTTATACATTTTTACTCAAAATTTCCTCAAAGAATATTTCAATCATTCTCTTTCAAAAACAAGAATAAAAATCGGGGCCCACAGGGCAAATTTTGGAACTAGAGAAACAAATTACTCAAGATTTACCGATATTTTAAATTCAAAATGGCCGCCATCCCTGTGTTAACTCTATGGAGAAAAATACAATGTTCGAATTTCGAAAAAATAAGCCGGTGAAACGTTTTCTTACTCCAAGAGTTTTAAAATAAACCCCCACAAGTGGTATATCATCAAAAAAAATTTAAAATTTGGTAGTCCGAATATCTGTCCCCGAGGCACGTTCTGCATTAAAGGGACAGTAACATTTTGATGTGAGCTCATTGGGGTGTGGGGTTATTTTTCTCATATTGGAAAATTGCAGTCGTGGTATTTTTATTGTCGTCATCCATCTGGTGATCTGTAATATTTGATGATTTTTTTCACTATTTTGGTTTTATCTTGTTCTACTCCACGACGCATGTTGAGATACACAGTATTCAGCTCGTCAACTCAGACTGTGCAGCCTGTATTGTCAAGAAGTGAATTCTGGTCCGGACTATAATTCAAATGTAAACAATAGCTGTGCAATTTTTTACAAGTGTATTGACAAGATCTAGTTTCAATTTTTCTGAGAAAACTTGGAACAAGATCCACGCCTTTCAACTTCAAGGCGCATACTATTTTAACATGTGAGACATGTATAGCCAATAAACCTTGATAATTTCTAATAAATGCGTAGTTTGGGAGTGCCCAATCACAGTATCCGATATGTACTCTGTTGTCCAATCACAGTATCCGATATGTACTCTGTTGTCCAATCACAGTATCCGATATGTACTCTGTTGTCCAATCACAGCATCTGATATGTATTCTGTTGGGAAAATATGAGTTATAATAATCTACCTTGCAAACGGCTGGTCGTCGCAGTCTGTGGAATTTGATGCTTCATAGCAATCCAGGACATCCTGCGTGTTGAATGACCAATAAACCTGAGTCATACCGAGGGAGAAAGCAATCCACACCCAAGAAAACAGGAAGAAAAACTTAAAGATGTCCACAGCTATTTTGGTCATCGAGATTTGCATCGGTCCGAAATGGCGGTCGATGACGACAAGTCTGAGTATGCGCAGCACACTCACGATGTTAGCCACGGCAAAGAGGCATTCAGAAAGCAATGTCGGGTCCCATTCTGACCAGTTGGTGCGTTCAACGCTGAAAGCAACGTCCGATTCGTACTTGTCATACCATGATTCTGCGAGCCACCAATCGCCGGAGAAGGGGGATGGACTCGAGTCTGAATCAGAGCCTGAAGCTGCAGTCCCTCCACTACTGTCGTCTGCCGTGTTGCCCTTTCCTCCAGATGCAATAACGGCCGTGAGATTTGCTATGAGCAGACGAGCCAGCTCGTTCAGCAGTTCTTCGTTATATAATGTGGTTGAGTTTTGTTCGTTTACGTCGCGTTTGCTGATAGCGAGTGAGTCCAGTGCGGCAGGGTCGGCACTCGGCGGCGGTGGGCCAGAAGGTGGGCTGGCATTTCCGGGAAGTGGGTTCACCCGGACGTTTTCAACAACATTCGTGTCTGACGTGAAAACCTGTGATGAAAAGTAGCGACGTAAACCGTCAAGTGAAAGAAATCTATGTTCTAAGTGCTGGGATGGTACATGTATAGTGTACAAATGTATACGGACCAGACAGGATTTTCTGAAGTCCAGGGTTTCGGTCAGTAGCAATGAGACACAGGCCTCAGCTTATAGGTCATTCCGAGATGTTGACGTAAATCGAAATTGGGCGTTGGTATTGAATGCCTCACGAGTGGCATGCTGAAGGCGAACGACTCTGACGCGATGGAGTTTCTCTAAAATATACGATAAAATCAAACTTGACCAAAACATCGTGAGAAGTGGCTGAAGTAGGCCAATAAATGTTATACAGTATCGACTTAAATAGTGGATTTGTTTTTGGAAATCTTACTTGAACATCCAAATAGGCAACAATCCGTAATGCAATGACACACCAATACAAAGACAATTGACACCAATCCATGATATTGTAGTAGTCGCTGATGTATACTTGCAGGCCGCTCCTCCAGAGTTCTTTGATTTCCCTCCAGGTGAAAGCTGACAGGAAAGTGAAGAAGGCGAGTCATTCCCAGTTCTAACTCATTCAAACGTGAAACACACACATATACCCATATAGCCAGTGAGGACTGGGTCGCTGGGTATCGTTGCGGTTGTAGTGGCAATGTGTAAGTGCGAAGTTCGCGAAAGCGCTATACCTTAGTACATATCTTGTAGAACTATTTTTGTCTGAAAATGTAATGCAACATTTTACATAACATTTGACTCTACAAAATAACTTGAAAGATGTAATAGTCCACGCTAGCACTGCCTCGGGAGGTCATTGAAGACTTGTGACTGTACTGTTTTTGAGGTCCCCAAAAACATTCGTCTTGAGCAGCTGGTGACACTTCAACTTGCGAAAACATTCATTCCTACTGACTAACAATTCTAACAAATTTGTCCTGCTGATATCATGCTTTCATCATTTAATACCATCTTGTAAAATAACTAAGGACCAACACTGATCCGCTATTTTTTACACTTGCATGATGACGTTTTATGTTTCTCGTATTAAAGACAGTATGTGCCTCTAAAGATAAAGACTTTTTGCTCAAACTTTCCTCAAAGAATCTTTCAACCATTCTCTTTCAAAATCAAGAAGAAAAGACCAGGGTCGCAGTGCAAAATTTGGTACTGGAGAAACAAATCACCCAAGATTTACCGACCACTGAAATTCAAAATGGCCGCCATCCCTCTGTTAATTCTACGAAAGAAAATTAGATTTTTAATTTTCGAAAAACTAAGACGAAAATTTTTTCTTACACCGAGAACTTTAAGTTGAGCCCCACAAGTGGTAGATCAGAAAAGAATTGTAAAAGTTTGAGAGTCAGAATATCTGTCCCCGAGGCGCATTTTATTTAAAGTATTTACAAGAGGCATGTTGTGAGATGACGACAATAAGCTTAGTGTTAAGGTTCTGCAGTGCGTACCGTGATCCTTCTGAGAGAGAGAGAGAGAGAGAGAGAGAGAGAGAGAGAGACGAGAGAGAGAGAGAGAGAGAGAGAGGAGTGGACACATTTAAAACTGTCTCTTTTGGCCCTACTGTAATGTGAAAGTACCAAATGGAGTGAACTCACCCACGACCCACAAGATGATGAGCCATTCAATGAGTGTTGGAGGTGGACCTCGTTCCTGCAGCAACAAAGCCCCTTGCTTCAAGCACTTGATGATGTCCTGCCGGTCGCTATACTCACTGGTGCAGTGCGATACAGAGAACTTGAAGGTGAAGGTCGTCATCAGCAGCAGAACCAAAAAGGTCAGGTATGATGTAGAATGCATCACAAATTTGACGTATCTATTAGAAAGAGAAAAAAAGTAAGGCATACTTCAGCTTTGATGTAACCTGCTGTGTACAATTGCATCTAAGAATATCTGCTTTAGGCTTTTGCTTCATCTTTCCTCAAGGAAAGTTGAAACCACCCTATTTCATGATTAGAAATAAAACAAAACGTCATTATGCAAATTTTGAGACAAGAGAAACAAATTATCTAAAATATAGCAATATGACCGTTAGCCCCACGTGTTGACGGTACAGGAAAATGGGGAAAATCCGATTTTAAAAAAGGAAAGACAGTTGCATCTTCATGTACTTCGAACACGAGTCCATGCAGGAAGGAAACTACAACAAAAATTTAGGGTCAATAAAATTGTCCCAAAAATGCCCAGTCTACATAAATGATAAAAACACTGAAGCAAAGATAAGCCTGGACAACCAGAAGTGCACGTGCATAACACACCCATGAAGAAGAATGTAAACAAACGATAAAATTAATCCGTGTTTTTCGTTTACTAAATAGTTCACAAATAGCGTAGAGTGCGACAACCACGTCTGCTCTTTTTCGTTCAGAAGAAGAAAAGTTTCCAAGGCCATTCGAATCTGAAGTTCATATTATTCATAAAATCCCATATATGGTCCTGACAAAATGAAAGTTGACATCACAAGAATTGACGTCACTGATTAGCAACCGCGAGCATCATTTCAGTATCTTTTATAAGGACTGATTTTTTTTTCACCATGAGGTGGATCGGGTAACCTTTTCAAGAAAATGCACTAATTATGTGTCAAATACACAATGATACAACAGGTAGTTTTCGTGGCAACCGCTGTGGTAACCTCAGGACTGAAACCAAACAGTACAAGGTCTTAACGCATATGATAATTTATATCAGACATCACCAAAGCCTGTTGTAAAGCCTTCATACTTACGGGATACGGGTGAATCTCGCCAATTTTCCCTTTGGTACAAGTAAGTAACAAAGAGATAGTAAGGGATAGCTGATTGCGATGAGAATGGACGACAAGATAAAAGTTATTCGGTTTTTATCTATAGTGTTCCTCAACTCCCTGTACCATTCACCAATCAGAAACTGTTGACAGTGCGCATGTGCGATGAACTAGAAAATAAAAAACGATAAAACAAACAAATAGGATATTATGATGGTCCACCCTTTTATTGGAAAGTCAGATTAACCGACATTGAATAAATGCATAGTGTACCAGTAAATTCGCCGATGAAGGCGGTATTGACGAACACAAGGTCATGCTGGAAATAGAAGACATAGTGATTGCAAGGGTGCTAGAAAATATTGTCTACCATGCCTTTTTTGTTTATTTTTTAATTTAGTAAGTATACATTCTGGAATGACAAAATTACAGGTTGTTTGTCAGCATTATTCAGTTACCCTTGATAGGACACTTTGATCGCAATTGCTTGTATCACAAAAACCGGACGTCAAATCTAGTAACATTTGCCACTGTGCAGTCTGCAAATACATAGACTATAGATTTTAGTGAGGTGTGGCAAGTATGTTAAAGTTTGTGGGGCCAGCGGAAAATATCGGCTGACTCGCAGCGTGTTTGCAAGGTTATATCTGATTGGTCGATTGTCACTATTCACAGCCACAGGGAGTCTATTTGTATTGTTTTCATTATATTGGTAAGATTCAGCCACCCAATTGGATAACAGCTTCGAAATCGCTGCGAGTCGGCCCGAAAATATGTTTGTTATGGGTTATCTCAAAAAGAGGTGTTTGTTAATTTCTCCTAAGGGTGCCTGTAAGCGCCCTCTATAAACTATGAACCAAGAACACGATATGTCAGTCATCTTGACGCTATATAGTAATACATACTCGCTTTTGTTTCAGCTGCACGGCTTCAAAAGCTCTGTTCACGGCATTTTCGTTCACGCCTCCCGCGTGCTTGTTTGGGTCGTAAGTCAGTACGGCTGTGATCTCGCCTTTGTCACGTGTCTGACTCAACAGATCGGCGGCGAACTGTTCGCACTTCAGGGACAGTTCTGAATATTCCTCTCGGAATTCGTAGTCCTCTACGCTCAGTTCTCGTAACTTTGAACTTGACTGCGTGAAAACACGAGAAGTATCAGAGAATAAGGAAGACATAAAAAGCACATGCAAAAATCGGATCGGTTTCTGCATAGTGCAAAGTTGCTGTCGTTTTGCAGATGTCACACGTTCGCTATTTGTATGTTATGGCCTGTGTGCCTCACTGTTAACTACAAACACGAAATCTCGTATTCTTTAGGCGTGTGAGAGTCTGCACATCTTCCCTTATATTCTAATATCGAGCTTACGTACCATTACAACACGTTTGATAATGAAATTGTGGATCAACATTAAAATCTGTCGGGCAAGTAGAATGACATTGTGATTTTTATCAGAATGGGGTTGTTTCTACCAATACGTGAAATATTACATCACAGTGCCTCCACGCATGCGTGTGGAGGCACTGCGACAAGATGTAGTATTGCACGTATTGGTAGAAACAACCCCATTCTGATAAAAATCAAAATGTCATATTACATCACAGTGCCTCCACGCATGCGTGTGGAGGCACTGCGACAAGATGTAGTATTGCACGTATTGGTAGAAACAACCCCATTCTGATAAAAATCAAAATGTCATATTACATCACAGTGCCTCCACGCATGCGTGTGGAGGCACTGCGACAAGATGTACTCACATTCAAAGTCAACTTCATATTTCATGAATTGGATTGTTTTATTGTGATCGGGCGTTAAAAGACAATGCAGCGGTTCGTTTCGAAGCGGTTGTTAATAACGGCGGAATATTGCTAGCTTGTTTCTCACGAGTCTATTCACTGTAGAACAGCACAGTACTTTAATATTGTGTCGACAAACGGCAAACCGAATCACTAGAATAATAGTTCATGCCATGAAAGCATTATAATTTACTTGTTCAAATATCAAACCATCGACTGTTCATCAGACCGTAAAACAAACTTTGGTGAATGTTTACCTGAAAGGCGTGTCCAATAGGATCCTGTGACGTCAATGAGATGTAGGCTTCACTGGACACGGCTTGGTAGATGTGCAACTTGGTCAGGGATAACTCCAGGGAGGTTTCGGCTCGCTGTCCGGGATCCGGCATGACGGCTCCGTATTCTAGTAACAGCTTTAACAATCAAAACGGAAACAAAATCAACACAATGCCTGCCCAGTTCTGTTGATAGTTACATCTTTCTATAATTGTAATTAATACACAATACTGTATGCAATATGGTGTTGTCGAATGTGTTTTCATACACAGGCTACAGTCCACAGTCCATAGGCCGAAAGATATAATACCAGGCCGCATATCTACAAGGCGTTTATGAGTGTAATACATCGTTAGTATCTGTTAGTTCCTGTTTATGACTACTATTATTCGACTTTTACTACTTTTATTAAAGCCCAACTAGCTGTAACTCTTGAAATTTGTTGACCTCAAAATTTCTTTCTATTCTCTCCTGGTTTTCTCTGAACTCTTCCCACTGAAGGGATATGGGTTTTTACTGCATTAGGAAACCATTCCTTTGTGAAACATTTGACAACTTAATTCCAATTTTATCAGTCATTTTGATTTCCCGCCATTTTCAAAACTTTGTAATACTACAACGGAAACGGAACACACTGTGACAGTTGAAAACATTCACCCCAATGCATTACATTTATGTGAAGATTTCAATACAGATATGCACAGCATCCACGGTTTTTGCTTTTTTGCATGGCGCTGCGATTTAATATTTGGACAAACATTTAATCGATCGCAGTGAAATCTTTATTTTGTTCAAAATTGCATATACAGTCCCAGAGGGTAGTTAACCATAAGTGTATACTATTCACACACCTAAATACGTACACTCTCACAAATTATTTAAGTTCAAAAGTAAAATCATAAAAATAATGCTAAAAGTGGGGCTGTAACATCAGACAAACATAAGGCTGCAGAATAAAGGCCAAGGCCAGCAGAAAAAGTGTTTACTGGTGTAAAATGTCTATACCTACTTTTGTGATATGGTAGTCGTTGCACTGTCCGGCTTTGACCAATGGTGTGACGCCATTCAAAGATTCCTCTCCATCGCTGGCAATGTTCAACAAATCAATGCCATGCGATTGCTGTCAAGTGAATACAAATTATTAACTGAACTGTTTGAATCAATCGGAAGAGAGTATTTCATTTACTTTTTTCATTCGTTTGTTGTTCGCTTCATTTATTCATTTTGCTCCAGCTAGTACACAACCTCTTGCATTGTCGCTTACATCTTCCAACTGCCGAGGTTGCATTTCAAGTAGTTTGCGCCTCCATGTTGGGAACTTTTGCTCAAACTTTCCTCAAGCAAACTCTTCACTATTCTCATTCAAAATGAAATAACAAAACTCCGGGGTCACCGTGCAAATGTTAGTGCTAGAGAAAAAATTTACCTGATATTTACCTGTATTGCAAAGTCACAATCATCGCCGTCGCTGTGTTCTATTTATGGTGAAAATAAATTTCCGATTTTCACAAAACTATGCCGGTGCAAAATGTATTTACTATAGGCCTGTAAGCTTGAAAATGAGCACCAACAAGTTTTAGGCTACAGGAATATTGTACAAGTTTGAATCCGAATGTCTGTCACCAAGGTGCATTCAACCTTTAAAGCTATACGGTCACCTGTAATCTAAATATGCCAATATATGGTCAAAGGGGCGTTCCTTGGTATTCAAAATGGCCATTTGAGGGCGCTGTTTTTAAAAAGCGGCCACCGCTTAAAATCTGTGATTGGTTAGATTTTCTCTTTGCATGGTAACTGTGGCAAAATTGGAACAGGTGACAGTGTACCTTTAAGGCAGAAGTCTTAAACTTCGTGAGCCTATACAGCCTTAATACGTCTTGTTTGTCAATTGCGGATGATTAGTGTATGATAAAAGCTTCGCAATTCAGACAAGTTTTTACGCAACTGTACCAATCGTTGTCAAAGTGCTTACAAGCATTACGTCACTCACACCAAACTGTTGGCAAACAACGAATGAATCTATATTTCGCATGTTTTTTGCAAATCCATTCATTAATGTTAAAATTGTCAAACTTACCCTGACTGAAGTTGCAAACTGGCAGAATACTTTGACCGCTTCATATTTCCCTTCGTCGATGGCATAGAGGAAGGCATCACAAATGCGCACACCATGATACAGAAGAGTCCGTAGAATTTCTGTTATCAAAACATTAACCGATTATCAGACACTTACTGGCATTGCACTTTTATCAAAATAAATAGATAGATATTTTGTTTGGTTACAGTGTCCTAACTTTGTTGAAATACCTTCGTCTTATATCGAGCGATAACATTATCTCGGGCGCAACCAACTCGACAAACTTTGAAAAACACTAGTTTTTGCGTTCCACGTGACCTATACTTTTCAACATAGATACTGCTTGTATGGAAACGAGGCAAACGGTGAAAGTTCAAGACAAAAGCTGCCGTAACACTCAACTCTACGGCTTCCATAACTTACCAATGTGATCGTTATTAATGGCCAAAATCAGAGACGACCTCCCTTTGTAGTCTTTCCCGTTTATGTCGAAGAGGTCGCTGTTCTGTAGAGCGTACTCAACGGCAGCTTCGTCGCCATCCTCCACTGCTTGCAGATAAAAGTCTTTCAATCTCTCGTGGGTTTCTATTATTTCAGCCATAACTCTGGTGTAAAGAAGAAGAAAATGGTATACACTTATATATACCTACCTACCTATCTTAGACAGATGGCACATACATACATACATACATACATACATACATACATACACACACACACACATACATACATACATACATACATACATACATACATACATACATACATACATACATACATACATACATACATACATACATACATACATACATACATACATACGGTAGAAATCATATCGTCTTTGAAGCATGTATGTAAAGTATGGATGGATGGATGGATTCGTTAGCAAGTTAACGTGAAAATAAATGAAGTCCGAATGTGCACCTCTCCGTCAAAGGTATGTCATTGTCTATTGCGTTGTGAGCAGTTGCCTCACTCTGGTTCATGACCTTCTCGCTAAGTGGAACCCTCGCTTTGCATCAACTGTTACAGCTTCTCAGGAAAGAGTAGGCAATGAGTTAAATCTTATTCTTTTACTTTTCTCATATACCACCCTGTCTGCACATTGCCTAGTAAACGGGAAAAAAAACCTATGTCCACTATCGGCACAATCACTTCAATCCCTGCTCTTGTAGTTCATCGGTCACGGCAGATTTTTGTGTTTCATATTACTCTGGGACATTGAGCGAGACAGTTGAAGACATCGGTGAACTCCGCGTTTTAACAGGTCTTTCACAGAATTAAAAATAATAGACAGGCAAGGATGGGCACTAATACTCATTTATACAGTATTGATGTTGATAAAAAATCCCATTCAAGACATTCAGGAGTATCGTTGAGGGCGGACGTCTGTCGACATCACGACCGAAAGGCCCGGTGATTCTACTTTTGTTGTGTTTTCCTTTGACGCATCCTTGGTGAAAGGTCAAAAGGTAGAGTGCGCTGTGCGATAGTTCATCGACCTTATTCTCAAAGGACAAATGTACAAGTCATCAAAATGGCTGAACAGTAGTTAGAGCTGCTTTAAGGGTACTACAATACTGTCCAACATTGGAAAAGGAAAATGGAACGATCGGGTGTGATAAACGTTGGAGTGAGATATTTGGACGATATAATTAATTCCCAGTCTTCGATATGCGTTGATACACTTTGAAACTGACAGAAAATGCACTGTTCACTGGATTATTTTGCCGAAACTTAAACATGTAAATTAACTTTCCCCTTGGAATAACATAAAGAAGTAGATAGTGACTCCGTGTGAAATAGGGACCATGACACCTTCCCGTCCACCGTTCCAAAGAAAATAACGATTGATATTCTATGTTCACAAGTCAACTTTGATCGAGTGTTCTGTTAAGTGCTGTCAAATTAGTTCTAAAGGCTAGAAAATACAATGAATCGGACTGGGTTTTAAGATGTTGTATCGTTCTAGTACTATTCATCGTATTCTCCGGGTCATTGACCTCAGTCAATAAGTTTGTCTGGTGACGTTGAAGGTCATTTACGGTAAAAACGGCTACACACAAACAGGGGAATGGCCATGCGACACGCAATTATGGGTATCCCCAATGACTGAGGATATGATATAGACAATACTCTTGAAATAATAATAATAATAATAATAATAATATATTCCCTTGAACGAGAAAATCTATACCACTGAATTGGCACGTCAATGAAAGTGCATGGAGGTCTTATTGTTTTGATCAGCTAGATATTGAAAATAATTTGCATTTAGAGGGCCATTACCAACCTTGCATTTCCGTCAAAGTGGCACAATTGTTTAATGTACGCAAACCCTCGTGATTTTCAACCTTTTTCCGCCGAAGAAAAAATGCATTTCTTCCTTGCTGTTACAATATCATGCCAAATAGTGGTGACTTCCGTACACCCTAGAAACTTACCGAAAATCAAAGTTTCACAGATTCATCACGCACAAAGTGATTCCTTATATCTCCTGTTGCAGAATTTATATTGACGCAGAGATCATTTTCCTCGAGGGTTTATGGTTCATTCATGAGATTGTGTCTATACATGTATTGTCCTTCGTGACGTTTCGCTTTGAACAAAATACACACAATGACAGCAAACCTGTTGAGAATGAAGTTCACGTGTTATCACAAATATACAGTTACTGTATGTGACTCTCCATTGTCTGTGATGGCCTGGAACAGTTAGGTTGTGAATAAAGCTGTTTTGTGTATTACAAAGGGCAACACGGGTAAACCTATTGAGATACGGTCAAAGAAATCTATAGAACAACAAAATACAGGTGATACAGTATCATCATAATTTAAGTCTTTCACAAGTAGGTCAGGCCACATATGCGGAGTTAGAAAGTCTGAAAAATCTTGACCAAGAAATTACAGACGAATTGAGGGCAGACACAACCAAAGAGTAATCAGTGATAAGTGTCTCGTAAAGCAAGATCGGCTGGTCCAGCATCCACAACAAACAACATGTTGTTGGTGTTTTCAAAGGGAAAGCCGCTATGCTCGCCGCTCCAAGAACTTACTTACGTAACAACTGACTCACACGATGAGTCTAATTTTAGGTGGCGGTGGTGGGAGAACCGCCTGCTTGATACAGAGTAGATTTAATAGAGGTTGTAAGGTCTGTTAACGTTGTTTTGGATATCAAAACAGCAAGTCCAGACCATACGAACCAAGGCTACTCCAAGGCTGTAATCACGTGTTGGCCGAGTAAAAGCGCCCAGCTATAGGGCGTTAACACCTTAGTGTCTCGACACGGTCCACTGAGAGCATGGATGTGAATAACTATATTTTATAGATCCATGCTGAGAGAGAGAGAGAGAGAGAGAGAGAGAGAGAGAGAGAGAGAGAGAGAGAGAGAGAGAGAGAGAGACTGACTTTGAACGGTAATTCACACAGGTTGACATTGATTATTTATTGTGAGACGTCCTTTCAAACTAAAGCCAACTTGGCATACTGTCTATCAGTTGTCACCAAAAGCTGGCGTACTAGACACACAGTCAGTGACCAAGAATCATGGTGTCCTACTTACCATTCAGTTCCCAATTCGACTACCTATGCTTTCCCCCTCGCAACGCCAATCGACAGCAACTGGACAGGGACAACACGCAACTGGACCCGGGAGTGCAACAGGTTGATCGACGTACGGGAGAAAACTTTCCCTGCGTCCTTGGGATACGCGTCCTCTCCGTTGCTCAGGCATAAAGACACGTATTTTGCATGACAAAGTCGTTGTTGTACTTTCGTGTGACAGCTAATGAAAGTCAATAATGACCTGAGTTTGTAAAGGGTGACTGCTTAGTATGGATGAGTAATTTGACGTCTAGTGAAAAGACCGCCACGCCCTTCGTTAGCATTTAAATTTCTGAGCCGAGAGCAAGGCAGGCACATTAAGGTTCTGGTCATGCAACACCCACAGGCATACGGATTGTCCAGTATGGTATGTGCAGGACAAATCTGGACTCAAAATTCCAAGCGCCTGTGGTTGAACCAGGTTGCTTGGCACCTAAATGAGTGTTGACTATATCAGAAGTGGGACAATCTACATGTGAATGTTTGATGGTCACAGTGTCAAGAGGGTTATTTCACTTATGGCGATATCTGTACAAGCGGGAAGAGTGATTTCCTGGCGAACCTTTTTTTTGAAGTTGTGCTAAAGGAGACAGTGTCCGCTATCGTTAGCATACAAATCTAAAAAGCAAAAATATTGGATTTTTTCGTCGCAGTCCGCAGTTGGCCAAGTGCACACCAACTCACTCGTTACCTTTCTTGGATGGTGATACTGATGCAAGATGCCCTGTTTGAAAACAGTCGGTTGTGGAACTAAGCTCTACGCATGACAATCGGCCCACGCATAGCGTGAGTGAGTTCACTGATGGTGCGTGATATGGTGTCCTGCCTCGGAGTCAGGCACAGATGACTGCAAGCACGCGAACGCGCTGGCCGATAGGTAGGCGCAACTAGGGCGAGCCTAGCTCTGTTGCAGACTGTTTTTAAACATGAGCGCAGCGTTATGACTTTCACAAGTAGCTTTGCTTTAAAATAAATTGAGTAAACCCGATTTATATATTATATTATAAAAATCACCTACCTTGATGGATCCATCTTGTGAGTACTTCCCAGTTGACCTTGAAATAATACACAGACAGAGACACAGACACATATATACAATATACAAATATATATATATATATATATATATATATATATATATATATATATGTGTGTGTGTATGTATTATTATATATATATATATATATATATATATATATATATATATATATATATGTATATATATATATGTATGTATGTATGTATGTATCGATTGCAACCAACCAATTATAGGCATCAACAGCACCACCACTGTAAATTGAACAAGTTTGCGAAGCATTTTCTTTCTACCGCCGACATTTACTTGTCTATTGAACGATTTGTAAAAAATAAAATAAAATAACTTTTATAAATACATATTTGTTATTATCAAATACGTTGCAAATCCTGTCCTTACAATTATTGCGTACGTATAAGTTGCATGTTTTACCGTCTGGATATATATTTATTTACAATAACATTATCTAAGGCTGCCTGATCCAAACTTAAATGAAATTTGCAAGTGTGCGTGTCTTACAACACTGTTCATCTTATCGTAGCTTCGAAAAATTCGAAAGTACATGTTTACTGAAGACCCCTCTTTTGTGAATATTTTATTTCCCAATTCACCTGTTTATCGAACATATGTTGCATTGTATGGTTATACCTGAAACGTGAAGTAAGCTGGAGCATAGTAATTTCACTTCATGTCATCTGGCCTGATGGATAACGAAAACTACCTGATATGCAGCCACTAATTTGAGTTTCGACATTTATGAATTTCCAATGCTTGCAGAGGCGATATCAATCGCTGGGCTTGCGACTCGGCACGAAGTATTTGCGATTGAATATTTTTTTGTGGCATAAAAAAGCTGACCCTTAATCTGAACTCTTCTATGAAGAGACTTCAGCCCACAGTGGAAACGCGCAACAGAATCGTCTTTAGAGTGCAGGATTCTCTGCGTAACATTTTCGACGAAATTACGGTGTTTCTCTGGCAATTGCGTCAATGCAAGACAATTAGATTTATAAAAACTCCTGCTCACCAGTTTTATCACAGCAGCGTACTTCAACCTAAGATTTTGATAATGAATTTGGGTAAGACTAAACTGCAAGATCCGTCGATTGAGGGCGCTCTCTACGCTGCCGGGCGGATGTAGAGAGCGCCCTCGAGCGACGGATCCTCTAGTCTATGGCAAGAAAAACGTAAATAATTTAATGCCGAAACATCACGACATACTCCATTCTCTCGCTGATATTCTTTCAAATGGCCAATTGACGGTTCTCTTGCTCGCTGTGACGTCATTGTACCTTGATTATGAAGATGGTGGCAACAGTGACATCAGAGGGCATTCATTTGACTCTCGTATGTTGAATGTTGAAAATGTTTTGTAAGTCGCAGTATTAAGAAATCATTTAAATTATGTAAGTATATTGTTCAAGTTTGCTGAGTAGAAAATAAAAATGTGCCTTTGGTCAGTGCCTTTGAAGGTTCAAGCTATAAATTAAAATTAATTGTCGTATTTATGACTAATTTGGCCGCGAAAGACAATGTAGCGGATTCAGTCTATTTGCCTCCAATGACTTTATCGGAAACTGAACCAACTTCAGACGATTTGTCACCATGAGGCCGCCATGAAAATAGAATTTCCGATTTTCAAACAAATTGTGTTTCGTCCGTACAGGGGGGATATCAGGGAAGGTATGAAAAAGTATTTACATTTTGAGGGAATTTTTCACTCTCTACTTGGTCTTGTACCTAAATGCTTGCCTTGGTCTGCCGACAGAAAGAAACCTGAAGAGTCCCTATCCGATTCGATTGGTTGTCAGAAAAAAAATTGCGGGTTTTCTGTTGCTGCTACATTTAAAGTCTTTGACTCCGTCATTGGACTTGGTTCTTATTATGGAAGCGAAATATTAAATCATGAAGAAGAAAAAGAACGCTCTTAGCTGATATTTTGATGATTCTTATGAAAAAGGTGAACATTAATGCGAATAATCAAGACCCTTTGGTTTGGTTTGTGAAGAAGATTACCTGGGAGTTGCCTCCATTTTGAAATATAAATTCGAAAATCCATCTGGAAAAACGCAGCATTATGAAGATCACGCGATCAAGATCACCAAGAATGTCTTTATCATTTGAAAGTTTATAATCAACATCGAGAAGTCGGTAATCCCCTTAGGCTGCATTCACAAATAATTAGAGGGAGCCGGAGAAATTCTTGGGGATTTGAAAATTCTGGGGGTGGTAGAAGGGGGCCTTGAAAGTTTTGCTCTGCGGGGAGGGCTCTGAAAATATGGTTGCCTGTTATTTTATACACTTTCAGATTCCATAGCTTGGTAGATAATTGAATGGAAAATAATTAACATTTTTATGTCGTTCAATGAATCTAACGTTAGAAATAATTAAACAAAAATGTAGAACCATTTCGTCGCATTTCATTACTTTTATTTCGAAAAAGAAAGTAAAAAATTATGAATGCCATTGAATTTTCATAAGAAATACAACAAGTAGGCCCTGTAACGGGTAATTTTTTGATAATTTTTTTCAATATTTCTATGCAATGTGTCAAAGTTTCTTGCTGTCTTCCTACAGCACGCTGAACACATAATATTCAGTATATGGAAATACTATTGGTGATAATTGAATTAGAGTCCAGACTGAAAGTCATTTGCCAATGATACAAATGCACAGTACACATACACAGGCTGTGTTGGCAAGCTGAATACTGGACAGTTCAACATGCTCTATGGAGTAGAACAAGAACACAGTCGTATAAACTGAACAAAACCATTGTTAAAATTATCAAAGTTCATACAGCTACTGCCCTGCTATATGGACTGTCTCACCGACATTGCATACCCGCGGCGACAGTGATAGAGCGAGCTCTGACTATTGAGTAGTTGAAGAAAAGTTTGTTCATTACAAAAAAACATACTTGCAGACAAGATCAGCAACACATGGAAGACCAGGAAACGCAACAGTTATCAACAGACAATGACCAAGAGGGACAATACGTATCACTATTTTTAAAAAAAACTGATGATGACTACCGGTATGGTACTCAAAAAAGTGCATCTTTTTGAATGTAATGATACAGTTCACTTCTATTCATACATGGCTACCTGTATTTGTCATTTTACAATGAATACATTGTCCAAGAGTGCAACAAAGATGTGAATGATCAGTAGGTATGTTAAACTTGATTTTTTTTTTCAACATGTTATTGTGAATCAACGTAAATTTTGTGGTTATTTTTCGTAAATCTTGTTGAAATGTTTTAAAACTTATTTACACAACCTTGCACAAATATACAGCATATATCGACACTTCGATGTATATAAAATTCAACTGATAGCAATATAAGTGTACATAACACATATGTAGGTTGTGTTGATTGGCTGAATACTTCAACATAATAAGATGAAAAACACGAGTTTGGATTTAATACAATAAACAAAAATACTGAAAAGCATCAAGAGATACCAAAAGCATGTCATACAATGCTGAGAAGTTCAGATGACGAAGATAGTTACACTAAAATGTTCTTTGTATACGAATATGGTCGTGCACACTTATTTACACACGGGTTTGGAATATTGTTATCAGCAAGAATGGCATTGCGAAATTAAGAGCTAACCAAGGTTACCACAAACACAGTCCATTTATGCCACAAAATACTCTGTATTGTAACTTTCAATCACTGTTTGACTTTGTAAAGTACTAATAAGTCTTTGGAAAGCTTTGCTATTTCAGTCACACGTTGGAATTGGAAAGAGGACGGCATTTAATAAAAATAATATGTAGGTATTGCATGTTCGTAAAAAGATGTTGAAATTGCAGGACATGAATCTTGCTTCGTGTTCATTTGCCAATTTCATGAAGATATTAGAACAGACATTAATGACTAACCCATATGATTAATAAAAGTATTTCGCATTTCACAGGCGCACTTTCAACGATCCTCTCACTGTAAATGAGTTGCCCTTCACTTAGGACGATCCCCTCATTCTGCATCGTCATGGCAACGAATCTTATTGAAGACCCAGTAGAAGTCGGTCTCTTTCGAGAATGCCTAAAATACAACAAAGAGAGAAAGATATTTTGTTTTTGTTTTTGCTTATTCTGCGGGAAAAATGCCTTACGCATTTTCATTTCATTGGACAACAGGCATTGTGGGAAATAATTCCCGTGGGGCTGTGAGGTGACACGTGAGACTACCTGTAGTATTCACGAAAAAGAACAGTGTACAAGCATTGTCAGTCAACCTTTGTGCTGATTATACCGTCATACAAACACCCGTATACTATTCAAAGCTATTCTCACCCATTCATGACTGTGTTACTGTTTGGGTCAGGGTTTAGGTTGGGTGTAATTGTTCTATAACTTTACCTTAGGAGTAAAATAACACATTGATATCATATGTGGCGATGATGCCGTCTGTCGCTCTTCCATGACTGATAAGACAATTAATTTTTTTACCCATTACGAAAAAATTCAATCTCAATGGAAGATAATTGATGGCCACTTTCGAAAATGACAACCATATTATTTGCTTGGAAAACGTTTTTTCTTACATAGTAACCTAAAAGAAACTTTCGTGCTTGTATCATCATTTTAGCTCTACTGTCAGCGACGCAGAGCTCATCAGATAGGCTGATTGTCTGTCGTCCTCCGTCCATCCGCCCGTCGTCCATCAACATTTGTCATCTTATCTGCAACTGCTGCGCTAATTGCTTTGAAATGTGGCATACACATTATTACAGCCCACCGTCTCCCTTGGGGGAGTAGCTAGCGAGAGGACATCGGGATACAAAAACAGAGTAGAGGCTCCAAGTCTTCAAAGATAACTCCGTTTATTTCTTATACACGGATGTTACATATCAAGGTGTTGTCCTTTCTCTTGTCTGTGTTTGTTTTTGTAAAGACGTGTCCTTTATCTATATATATATATATATATATATATATATATATATATATATATATATATATATATATAGTGGCTATTTACATACAATTGAAATACAAACTCGTCGTATCATCCACTGTACATGTGGATATCATGCGTGATCAGACCCTCTCAGACTGCCACGTCAATATCATTACCATCTTATGGCCTTTGTTTTCAAGTTCTAGACTTATTGGTCACTAGGCGAAAAGTAACAAGTCTTTGTATTATGAAATGAAGGCAATGTTGACGTCAAAATGAATGACCTCTGTAGCATTGCCCTCTTCTCTATGAATGCGTCTCGCATGAAAATCCATTTCGAAACAAACAGTGAAATCAACAGCATACAATCACTAATAAAATCTAAAAAATATTTTAAAAATTGCACAACTCAAGAAAATACGATATACAGTTCACACAACTAGAGTACACTTTTACATATAGTTATACATACTAGTAATAAAGCGCATATTTTCTGTGAAGTAATACGAGACCAATATGTGACTTATCCAAGTTACCAAATAGGAGTCTGTGCTGCTCTGCTAAATTGGTCACCCTTACAAACCCAAAGGGTTATATCCCCTCATTACTAAAGGTTATATCTTCCTTTTGCTTGGGATAATCTCTTTTTGTTTCTCATCAATACTCGTTTTCGAAACTAACATTTCTGGTTAAATACTATATGATCAACTTTTGACTCCAGTCACGAAAATATCATAAGCAGAGTGGGTTTTATCGCCGATTTCTCAATTCATTGTTTCAAAGATTGATGGCTTAAACTATTCCACTTCTATTTGACCTTCTTCAGATCCCTTCAATGTCATAAAAAATCCCATTTTTACTTTTTTTTCTGTCTCTAATTTTTTTTGTGTGGAAGAGCTACTAACTAAACACATAGCAGAAAAGTATCAGAGAATCATTTCTCGAAATCAGATATTCAATAAATCATCGAATAACACCAGTCACAATACGCATCGTTTTCTGTGTAAAACACTCAAATCAAAAGTGTCTCAGCTGTTCTTCGTCGATGCTTCAACAAGTGCATTTTCAAATAGAGAATAACACATACAAAATCTTCTCTACAACATTACGTTTTTCCATAACTTTGTACACAAAGAGTCGTTTTTACTCGTCGTGACTGTATAATAAAATCTCTGAAAACTCAGCTTCTAAATAAACAAAAATACCAAGACATTGCTCTCTTTTTTCAAGTACTGTTTAGACAGACAGCGCGTATACGTTTTGCACCTAAAACAATTCTATAAAATATTTAACGTTATACAAATGATAAAGGTAAACAACGCTTTACATATGAAGACATCCAAAATACTCAATTGGTAGGATTACACCACACACACACATATATCCATTGCGAGCCGGCACCATGCATGTGAATCTTTCTACCTGATTATGTATTAGAGACATTTGTTTTGAAAGTTACAAACGTTTGTAAATTTGCTATAAGACTGATTAGAAGAAAGCAAAGATAACCCTTCATGAAATCCTATTCATTCTGTCACAATCGGCTTAATTCAAATAACGACTCATACTTGACATGCTAATATTCATAATTGACATGCTAATATTCACTGTTCAAATGTTTCACCGAATGAGATATCAAAATCAATTAATAGTTCCTATACCCAAAAACCCAGGTGGCGATATTTCTGACAAGTCTAATTATCGCCCCGTTGCTGTTGCAACAACGGCTTCTAAGTTGTTGGAGAGGGTTTGGTAAATCGCTCCATGGATTGCCTTTCTACTACGAACCATCAGTCTGGATTTAAACCAGAACATGGTACTGATATGGCTATTTTTGATTGAAGGAGATTTTGAGTTATTATAAACATCATAACACGCCTGTTTTTTGTACTTTTATGGACGCTTCAAAAGCGTTTGATTATGTTCGTCACGACGTTCTTTTTCAGAAATTGATGTCAAGGGGAGTTAAGCCTTACTTAATTAAAATTCTGTTTTATTTATACACATTTCAAGATTTTGTTGTTAAATGGAATGGTACTTTATCTGCACCATTCCAGTCTAGAAACGGAGTTAAGCAGGGCGGAATTTCATCACCGATATTTTTCACAGTTTACTCAGATGATCTCAGTAGGAATCTCTCAATGCTTTCGTTCGGATGTCTCCTTGGCGATTACAGGGTGAACCATTTAATTTACGCTGACGATATAGTAATGTTTTCTACTGGAGCTTACGGTCAGTAAATGTTAGTCAATTGTTGTGGTCATTATGGCAGTACAAACTCGATATTTTTAATGAGAAAAAGACAGTGTGTATGTTAGTTCAACCTGGTGTTCGGAAACTCAAACCAGTTCCAATTTATCTAAATGGTAGACTACTGACTTATGTTAAAGTTTACAAATACCTTGGTCATATAATATCTTGTGACCTTAAAGACAATGAAGATATTCAGGCACAGACACATTTTTTGTACGCTAGAGGTAACGCTATCATTCGCGATTTCAAATTTGCTTCTTTGACGGTTAAGTGTCATTTATTTTCTGGTTTTTTTTGATATTCCGTACAGTTGTTACTTGTGGTGTAATTTTTCAATAAAAATGTTTAATAAGGCTAGGAGAGCATATTCTCAGATATTTCGTAAACTAACGGGTTTTCAATGTAGTCATGTTCAAAGTAATACTCTATTACTTGTCAATCTCCATATTTTAACCTTTGAAGAAACACTTAGGAACAAGTCGTACAGTTTTCTGAGCAGATTGCATCTCTCTAGTAATGTGATTGTGTCCTCTGTACTGTCCATGTCAATTTTTTCAAACAGTTTGTTATGGAATGTTTGGTGTCAAAGACTATTTTAATTTGTAGTGTTTTTCTTTTCTGCTATGGATTATTTTTATCCGAAATAAACAATAATAATAATAATAAAGCCAGTCAAAACATAGACGATTAACGTGGATTGAACAAGCTTGTACCACTTGGTATGATGTGGATTCCATCACTCTGATACAGGTGCTTTCTCTTACCTAAGCCGTAATGATCTACAAAGACACATTTGTCAATAGTCGAACATGCAACCCTGCCATTAATGTACTTGACTTGATTATTAAGGTACCAGAACTCTCCATGAAAACGTAAGATACTGGAAACTACAATAAGCGCCTCAGAGCATACGCACTTTGTTTGATACTAATGTTGATGTACTGTATGATAGAGTCACCTAGTACAAGGACATTACGGTCAAGGCTATGATCAAAGACGTTCCATCGATATCGATCACCGGTGAGTGTAGGAACTTGACCGCCAGTATATCGCGAACGATGTATTTCCCTTAAATGTGTATTGTGATGTGCAGGGCTTGAGATGCCTTCGTCTTCACTGCTGTCACGTCTCGAGCGATGGAGTCTCGATCCACCGAAATAACTTTGGCAATGAGGACTGGGGATGGCCGTGGATAATACATCATCACGCGTTGGATCCGCCGAACTCCTATTGATAGGGGCATCTGTCACGGAATGCGCTGTCGCGTGATTTGGAGTGGAGAATAAATGTTCATCATCTGTACAGGTTACACAAGCGGTAGTACGAACGTCCTCATTTGGAGCACTCGATGACGTCACTGCTGTCGCGGAGAGTTTCGTCAAAAGCATAGCAACATACGTCAGTTTATCGCCAATACGGGAGATGATATCATCCCTGGTAGCAGTAAGCTTCTTCTCAAAGGTGATTTCAATCGAAGAAAGCTGCCTGATGATCTCTCTCCAGGCAACCTCGTCAAAAACTCGATCTTGACACTGCAATTCGACGGCACTCAGACCTGTAAATATTTCGCAAAGCACCAGAGGGCTTACTTTCAAGATATTTACTAAATGTAACCCTTTGTATGAAGAAGCATGAATGTAATGTTTCGGATAAACTCAGCCTCAGTCATTTGTCTAACCACAGGGTGTTGTCTAAATGTCCGTCCCCAGGGGTGGGTAGGTGTTTCGTTGTATTGCTAATAAAGATATATTCTACCAACCTTTGGTGTTTTGGTCTTAAAAACTTAGCACTGCCCTTGACAATCTTGCGTTAACGTTTTATCAACATGCTGTATCTATTATCTGATGAGTTTGAGTGCCTAATTGGCCAAAGTAAGCAAGGGTAAATTACTAAGCTGTGGACGCTGTCACCAGATTATCACCGGATTAAATTTGACAAAGTCAACAACGAACGCGCCAGTAAGGTATAACTGAAGACTATATATATACTGGCGCGTTCGTTGTTGACTTTGTCAATTTAATCCGGTGACAGCGTCCACATCTTAGTAATTTACCCTTGCTTACTTTGGCCAATTAGGCACTCAAACTCATCAGATAATAGATACAGCATGTTGAATAAAACGTTAACGCAAGATTGTCAAGGGCAGTGCTAAGTTTAAGACCAAAACACCAAAGGTTGGTAAAATATATCTTTATTAGCAATACAACGAAACACCTACCCACCCTGGGAACGGACATTTAGACAACACCCTGTGGTCTAACAATAGTGCTTGAAGAACTTCAAACACTGAAGCAATACAGTGCGTATAGAAGCCAGCAAAGCATTTCTCCATGTCGATGTCGTGTTTGAGAGACTCACAGCTACGGCCGTGAAATTACATCCATGTGACAATTTCATTCAATGCCTAGAGTCTTGATCTATTCCAGAATAAAGTTAAATGGATGACGACAGAGGAAATTTGAGTTCTCAAAAGTATTCTTAATTGTTGACAAAATTATACTGGGAAAGACTTTGTTTAAATTCGTTTATCCCGATATGTTACTGTTCACGTCACATCAGTATTCTAACAGAATCACACGAATACCATAATTTAAACGTCGTTCCCACAATTAGTTTGTTGATAATAACGAATTTTCAACATACCTGTCGATTCAGTATGGGTACTTTCTTCCCGATATGCTTCTACTGTTTCCACCAGTTTCATATTCGGGATAAGTTCCAAGAGCGAAATCAGAAAATCAAGATTATGTTCGCCAAGTTTCCCCGACTCTTCTAACAGAAAGAAAAAATCAAAGGCCTTTCCCGATCTTTTGATATCTGTTAGCTGTTGCTTTGTAAGAGTGTTATCAGCACAACAGTTAGCCATAGTTTCGACATCTTCTGTGAAAGGATAGAGTACTGTAAAGTTAGTATAAGCTTTCTTTCACATTACACGAAATAGTATACCTGAAAGCAGATAGGTTTTTAAAAGAGACTAATCTAGCATATGTAGCGAACAAGTCTGAAGGGCTGTTGATCTTTGTGCAACCCATGGTAAAGCGTTCCCGCTAAAGATAGTCGTTCATATTGCACTTGTCAACCATAAACCCAAGAGAAACTCTAGTGTCTATCGGTCCACTGATACACTACGTAGCATGCACCAAACGTATTGACTCACCACTATCTAGGCCGTCAGATAACTTCTTCCGAAGTCTCATATATTTTGAAACCCTCGTCTCAGATACTGTACTTAGCGTGTCTGAAATGGTATATGAAATTAGTGTTGTATTGACCTTGTACATGTAAGGGAAATGCAACAGTATACATGAGAGCCAAAATGCAGACACTGGGTGTTCATTATTGTGTTATATAACATAACAATTTTTGCCTCGCTAAACTATGTTAGGTCGCAGCAGTTATCGCATTAATAGCGCTGTACACGGTTACAGGTTTGTTACTAAATATAGCTGTACGCGCGCGACATCGGACACGCAGCTTGAAATGCGGACAAATTTTATCAATGTTGCATACATGGCCGTTTTTGCAGCTTGTACTCTGAGTCGTGAATAATTTTTTTAGTATTCACTGTTACACAAGCAGTCGCCCACTGAGATGTATTTTCGTCGTTCTTGCATGCGTAATTTTCAAAAGCGTAATCTAAAAATGCGGACAAATATTTATTTTTGCATATTAATGAGAGAACAGTGACGTAAACTGTGAACGACCCTATACAATAAATTCAAGATTAAACAGACTAAGGGGTGAAATACGATTATTTCAGTAGAGAGAAGAGGGCCTGAACAACACAATTTCAAATGGTGATAGATTATCCTTGGCTGTGCAGGAAGTCCCCAGCTTACAGGTACATGAAGTTTGTGGGGTTTGTTTGAGAGTTGAGTAGCATAAGCATCTATACTATACTACACTACCTTGCTCTATTTTCTAGTACATGACATCAAGCGAACAACAAATCGATCAAACCGAAATCGAAGTTAATTTACTGACAATACTTACTAGCCTTTGACAGCTTTTTCACATTTCGCGGGGAATCTGTTTCCTTTTTCGGTGTATTTTTTTCAAATTTTTCAAGTGTCATGTCTTCTTGTCTGTCATTTGTCGTTTGTTGAATTTGAAGGCTGGAATATTCTGTTGTTCTACTCTGACTCTGTGAGAAATTGTACTCTGCTGTAGAACTACATTTCTCTTGGTCGATAGGTTGGTCAAATATTTGGCCCCTGTCTGTTGCTTTCTCTCCAGGTCCAGCAGTGTAGCAACCACCCATCGGTTTGGAGATTTGTGAGTCTTCATGATCTATAGATGTTGTCTCACTGGGTGAAGTCATTGTCAGTCTCCGAATCTGGTTTTCGTAATGTCCATTTTTGTGGTAGTTCGGCTTTTGTCGATGTCCTACGTTGCCGTTACCAGTGCCGCTTTCTCCTGCACACCGTCGGAAGTTTCCGTCAGCCTCAACACTACTTTGTTTTCCAGCTTCTTTAATTTCTGTAACTGTTCCATTTTTCTTGACATCACGTTGGTGAGTGAAATGACCATTGCGCAACGGAGCATCTGACAGTAGTTTTGCTGGCGGCCTAACTTTGCCTGAATTTTTGCCTTTAGATGGAGCTTGTACATTCTCGGCATCTGCCTGTGGCTGAACTGGGAGACTCGAAAGGGAGTATGATCCCTTCCTCAAACTTCTGAGTGTTTCTACCGCATTACCTTCTGCATGATCATCGTGATGATCTGGGTGTGTTACTGTTTCCCCCTTTTCTGTTTTTATTTCACTCGTCTTTTCGCTGCCGCTGTGATCACCTGTCTCTTGCGCATGAACCTGTCCTCCTTGTGTGAGTAATGAATGTGTTTCCGTAATAGTTGTTGTTTTAAGTATTTCCTCTGTCACCGTGATATTTATGATACCACAACCCTCAATGTGCATCCTCTGATTTTCCTTCTTGATTTGTTCCGTGAAGTTTTCAGCTTGTGGCTTTGACGAACCATCTTGAGCAATGGCTATCGATGACTTTTTCATCTCCGTCCTCATTGTTGGTGAAAAGAGACCGTCCCCTGGCTGGCTTGCTCCTTTGCTTTCGCTAACAGGCAAAATCTTTCGCACTTCACCTTCGACATGTTCTTGGCGTTCTTCATTGCCGAGTAATTTTGAGACTTGGCTCGGGGGATGTGACGTCATTCCATCCTGTCCATAAGCTTCGCTTGTAGATTGACAGATGTATTCAGACAGGCCCCTCAGGTTTCGTGTGAATGTTCCAAATCCTCGGAGAACGCGACTGAAGCAGCTATACTCTACAAGCGATTCTTTGCGGTCCATGTTGCTAAATAATTGGGTGTACCTAAATGTAAATAGATCAAACGGCAGAATTGTAGAGGGAAAATGACCGAACCAGCAAGAAAAGCTCGGAGAAAGTGTTGCACACTACTTGCTATGTCGTTCAAACCACATAGTTTGAAGGGATTAAACTTTGTGGTATTTTTCTTCTTTCTTTCACAACACTCAAGATGAAGATGCCTCATGTCAATACTATCAAAGGCACGATAGTTATATCTTTTGCGCATTATTTTTGTTATTTTACTTCCAAACTAAAACAAGTTCATTGGAATCTACTCATTGAGGGGTGTTTAAACAGGTAGAATAAAATGTCCACTGTGCAATTTTGAGCAAGATTAAAAATAAATATTTGCCCGAACATAAATTGGCGCCCTCGTGTAAATAAAGCAAAAACACAATACGCAGTGCATATATGCATTGGAATCTTAACAGAAACAACATAGTAGTCCAATATAATGCATAGTGCTGAATGTTTTCCACTGGGACACCATATGCTATGTTTTCTTTGTAATATTACCAATTTTAAAAATGGCGGGAAATCAAAATAACAGTTAAAATTTAAATTTACTTGTCCAATTTTTCAGTGGTAAAAGACTATATCCTTTAAATCTGTAGAATTTAAAGAAAACCAGAGAAAAAAGAAAGCCTTTTTCAGGTCGACAAATTTCAAGAGTTACAGCTACAGGGGCAGAACTCTGCAAGCCGACTTCAGCCACAAATCAGTGCTGACAATTTCTTGGTATGTTTTAGGACAGAGATCGCGACGGCACTTTCAAATTTCTACAAGTTCTACTTGTTTAGACTCATTTCAAAGCAGCTCTTGGAGTAAGAAAAATATTTACCATCTTAATTTTTCGAACATCGACAATTCTCTAGTAAAGTTAACACAGGGATGGCGGCCATTTTGAATTTCAAATATCGGTAAATGCCAAGTAATTTGTAACTCTAGTAGCAAACTGTCCGCGGTGACCCTGGTTTTCTTCTTGAAATGATGATAGAATGGTTAAGATTTTCATTGAGGAAAAGTTGAGCAAAAGTGTAAGGCTATCACCTTCGAGACTGAAAAATCCGTCGCTCGAGGGCGCTCTCTATGCTCCCCAGTGAGCGTAGAGAGCACCCTCGGATCTTTAGTGAAAAAGACAACATACCACTGATACACAAAGGCTACTTCGTGATTACAGTAGTCATGCAAAAACGTACTGAATTGGCAATGAAGAACTTGACAACAGTGATAAAGTTTTCAACTGTGCATATGTACGAAATTTGGAATTTGCAACTCTTGGTACGCAGGCGCATTATGAACAACTAAAATTTACATGCAGGTTCTCAACACATCGAAACCAAATTTGCATATTCATCAGTGCTAAAATCAGAGGACGAAATAATGATTTGAACCAACCAAAAATACGATAAATATGTTGCAAATATTAATTGCTGACAGATTTTGAATGACAAAAAATATTAAAACCACGAAGTCCATGTCGTTGATTACCGCGTGCCATACTTTGCGAAGTTACCCAGATAATCAAAGTACTTTACCCCTGTAACGCGGTGATCAGCATTTTCCGCGCCTGTGTCAATAATTGCAGCCTCTTTGGCATTGACGAATGAGATTTATGTCACCCTGGTCGTAATGGTCCGTTATGGCAAGTACAAAGGTGAAATGTTGCATTATATTGTGTTAGGTATATGCTATTACAACAAAGATTGCACTCTGTTCAGTTCCGTACGCTATAAAAAAACTAACGGAGTGTGCCATTTGAAGAGCTTTCACAAAATAAGAAAAAGTTCTTTTTGAGACAGATCGAGGACAAAGCTAGGTGAAATTCATTTCTAATGACACCTTATCTATCACATACACGACTGATTACATACTCTCTCTGAGGTAGCACAAATAGTAGGGTGACAATATTTAATATTGTGCATTCCCCGTTATATGCAGCGCATATAGGAAAGCATAACATTTATTGTCATGGAAAATTTAAGAAACTGATTTTCTTAATTTCCTCCCTCCATATTCTTTCCACTGTTCAAATAACGACTCATTTCAGAATAGACCTTGAAATACTCAATGTTTAATATGTTCAGAACCACGACAATCCGACTTCTACATTTTTCGCTATAACCAGCAGTCTTGTTGCGACCGTTTTGTCGCGAAAACGTAATTTTTCCCAATAGGCCTAACTTTGTAAATTATAGATTTAGAGAATTACAGCCATTATGCATTCTAGGATCGTAAATACAAATTCAAAAATTGCAAAGCATCCCCAGGCTCTTTTAAGCGACAGTAAATCAATCACCGTCTGTCTATCTGTCTGTCTGTCTGTCTTTCTCTCTCTCGACCGAAATCTAGTGCATTCTAGCTCTTATATGATTAAGTTGAGAGTAGTGAAAACGGAGTAAATATCTTGTCATAGAACAATGGGTGTAGGTTAGTTTGCTTTTTCGACAGCCGTTTGCTTTAATCATGGAGGTAGGAAGAGACTACCTCCATGCTTTAATGAACTGAGGGCAGACATGTTGCAGTTTTGCGTTGGCGACAAAATATTCATCGGCTGGTACAAGCGGCGCTAAGTGCTCAGAGTAACCTACCGTGTGACCGTCTACTAGATCGTGATCATCTAGGAATGCAGTTGTTAAGTTGGCTTGTTGAAATTAACTTGAACCTCCAACGGCAAAAGATCCGTTCACATTAGATAAAACTGGAAACGGTTTAGAGACGCCATTTGTGCTCTGCGAATACGGAGGGTCAATAATTGAGTCCGTGTGTTTCCAAGCACTCAAAGTTAAGTGTTTATTTTGGTAGTCAATCAGGTGAACATGTGTCCTACTTACTATATTTAGGTCTATCATAATACATTATGGTTTCATTATTTGCTAAAAGGTGATCACCTGGCCGCACGCGCAATAGTACTCAAGAAAACTAGGGCATAAGTCATCATCGATAAATTTTAACATGTAATAACAGATATACAACTACTCAGCGCTGGCGTCAACATGAAAATCCGACATGATGCTTCTTTCGATGTAACTAAGATATTCAAGTAAAAGTTGACATTTTAAAATATAACATTAGTCGTGCAACCCCTCTTCAGAAAAGAAGTGAAATAAATGCCCCACAGTTAAAAGGTGGGGAGGGGGGGCGACAGGAATAACCCTTTGGGTTTTTACCCGCCAAAATTTTACTTCAACATTTTACCAATTTTTATGAATTTTTCTGTAATTCTTTTGAAAATTTTGGATCAAATAGACAGCACTTTTCATAGACTCAAGTTTTTTGTCAAAATTTTGGGAAAAATCTTAATAAACTGTTTGGAAATACAAAAATTGTCTACTTTTTATTTTACATAAAGGTGACAAAAATTGACTTTGGCACTCAAAGGGTTATGTGATATTGAAAATGCAAATAAAGCGAAGTTATTATTACATAAATTACTCGTGGCTACAGTCATCGTTCCATTTTTGCGATTTTTGCTGAAGGTAAACTTAGTACTATTTCGTTCCCATTTGTTTTCACAGATGCATGCTGGGTTCGACTTTAATACTGTGTAGGATCGTCGACGAACATTATCACATTGAATCTGTTAATTTTCTGTCGCTAAATAGATAATTGTCCACTTGCATGTAGTAATACACACGGAGGTATACCGTGATGATGTGAGAAATGTACTAAACTATGTGAGCATACGGCAAAATTCTGTTTAGAGGATGAAAACTTATCAAAAAATACAATCATGGACATCATTAAATTGCAATGTCTCTTATACACGGTCGACGCATGTATTCACAAACACCTTGCAGAACAGGTTCTTCAACATGGTCTGCTTATTTGCCAGATTTGTTTACTTTCAGTTACTTTTACAAAATGTTATACGTTTTATCAAATAAGAAAAAATGATTAGGGGGTTTTAATGAATGCAACCATACTACAAAACTTGAGGACAGGCCTCAGCAAGGACACGAGAAACCTAGGTTAGGAACGAGTAATTTATGTAATACTGTAATAACTTCGCTTTATTTGCATTTTCAATATCACTTAACTGAAACACTCTTTTTAAAATGTTCTTTTTTGTACGTACAGGACGGTCACTTTGTGTGTTAAATTTTCAGATACCTTCACATGTGTTTATTTTATGAAAACGTTACCCACCACACTGAGTTTTGCAAGTGGTGAGAACAGAGTAGAAATCTTTTGTAGGGCGCCACCACTGTTCAGAATTTCCAACTGTAGGGGATTATTTGCATATCAAGGGAAGGTTCTGATATTGTAAGCTTGGAGTTTCAATATTATAGTGACAATTAGACAATCTGCCATTCAATCAAACGGAAAACATCTGCAAGTTGTGCAAGTTCTAATCTGCTCTTTATTCAAATAAATGGTCAACAAAATATCTGTAATGGTCTACATTCAAAAAAATCATATCATGATCATTGTTTTCTGTCTCTTTATATAATGACCTTGACCAATGCTAGCTTACAGTTTTGGTGACATTCAATGTCACTCAACAATGAATCCTTCAAGCACTGTGGAGGGACTGAACTTCAAAGCACAAATAATGGACATTGCATTGTACAATACAGAGCTATATCTCAGCTCTATAAAAGTAAACATTCTCATTCTATTAAAAGAATACAAAGCAAATGTTCTTGTCATTACTACTCCTTTGTTTGTCACAACAACTTATAGCTTAGTAGTCGACAGAAATTTGTTGACTCTGTGATTTGTATTTTATTTCATCATTTATCAATTCTTCTATAAATTCCAATTCTTGGCTAAGGGATCAAATGACTCTGAGATGGGTAGTTTACATATATTGTCATCGTTCGACGCACTCCGGCGTACTCGTGCTTTAACGATTCTGAGAGAGTGATTTGTATTCATACGACAAAAATGCACTAAACGACAGGGCTACCAAGGCTGTCACATTTTTATATAAATATTCCTGTCTGCCTGGATTTGGGGGGGATTACATTATTTTATGTATTTCAAAATTCCACCCCCTGTGTTTTTATTCAAATCGTTGTAGCCAACAACTGACATGATCTCAGAGTCTCAGAGTCAACAAATTTCCATCTACTCTAACTCTTAGTTCTTCAATGAGGAAGGTTAAGAGTGAGTCAGTCTCACTTTAGACAAATTTTTTGGAAATCTATGTAAAAACTGAGATGGAATGAATCTCAAATGTTATTTGACAAGCAGATACAGAAAACCAAACCCAAAATCAGCTGCACGACTGTAACCATTTGGCTTCCCTGACACAGTCGGTTATCTAAACATTTGTGTGACAGAAGAGAAAATCTCATTCTTCGTCACAGAAGACATGATTTTACACTTTTCTGTGGAAACAATAGAGTTGTCTCAAATTGAGGTTGCTGGTAGCTTTCTTTTGCATGTACAATGGCATAATTTGCCCCTTTTCATGAACATCCAGAGAAAATGTCTTGCTCGTACTCACGAACTAGACAAACCAGTGAAAACAATATTGTCCAAGTAAATGTTGCTGATGACAAAATTAAATAACCCTTAAAGAAAACAGGCAGTGTGTGAAGAAATATTAGGTAGCAAAAGTGTGGGCTGAGAGCACAAACAGCCCTATGCAAATAGTACTCAGAATTGTGTGTGGTTTAAACCAAAGTTACGGAATGTACCATTACATCTGGGTAGAGACGCAGAGAATGTTTACTCAGGATGGGCAGATCATGCACAGTTCTCACCATCCCCATCAACAGACTCCCAATGGTCACACCAATATAAAATTTACATTCCAGAGTTAAGTATCATCTATGGATCTCCTGAAGTTACACAATTGGATATTTGAATTTCATAACATCTTATACGTATGGAATAAGCTCACATTTAAAATAATAAGTTATCACAAGATAACATCTAACTACGATAAGTCCTTGACAACAATAGTGTCAAATAATCCATACTACAGTTTATCGTTACTATGAGTTTACTGGAAGTAAAAATATTGCACCTTTTATAAATGTTAAATGAGTAACTATTGAAATGCCAACTTGCTGTAAATCTGATGATTTTTTTCACTATTTTCTGTCAATTGTAATTTCTTGTTCTATTCCCCAAAGCATGTTGAAACACCAACTATTTAGTTTGTCAACACAGCGTCTATACATGAATAGGAAAGTCTGACACATTGGGCATTATAATATACACTTCTCTATTCAAAGTCAACAGTGAGTTATTTACAAAACTGTGACGCCAATTTTATAGTAACTCTATTCATAAATAGACTACTTTGTAAAATATACTTGTTCTCTATGGAAGAATATATATGACTATAGAGTGGAATAGAAGGGATTGATAACTATGGCATTTTCTTTGAAGCCAGGTCAGTTATAATCCCTTGTAACCTGGTGTACATTCTACACGGTAGAAAACATAGCATCAAAACTGCTTTTTGGATTTGCAACAGTTCATCAAATTATCATGCAATCTTCCAGCTGTCCCACTAGAAAATGGCTTGTTTTCCTGCTTTTCTTTTTGCAAAATATCCTCCTCTCCGGGGAAACTTAATACGCCATTTTGGTAGCCTGGATGCAATTAGAAGCCAGCTGACCTGGTCAATTGTTTCAAAGTTGCCATTGATGCAACTGTAAGTTAATTTTTTAGAGTTTTTTTGTCTGGTTTACTATCCAAAATCTTAGATTGTTATTTTTTAACATGAAAAGAGAGTCACAAGTAGAACATAATATGTCCACCATCCAATCAAAACACCTTAAGTATTGCCCTCTTTTTGACAGTAATGGACAGAAAGGATTCTTCCCAACTATAATTTTAAACAAGGATAAAGCAGTTTCAAGTGAACTAATATCCAGAAAAATTGCCGCTTTCAAGATGACAGATTCCATCACTTTTTTGCCAATCTTGAGAAAGATTAGTTTTCCCCACAAAATAAATGTTCGGTTTCGCTCGCCACACATAAACTATGAATACCCATTGAAACGTTTCATCCATGATCATAAATATAAGTAGAGATGAATGACGGTGGTCATAAAAATTACTTCAATACAAGTATTTAGCACAAAATTTCATGGAATCCAAAATTCAAGGATGCAAAGTACTGAACTGAGTTTCTTTGAAGTCGAATGAGATTATCCCATCATTCACCACAGTTGGTGATTTTGCTGTCAAGATGGAAGTGATTCCGCTTCTTAAATCAGTCAGCTAATGACAACACACTCTCCTCTAATGTAGAGCGTCTTCTGTGGAAAAGTTACATGACTAAAACTCTTGTAACTTGGCCGTGCTGGACAATCTGATGGAAAATCAAGATCTAAACTTAGCGCTCAGAATCAAAGAACGGTGAGTGATGCTATTATGAACTCTATGCATCAGAGGATACATCTGGAAGTAGTTGTTTGCTGTTAATGTTAAGTACTTATCAATTCCTTCGACTCAAGGGTCTGTGATATAACATTATTCAAATATAAATTAAGTGTTTCCTCGTGATACGCTTAAACTTCACGGCTGAGGTTACATCATGAATATGTTGTCTTCCTTTGATATTTGTAATCTTTGTTTGGCAGTTATTGGTCTTTCTCACCCTATGGTCCATATTTTGTCATACCAGTATATTGATGATGGAATACAGCAATCTGATCGATCGAGATGTGAAAATAACAGTACTATTTTTGCTATACAGCACAGTTGGAACGACGTGAGCTCTCAGTGAGAGAAAAGCTTGTTTGACGCTTCATGCCAGAATTTCAATATACTGTTATGATGCAATAGCAGTAAACCACGTCAGTAATGGGTATACCCTACTCGGTTTTGACTGTTCACTCCATATGTGCACTTACTATCACTTGTGCATATATGTCCTAAACCGGTCAAAGTCTTGTGGTGTACCCCTCACTGGGTGTGATTTATTGCTTAACCCTTTTCCTGCCAGACAGTAATAACTGTATTACTTCCCCATCAGCCAAGTCAGTAAAAAGCGGTATTAGGCTGCGTTCACAAAAAACGGTTAGGGGGGGGGCTGGAGGAATTCAGGGGGGGGATTCGAAAATTTTTGGGGTAGTAGAGGGGGGACTTGAAAATTTTGCTCTACCTATAGGGGGGGACTTGAAAATTTTTTGTTCCCTTTTGTGTTTACATTTGCCAATTCCAAGCTTTTGTAGATAATTCAATGAAAAATGAATACCATTTTTAATGTCATCAAAATGTTTTAATGTTAGAAATAATTTAACAAAATTTAGAACCATTTTGTCACATTTCATGACTTTTATCTCGAAAAAATCTAAATGTGTGATTTGTGTTAAAAAAAACAAACTTGAGCCTCGTAACAGGGCAGAAGTTGCAACTGTTAATGGTTTCTGCAATATTCCTATGCAATATAACAACTACAGTTTCTTGCTATCTCCCTACAGCATGCTCAAACATACAATATTTAGTTTGTCGACAAAGCCTGTATATATAAATATAAATATGTATTTAGTGATAATTTAATTGGAGTCCAGACTGACAGTCAGTTGTCAGTGATACAAATGCATGGTACACATAAATAGGCTGTGATAGCAAGCTGAATACTAGACATTTCAACAGGCTGTAGGGAGTAGAACTAGAACAAATTTGTAAAACTGAACAAAAATATTGCCAAAATTATCAAAGTTAATACAGCTACTGCCTACAGATAGTGTCACTATCATTAAAGCTCTGCTCCTGCAGTGTCACTGTGCTGCATACCTGAGCAGTGACAGAGATAGCTCTGACTCTGATGTACATGGTAGTTGAAGAAGAATTTGGGTCAAATGATGCTCATGACAGTGAAACATAATTGTACACAAGATCAGGCCAGAGAGCAACACATGCAAGAACACATAGTAATGTTTGAATTCTAGCATATAAGAATAATCAAATATTACAGAAAAAAGATAGGGTCACCATGCTTGGTTTTCTAAATTTTCATATTCTTGTTATAAAATGATACAGATGTAAAAACTTTGAACAGTAAAGACTAAAAGTAAAAATATTTGACCAAATGGAATTATTTATTTTTAACCAAATTTGAAATTATTACACCCAAAATTTCAGAGATTAAAACATTTATTTGGTGGAACATTTTAACCTTCCAGTATTGTCATTTAGAGTAGCATCTAATTCATAGATGTCTTGTAGTTTTGGAAAAAGTTTGGTAGGTCACAGTGCAATATGGCAATTAGCCAGAATTCACAATTTGCCTACTCTCTCATGATTGTCATTTGTGTGCTCCTCAGCAGGAGCAATTGACCTGGCCAGAGTTGGATTAACTCAAGTTGGCTTTTAGACCAATAAATCTAAAAAAATCACAGATGCATTTAAAGAACTGCCTTGAGAATATGACTATAGAAAGTGCTAATACAGGTAGTGTTGAACACCTGTGAGCGGAACGGCGCAATATGTTTATTTTTTCTGCGCTCACATCCTTTACAAATATGCGGGCCTGTGATAGTTGGGGGGGGACTTGAAAAATTTTGACCATATAGAGGGGGGGCATTTGAAATTTTTTTGGGGTACTTAGGGGGGGGATCTTAAAAAAAATAAGATTTCAATCGAAATTCCTCCAGCCCCCCCCTAATCGTTATTTGTGAACGCAGCCTTAAGCCAAAACATGACATATTTTCACTCACTTGGCTTGGTATGTTATAGCATCTTTTGTCCAAAAAAAAATCAACTTTACAGTATTATGTTTTCAACAGCCTTCAAATGTACAGTATTATGTTAAAATACATCATATAGAATACGTTGTGTTTCATTAATTTTAACCATCTTGACCTGATGGTGAAATATGGACTTGGCAGGAAAAGGGTTAAACATCACATGTTCATTCAATCAGTTAAGCAGTTCTTTGGGATATCCATACCCATATAGAATAAAGTCTGGTTCATACATCCGATAAATGGCGTCAATGGTTTCCCTGTTGAGTTGTGAGTAATAGTACTTCAGCTTTGCACTGTGCGAGCTGTTTGTGGCGTGCGTATCCCCCTCTGGAAATTCCACGATGTTGCTGATGTTCGCTAGTTGCAACAGGTGCCTGGCATCAGCTTGCAAAGTTTCGAACTTTACGACCATGTCGTAGTTGATATGACAGGGATGGCACAGTTTGTGCATCGGCGCCCAGTGTATGTTTGGAAAGCTGTGCGATTTATACTGATGGAGGATGTAGTCGATAAATTCAGGAAAAGTCACCGTGTCCTCCTCTGAGTTGAAGTTACGACTGCGCGCTGAGATTTTCGGTCCAAATTTACGACGAAATCCTTTGTTAAAAACGTTTTTCTCTTCAAATTTCTGACGATACGCCGAAAGAAGACGTTCAAATGGATTACGTGTGCTCGTGAACTTCAGGTATGTATCAACAATGTTCTTGCGTTCGTCGTAGGGTGAGTAACGGAGGTAGTTATATTTCTGTTTATCGTTGTGGTGGACGAAATAGTGATGCAAATCTGCGGAGCTGTTGAATATGCCATTGTAAATACCCTCTAACTGCAGGAAAACTTTCTTCCAGCTGGAGACGCCGGCTTTAGGGATGCCACAGAACATCAATTTGTGCTCTCTGTTGAAGATGGCATACTTGGGTAGGAAGTAGAGTGAGTACTTGTCATACATAGCGCCCTCAATGCCCTTTGACCTACAGGTAGCTCTTATGTGTTCCTGCATAAGTCTTTGTCTTTCCTCCACTGGGTGGTGAGTATAGTTAACAATTCTTGCCATCTGCAGGCATAAAATTTTAACAATAAAAGTAACACAAGATTTTTAACACGATGACATTTCATTTGTATGATTGATTAAAATACTGGAAACACAGTGTTGGAAAAACCCACCTAAATATTGTTCAGTAAGCAAAATTTCCTCCGAACCTTCCCTAATTCTCGGAGCTATGTTGCTGGAAACATACTTACTATTTTATTTGGTTAAAGTAAACACAGGGAACTGCTCAAGAGACTACTGACTGATGACTTTGTACAATATAGTAACAGTCAAAGATTGAATAGCGCAAAGCAGAATTTTTTGTGAGCGAGTGTAGCAGCGGCAGAGAAGGGACCATGAACAAAACTATACATTTTCAGATTTGTGAAGCAAACAGCGTCCCCAACAGACCCCCAACTTACCTTTTCATGACCTGTTTCACCATGCCTTGCTGCTATATCTGAAACAGAGGCAAATATACCAATCAGTCAAAAAGGACAAAAGGATGTACACGTTTGATGAAGTTGTCTGTAAATATTTTACACTCAGACAAGAACAGCAGATGCTGCCTCACTTTTTATGATTGCTGTCAGATTCTGGCACATAACCAAAACATTTTGTTGAATGTTAAAAGTATTCTTGTTATTTGAGACACATGGCCAAACTGACATCAGTTATCTTCCAGAGTTCACACAACCCGGACATTTATTTAAGGTTTTCCTTGCAGGACAAAATTTCCACCTTTTCATTGCATTCTGGCATGTAAGATTGAAACCACATACCCACTCACCTGTGATGTCATAGTGTTGGGTCTGTACAAACAGCAACAGTGCGGAGACAGACAGGCATGCTAGGCTGACAAAAGTCAGTAAGCAAACATAATGCCTGTACCGAGGGCAGGAAACCTGTTGGTTCTTCATCAGTAAATATGTACAGGTGACTTCCTCTTCTTATTCAAGGTAGTATGGAGCTCCTAAGCTGTCAATCAATTGTCTCATCTTATTCACATAGTCAACTGCAAGTGTGTTCTTTTACAACAAAATTCTGATTTCTCATTCATGACACGTTTTGTTTCCTGTTGAGAAAATTCAAAGATTCATCATGAAGTAATACTGTTTGATGTGTGGTGGCTTGGGATGACAAACATTTTGGCTGCACACAAAAATTCAGTTCATTTTTTGTGGTACAGCCTTTCAGCAGTATCACTTGTATTGTGTATTTTGTATGCGATATGCTCCTACACTATTTCTGTGTTGTATTAATCACCATTGAGAGCGGCTAGCGGGAGGAAGGCCAATGGTGGATCATAGAGAGTGGAAACGATGGCAGACAGTGGGAAGGGGAGGAAGGGCTGGACAGAGACTGACAGTGTTGGAGGGGGCAAGACAATGAGGGAGAGAAGGAACAAAGCGATATTGACAGAAGTGAAGGGAGGGGTTGCAGAGAGAGAGAGAGAGAGAGAGAGAGAGAGAGAGAGAGAGAGAGAGAGAGGTAATTAACATACTGCCCTGCCATGCAGAGCTGTGTATGTATGTGTGTGGAGGGACTGTGGGTAAACATGAGGAAGGACTTCATGGTGTAACAACATGGGGCTTCGTCTCCTTCTACCTCCATGGTTTCTAGCTCCATGGTGTAAACAAGCATATATAATTCTCTCACCACAATCCCTCCATCACTGTGTCCTCAGAATGACCTCCGTAACGCTAGTTTTCTCGTGTTCAGTCCCCTGTAACACTGTCATTAAACGAACAAAAGACCTCGCTGACTCGCAACCATATTGCCAGCACATGCATGTTTACACGTACACCATACAGCGCGTATAACGCCGGGAACAAACAGCCATGTAATATGTATGCACAGGGCTAGGTACACACCATACAATTATGAATGACTTTAACATCGTCCAAGGAAGGATGTGTGTGGAAAACGAATCTGGTCGTTATCGCTATCGGAGATCGTTTCAAATACATACTAAGCACGGCAAGATATGAAGCTACTTACAAAATCTTGAAAAGAAATGCCAGGCTTTCCAAGAACTCGGAGAAGAAATCAACGTTCCTGTTTACATGCCCCGGGGGTTACATGTGCGCATGCATTATTAAATGTGCAGTGATTTATGACCTGTGACCCCGTGTTTGAATCGATTCAGATTCGTCCTACACTTCGGATACGCGTGTGAGACTCGCTTCATATAAAATCAATATAATGTTTCAGCCTGAAGACGTACATTCTGGGGATAAGTACACTTGTACGCGTCCAGAGACCAACACAAAATGTTTCACCTGTTTAAGATATATCAATTTCCATCATATCCGTATGATTGTTTATCTTTTTTATTTTTAATAGTGCTTGTCTCAGACAGAGGTGGGACCATACCCTCAGAGAAGCAAGGCACACAAGACCAAAAGGGAGACCCCCTTCCCGCATTGGGAGATTTTCTAGAAATGTTAAATGCATTTTTTACAGCTATTCGATGACAATTTGTCTCTAAAATGACAAAAAATTCAATCGGAAGACTTTGTCCAAAATGTGTAACAGTTTAAAAGTCTTAATGAATTCACACCAGTGTCATGGCAACCAATACTGTCTTCTGTACTGGAAACCCTCAGTCCCAAGATGTTAAATATATGCCTGTTGGATGTCCCACAGTGCATTCGAAGACCACATCTACTGGACGAAAGATTCATTTGCTCTACCATATGATGGTAGTATTTACAAGAATAAACAGGACCAAATCAATGAATTCTGGAGAAAACGGTCATTTGCATTTAATACCTGCATACCTCTCGTTCTTTTGCTATTAATTTTATAAGGTGAACAATTCAGCTTTGGCTCTCAGCCCAACCCAACAAAGTTTATTTGTGAACAGAAGGCAAGGTGCGATACTATTAGATTGCCATATTTGAAATGATTTTAGTGCTATCTCTGTTGTGAAACATTCGTCTTATTTATAAATATGACACAAACACAGACACTCAAGAACAGAACTTTCAGCTTTGACTTGATGTGACTTGTCAAAAAATATCACACATATTGACAAAAGCAAAAAACGATTTATTGCTTTGTTTAGAACATGAAAAACAACCATGTTGTGGGCTATTACAGCAAAACAAATACCATGTTAAATTATGTCAATCCAAAACAATTACATTAAACTGTGATACAAAACATCTTTGTTATCATAAATGCAGGCACATGTTATGCAAGGGGAGCAAGCTTTAATTAGGAAAAAAATTCTGGTATTGAGATAATTCAGATCACAGTGGATGGAGTAGCTGTGATCGTATCAATAGTGTATACTCACACTGTCTATCAGTGTACACTAGCTAGTTATCTTTAACTGTCAATGACTTCACCTTTTCATCTGTGTTTTACCTGTACGTAAGTCCAAACTCTCCTAAAGTGACCAACATGGTTGTACGTGTACCACAATTCTACAGCAAAAGGATAGGACAGTGCAGGAGTTCTTGGTAACTTTCTTAATTTAGTGTTTTGTGAGGTAATATATCCTTTTTGTCTGATTTTCATCTGTGACTGAATTGGGTCAGTGAAGGATTCTATTATTAGAATATGGGGATTTCCAAATTTACAGTTATGATGTTATGAGGGGATACAAATATATGGAACAGGAAAAAGTTAGGCGAGTGGTGAGTCCGTATCTACAAACTACAAAAACAAAAACTTAAACATGTCAACAACAGAAAAATATCATTGCACATAGACTTTCCGCATATAAATAAAACAAAAAACATATTTGGGTGGAAAGAGTAAACACCAACGTTGGCTATTTAAGGAAGTATGCACTTTGAAAGTGAAAGACTTACTTAAACTTTGGTCAGGACACTCTCAACCATTCCCTTTCAAAATTGAGAATAAAAATCAGGGGTCACAGTGCAAATTTTGGAACCGGAGAATCAAACTAACAAAGAGTTACACTCAAAATGGTCACCATCTCTGTGATAACTCTATGGGAAAAAATGACATTTTCTATTTCAAAAAAACTAAGTCAGTGAAAAACTTTTCTTACACCAACAGCTTTAAAATGAGCCTCCACCAGAGGTAGATCAGAAAAGTGTTGGAAATATTTGAGTGTATTCTACCTTAGAGATCAAAGAAACTGAAAAAACTCCAAATTTAGCTTCTAGCAGACGACAACTTGTTGATCATGACTTCATAAATGATATGTGATTACAAATCTGTGAACTCTTAAGCTTGGAATGTTTCTTTCACTGCCTTTGTACTTTATCTAATCCTTGGAATGCATGCATGTCTTTAGATCAAATAGAACAGAAGAAAATTTGATATGCCTAACAGAGCCTTTCCATCTATCAAATTCACAAAAGACATGCAAAATTTGAACACTTTTCTCCCCATTTCCCTGTACACAGGTTCAACAATCCTATTGTAAACCTTGAGGATGAATCAAAGTCTGGTGAAAGTATTGGACCCTACTCCTTTCATGCTGTGATACAAAAACACTCAATGTTTTATAGTATCAGTGGTACCTTTGCTGTATTATCTGTGTCAAAATCTCAAAATATTTTCCAAATTGCCTTAGAATGTCAGTAATTCATATTGTAGGTCACTTTCAATTTCAATTCAACCTCAAGAGAAGAACAATAATTATTATACGGATGACAATAACATAGATACACAATGTTATAAATGTTTTTTATCATTTTAGGAATATAGTTACATATCTTACAGTGATACAGAATTATTGTACACATACTTTTTTATAGTTTATCTGTACAGTTCATTTACATATCAATAGATATTGCATTCTGGTTTTCACATCCCATTGGTCACTTGACAATGCATATATTAACAACTGACCTGAGATCTGGTTGTACTCTCACAAGGTATAACCAAATGCTTTTCAATTGTGATATTGGAATCAGCCATTGCGTAAGAGGGGTGGCAGCTTACATTTATCATAAATAACATTTCTTTCTTTCCTTCACTGCCTACTCAAACTATCAATAAGTTCAAAAGACTCGTTTTTTAAGTTATAAAACAAGGTGTTTGTGAAAAAAATGTGGTAAAACAACATCACTTTCCAAGTAACTCGATTATACAATACAAATTGACACCAATAAAAGACACACATTTACTGTCATCTATTTTGATGCTTGATACAGGATAATTGTTTTCATTTCCCACAAAATCGGGCACAAACTTTCTGTGTGGTACACTGGCAGAACACTGAATTTGCAAATTTTGGTAATACTGGTTTACTCAGTACATTCTTGAGAACAGCATACAGGGCCCTTTACAGTTAGTGTACCAAGGGGTACACAATACACAGATAACATGTACTGGTTGCTTTCAATCCGAAAACTTGTATCAATATAGTAGTGTTTTGTTCAGAGTGGTGTTTGTACTAAATTGTTGGTACAGGTTTAGCTTTATAACCAAACTCAGTCACCCCAAAACAAAAACGTTGATATTTCCTGTGTAAATGTTTGACTTTGCAGGCATGAAAAAAGTCGCAAATGGTGAAAAATTTTTTTTGCAAGTTTGATGTTATACCTCAAATGTTGGAGGTTTCAGTCTGGCTGTGGCATGTTGTAAATACTTGACGCATTTTCAATCAAAGTTGATCATTGCAGCAGTGACTGTACACTACAATAATTTCTCAGTGGATTCTACAAAAGCTCTTGATTTTGTCTTGCCAAAAATTCCATGAAATAAATGTACTGATATACTCCAGTGCAAAGCATATATCATAGATTGATCTCAAATCACAGTGTCATCCAATCTGTGTTGTACAAGTGGTACACACTGACTTGATTTCTGTTTTAATATGGTTAATTTTGAATGTTATACTTGGCATGTGCTTAAGTAAGAGCATTGCTATTATCTGCAACAGAGCAGAAACGTACAATTGCTACTACCTGGCTTTGACACAACACATGTAATTTTTGTATCCCATACCTGAATTGGCCAGACGCAGTCTAAATAAAATTTTCCTTGACGAGAGAAAATCTTCATATTTTGTTACGTGTACTTGGTGTAGGGCCCTGCAAAGATCTGCAGAAATTCTCAAATTGGCACAAGTAAGTTCAGAAATGTCTTAAGTGAGAGAAATCCTAAATTGAATTCTACACATGAACATGGTACTATCAGGCAGAGACTGCTGTGCACAGCCCACTCATAATTCAATAGGTTATACACAGAATAATACAGCATTGTGTGGCTATGTACTTAGCATGGTGTGTAACTCGCTACAGCATGGTAATATACTAAAACCAAATTTTAAAAAAAGTCAAAAAACAACAGCTATATTTAACTAGAATATTGCCGAGAATGTATGGGTAAATGTCAGAGTATAAGTTTTGCATTTGGAGGGCATCGTAGCTATGGATGGAATAAACCAAGTTGTAAGGATTATACAAATTACAAAACCGTTATTCAGTAATCTGTTACTGACACACATATAATGCTGAATATATTCTTGAAAAATGCAAACATTTACGGCAGGAAATGGAAGTTTTCATCACCAGCTGACTATGTCTGTACAATGGTATGATACATTATCTGGGTATTATACATTTACTACCATCAAGTGTACTTGGCAAGTGTCAAAACTGTTTTACAAAACACCTGCTCACCTAAACTTTCAGGCTGATGTGCAGCGTCTCGGAAGCTGTTATCCAATTGGGTAGCTGAATCTTGTCGTTATCATTGAATACTACAAATAGACTCCCTAAGTTGCTGAGAATAGTAACTATCGACCAATCAGATATAACCTTCCGAGCACCCTGCACATCAGCAGAAACTTTCTGAAGTTCAAAAATTACATATTTCACACTCAGTGGCTTGAGTTGGAATAGTTTCAAAAGATACCTGCCATTGAACCAACTCTACTGTGTGACAGCAAAATATCTGAATGTCTGATTCAAGGCATTTTACTCATGAACTCTAATGATCTGCTGTAACATGGACGGGTAATCTCTTTATACGAATAAGTACAAACTTGTTTGCATCCTTGGGAACATTGAGCACTGGTTTGTGAAATAATTTGAAATATTTTCCCTTTCTACAAAAGACCCTGACTGCAAACAAACGCCAATGTGTGCTGAAAGAATATTATCATGAAAATGTCAAAAAGTAGGTACACAGCAGTGTTGTCATACAATAATACTGTGGTCAAATTTCCTCACAACAAACTTCCTGTTACTGAACAGGTTGGCCATATAACAAATAATTTCAATCAACAAAAAAAATGTAAAAAAATTATTTACAAACTGTAATTGCTATACATATATATAAGTACAACAGTAAGAAACTCCCAGAAGAGAAAGTTCAATCCTCAGTCGTCCCAGAAGGAACTATGGAGGTAATCTGGACGCAATCTCTGGTTTGATGGATGTAGGGAAAACTTGACAGAAAACTATTGAGTTGGTATAATCTCCCCTTGGCTGTGTGGCATCAGCTTGTCAAAGAAAAACTCCAAGAATTTGGAAGCCTGCAAAACGCAAAGAAAGAATAAACTTATTCATGCCGTCCCTTTCAGCCGGGTGCTTTGGTGAAATCCTATTGTTTTCAGTCATGTAGGTGGAAGCTTACGGTTAAACAGAGGTTGATTAAGGTGGTGATGTTTGGGAATAAGAAAGGCATGGATGGTATCCTGTGTGCTGGAGTTCACCATTAGCCTGTGATGATGCTGGGCAGAAATTTCTTGCTCTTCAAAACTACTGCTTACATAGTAGTATGCAACTCAAAACTGAGACTTAAACATTTGCCCAAACTTTCCTTATGGATGCTTTACACTGATCATTTTTTTCCTGTACCAGAGAAACAAATTGGCTCAAATTTATTGACATTTGAAATTTAAAATGGCTGTCATAATACGGTGGTTTCAAAAGGGTTCAAACTCGCAACGTATGGCACCAAGTCGCCTAGCAAGATAACTTTATCTATTCTCTCGGGAAAAATAACTTTCCATTTTCACAAAAATTAGACGGGGAAAACTTTATACTCTATGAGCTTCAAAATGAGCATACATGAATGGTGGACCTGAACAGTATTGTCAGAATTTCAGAGTCAAAATATGTGTCCCTGCGGTGCATTCTCATTGTATTAGTCAGAAGACAAATGCTATTAAAAATGGAAGTCTCTCACTCTACGTCAATACTTTCCCCGTAGGAACTATTAAAAAAATAGAACCAAGAATTATTCTCTGACATTTGTGCTATGTTCCAAAGCTTGAGAGAACATCCTGCAAAATATTGTTGCACTATTTTGTAGGAGTGCTGTTACAAACCTGAGGTACATCCTTGGCTCTCATGATCAGCTGTCCATACTTCATCAGCAATGAGTCACCCTGGTACGGACTGAAACGATAAAATTGGCATGTTTCTAAGGATAGACTACAACGTGAGTATGTACACGACTCACTGCAGAGTCTACATACAGAAGAGGACAAACTATAATGCTATAATGACCCTACTTGTCTTACAAAGAGTGTCCTGAAAGGGTCAAACTTTTTTCCCATGATGGCAGTCACTTCTGTCTTTCTGTCAATCAATGTGTTTCTCATCTGACAGCAAGAACAGATTGGGAATCCATGGTTGTGACCAGATAAAAACAAAGTACACCATTTTCTGAAAATGAATCCAGTGGTGACATTCAACTTTCTACATTTGAGTGTGTACATACCTTGTTAGAAGCTGATCAAAGCATGTGATAGCATTGTCTCTCTGAACTGCAAGGACAATGCATGGACCCTGGCATAGAACTTCAGCCTGAAAAGTAGATGCAACAAGAAATAATTTATCTATTAGCATGACAAAACAGCCCCTGTAATGCCTCTGCTCAAACTGAAACGCAAGATTCTGTTCACATTACATCACTAAAGAGGAATCTGTCAATCAGTGTGTGCACTCCCTATATGTGGATTTTTTTTTAATTCATGTATTATCAATATTTGTTCTGATCCAATGCAATAGTCTGGATTCTATCTCCACTTTGCACATGGTAGAAAAAGGCCATCAAATATTTGATGGCACCTCTAAAAAACTTCTTGCAAAATGAAGGAAAAAATTGATCTACAAATGGAAACTTACTCCTAAGTGTATCACCATACCATCCCTCACTGTAGAAACAAATCAGTATTTTGAGCACATCTAAACAACACTGTGCCCAATTGTCGGTACAAAAACAACAGAGATTTCCTGGGAGGGACTTCCTAGATTAATGAAGCAGCCTGAGCCCCTAGGATTACAGTAATTTGTAAAACTGTTTTGTGTAGACCCTGTATTCTTAAGCCTTGCTGCATTGTGATAAATTCCAACATTACGCACCCTGCATTGCACAATAGTTTGACTCAAACTCACTGTTATGCAAAGTAAAACAGGAACTTAACATTTGAAACGAAGGGAGAGAGGGACGGGCTGGTTGGGTATGACGAAACTTACCAAATGAGGGTTAGGTGTGGATGTGAAGGAGACAAAGTGTTGAGCCTGCAACACAGTAAACCAGATCATTCTGAGACCAACGATGTCAAAACCTAGGGCTGTCAGACCGTCTATCAGCTGTACATAGCCTTGTTTCTTGTTCCTAGCCATGGACATCTGTAGCTGGGGCATGATAACCAGGCAGTTGGTTTGACACAGTGACGTGCGGATTGGCAACAAGTCTATTGTGCTGGTACTTGTACCTGGTGATGAAAAAGGTCAGTAAACAGAAATGTCATTGGCATTACTATGCTTGGTACCTATATCTTGTATGAAATACTAGTACGTCAGGTTGATGAGTGTTGTTGACAGTAGGAGAGTATACAACGTGTCCGTAAAAACATGTGATTCAACATTCTACAATATCATGTGTCCCTTATTTAGGGGATTTTTGGTTGTTACTCTTCATGTTGGCAAATGCAAATTAAAACTCTTGGTATACTGATTTTTGGTGAACCCTGGTCTTCTGCCAGAATAGTGTTAAAACATCACAAATTTGAATTGCAAAACAACAGATGACATCAGTAACAATTTTAGATTTCTCAACAATACAAATCCATATTCAAACTTGCAATGGACATTCATGGATGATTTATCACATCAAACTGAAAAGTGTGCAAGGAGGGTGATAATTTGGTTTAGTTTCATCAGAGATGAGCAAATCATTGTCAGATCAACTAGCCCACTGGCTAGACACTGAAAAACCACCAGTAGCCCAACCTCAGTTTTCACTAGCCTATAACTTAAATATTCTGCTAACTTGTTGAACAATTAACTGGTCTGTAGGGCAAGTTGAGCAAAAACCTACCAGTGTGGTCTTAAAAACTACTAGCATATGGGCTTAGGCCATGGGATTCTCTCTCCCATTTCATTCTGTCATTTGTGACCTAGCAGTTCTGAGCAGTAACCCACTGGGAGAGAGAGGATTGACCTGGTCACCCCTATTCCCTGTGAACAGGTCCACACTCTTCAACGATAATAATGAGTTTGGGCCAAACCATAGTGGTAAAAGGGATAAAGAAGTGCCATCATCAGACAGATACGGTGTAATCTTACCCATGCTTCTTGTGCTCACTGATGACCTTGATGACCCTAATTCAGCAGAGAGAATCGTCACTTTTACCAGACTGACTGTCTTTCAATAAATACTTGTACTTGCCGTGAATACCACTGTCAATGATTGGATCATGTGCTGGACAGGTGATCTGTGACAAAAAACAAATAGTATAATGTTTGATATAGTTACTAACGTACAGTATCAGTGTGCTAACAACAGCATAGATTAGACTGCGTGGAAATAATTACATTTTGACTTTCACAAAAACGAGAGTAAAAACTTCATATTCTCCAGGAGCTTCAAAACAGTCCACACAAGTTGTATACCACCAAAGTAAATTTGAGTCTGAATATCAGCCCCTTGGAACACTATACTTTAGATAGACAGACAGAAATCTTGCTGACATCATACCACTGTACTTTATATTCTGTTGAGAACTGACTCTAGCGAATAACAAAATATTACAATGACTGTACCAATGCTGACTTGCCACAACACATATTATTAATTCAAATTCAACTACCATGTTGTTCTCTGAACCAACTTTCTGTCCGTCTGTCTGTGTCTGTCTGTCTGTCTCTCTTTTTGTCTCTCTCTCTCTCACCTTTTCTGCCTGTAGGTCTGGAGACTCAGGACAGCACAGTCCATGGGGAAAGAACAGCTTCTGTTCCATGACAGAGGCACTGTAGCTACATGATGCTGTGGACAGAAAGTGAATAAAATTCTTCAAATGGATCTACAGTCAAATAATAAATTGAAAGCAATAATCAGCTACAGCATTTTAAAATATCTTACACGTGAGGTATGACTTTGAGTAATGTACTGTACTGTACTTTGAGTACTGGACACAATTCACACACTTGAATGGTGTGATAACTTGAGCAAAATGCTCTTTTATCATCTCATTTAAACTTGGATGTTACAGCCAATCTAGAGATGGCAAGGCACAACACCATACAAGGAGATTATTTGTCGAGCATTTGCAACAAACATGTTCAAAGTATTTAAGTTTTTCAAAGCTCTCATGAAGAGAGTACTGAATTTGTCATAAAGTATTAAAATTTTAATACTCATGAGGGATTCAAATTTCAAAAATTCTCATATAGGAAATATTCAAATTTCCAAAATGCTCAAGAAGAAAGTATTCAAATTTTCAAATTGTCACAAAGAAAATACTAAAATTTTTTCAATATTCCGGTTGAGAAAGTATAATTTACTTTCAGTGTATTTTGGTTGGAGTTTAGCATACCATGTAGTCCATTGTTGATTGGATCAACACCAAAGAGACTTCTCCACAGAAACTGATTGGTTTTCTTGGCTTGCTGTGGATTGACTGGACCAATCAGATCTAAGAGTTTCTTGATTGCATTCTCTCTCTGCAGACACAGTATCAATGCTGGAGATGATGTCAGGTAGTCCACGTGCATCTTACACAGTACTTCATTCTATGGACAGAAACACAGATACCAATGTATTGTTATGTACACATGTCAACGGAAATAAGAACCTGTAGCTGGATGCTGTCTGGTGTCAGCTCTGTCAACATCAGACTTTGGAATATCCAAACTGTTTTAAATTGGGTGTAGAACATACATACTGCTCATCAGTTAAACTGAGTTCTGAAACAGCGACTCTCTTGGTTATGAACTTTTCCATCCCTACTTCCCTGTGAACAGGTCCACAGACAATAGGTTAAACCTGGAATTCGAACTGACCATGGTACAAACAAAACCAAGTGCACAAACGAGCACTGTAATACATGTATTGCTATACAGGTTTTTACACATGGGTTTGTTTGTACGACCATCACATGATCTCATGGGCGTACTGAGTCTATAGAGCACATGGCGTCCTTTAATATATTCCGGAGTAGAACAATTGACAAAGATATGGGCTTTGGTCAAACCATGGCGGTGAATCCAGTCAAAGATTTACAGGAAGATTACATACTGTATAAGTTTTACAGAACAAAGAGCAAAATGGGTTAGGGCCATCTGACAGACCTCACAAAACAGTGCATGTTTCACAACATCTTGATTTAAATCAATAGGCATGATTGTACAATCCTGTCAACAGAATGGAATTTGAATATTCTTTCTTGCTTGTACTGACAAAGTCCCATTTCACCAATTTGTATTCTGTTCCATTGACCTAGATATGATATCCATTCACCCATAGAAACTGTATATAGCCCTGCTATGTTCAAGAGTATGTCTACCAGCATGTACCCAAAACAAGTGTGTGTTAAAACAGACTTTAGTCTGACCAAACAAGGGTGATTTGACCACACATTGAATGCCTCATATACCAACCTGCACATCACACGGTGGTACCAACACCTTGGCTTCATCTGCTGATAACACTTCTAGTCTCATTCCCACCACATTGAAAGACTCCTGACAGATTCGTTTCAGTATCTTGCCAAGATGACGCTGGAATGCATCTGGTTTTATCACAACCAGTGTGGTCAGTGGTCTTGGACCTGTAAGAGTAAGACAAAAAAATATTCTTGGTTCAGTTGGAATTTACTGTGGCATGAAAACCTAGTATTTTATATTTTCGTCCATTGCTGTACACTAGCTCCAGGGCACCTACGTAGACAATCTTTTTCCACCCGTTGACATGTACGGTATAATTGGTGTTGACGTGTACAATTGGTGTTAGAAAATGTGCATTTTCACCAAGACCAGTTGAAGCTTGCGACCAGCTTTTAAAAAGTCAGACACGAAAGTTTTTCTCTGAAAAATAGCTTTACGCATTATTGTAAAAAAATGTTTACACATTGCTGAAGAGTTTCACCAAGAACAATTGAAGCTTGCGACCAGCTTTTAAAAAAGTCAGACACAAAATTTTTCCCTGAAAAAATATCTTTATACATTTCCTGATGATGACAGTGTGTCAGCTGTTTTTCTGGCTTGCTATATTAGGCCTGTTGACCTCTGATTTATAAATAAATAAACAAATAAACAAATAAATACCTGATAGCATTGTATCAAAGATGGCTTCCTCAACATAGACAATATTAGATGACCTGTGTTTGCCTCCACGTCCTTTGTGTTTGTTGCCTTTGCTGCCTGGACCGTCATCATTGGTCCAGTAATCCGATGGGCTACCTGGTGTTCCTGGGGTCACTATGTGGCCTGTGCGGACAGGTGGTAGGAACTTGAGATTGGGCCTCATTGTAGGGTCAGCGTACAGCTCTTTAGGGTGGAAGAACAGGGATGCCTGGCGATAGGCCACTTCGGCCGATGGCGACATCAGGGTGGTCAGGGGGCTACTCCGCATAGTGGTCATCAGACCTGTGACAGACTTGGGAATGTTCAGGAGGGACTGTAACTTCTGGAAAGCGTTGATTCCTCGGAAGACACACAGCAGAGTTGGCGCCGACATCAAGGTACGAATGCTGGTCTGCCAGTACTTGTCTCCAACTTCAAACGGTGTGATTTCTTTGGCCTGCATGGTGGATAACACTGGTAACCACTTGATACCGAGTAGTTCAAGGCCAGCTGTGATATCACTGACACCGGGCTGTGAGAAAAACAGAAATAAAAGCAAAAATATTTTGACAGACCGACACAAATATCATAACAAACATTGGCATATCAATACCAATAGCAGTGGTATGATAATGCTGAAGTATTTTTAACACTGAAACTTGGTTGAACTAAAATATACTGACTGTGATAACACTCTGTGAACTCAACATTACACTTATTCTGGTCTATAACTGGTCATGCACCATTTTTTTAGAGTGTTAGTCATTTCCATAGATGAATAGTGAAGCAAACTGTTGTAGGCTTATGTTAGGCTGGGAGAAAGGTTTGATGTCTTGCTATTGCGCATGTTGATAAAAATTGTTTACACAGGCTTTTTTTTCATCCTACTTATATTCCAGCTATAGTACAGTTTTGGAAAAGGAATGACTGAAATATTAACCCACTCACCCCTCATTTCCTGTAAACAGGTCCATATTCATCATTGATAACAATGGTTTTGGGTCAAACCATGGTAGTGAGGGGGTTAAATACCATGTCCCTGCAGCATGGCAAACGTTGTGCAAGATCAAGAAACCAAAAAACTTTTCTGTCCTTTGGTAAGTTTATAAATTTCAAACAAACCTTATCAGTCAGACCAAGGATCCTACCCAATGTGTTACCAATGCTTTTCATGGTAGATACACCAGTCAACGTGATCACAACGACCTGCTCTAACTCAGCACTGGAGTAGAAGTAACCGGACGACATCATGCTGGTTCTGGTTTCCTGGAGTGGCGTGCGGCAGAAGTCGCCCCCCAGTGTCTGCAGTAGACTGTCACTGAACGGAGTGGCATGGAAACAGTGGCAGGCTTTGACTTGGTCGTCATGGCTACTCTGTATCTCAATCAACAATCCTGGTGGGAAAATGAAACACAAAATTTACATTAACAAGGTTAATGCTGACCTTTCATGATTTATAATTTCACGATTCCAAGTCACAAACAAGTGATTTTTGTTGAAATTTTATCATAGTTACCCAGTTATATTACAAGGGCTCTACATAGGACACTGTTGCAGTCAGATTAGGGGGCAACAGAAATGGATATCTGGAACCAGGAAAAAAAAAGAGGGTAACTTTTAAATGTCTCATACTATAAATTCCATATCTTGCACACTAAATTTGGATATTGGGAAGTTACTGTGGGTAGGTCATACCCTCGTCACGTACACTGACACACATACATCAAGTACAAGTACTAACATTCACACAATTGTCAAACATTTCACAGTTCTGTATTTAGAAGATCACCACCCATCCATCCCATTTAAGAGTACAACAGTCAAAACATGATACTCAAAGCTTGAGCAAAAACTTGGGATCTAGGAAAGTGAGATATTAACTTATTCTGTATACTATTTTACTGATATTTCCACACTTCACAGATGCAAACTTTGTTTCTTGTGAAGTACATGCATGACAAGTGGCCATTTCTCTCTGAAAGTCACCCAACTTACCCAGGAGTGATAATTTCACCATCAGGGCTTCAATGAGTGAGTGTACAAGATGCATGGCGTTTTCCTTCCTCAGCAGTAGGATGGTACCTGGCCTTGGTGGCTGACGTGAAGTGGTGGGACCACTCAGCAACTGCTCCTGTATGGCATCGTCGAGGTTCATGGGTGACACTGGAGTGTGGAACGCGACGGGACAGAATGCTGCCAGCTGTGTTCCAACTATGCCTGCAATGGGTTACATGTGAAAAAGATACAGTGATTAACTGTCAATTTTCCATTCTGTGGGTTGTGAGAGCTGGCCAAAAATATTGCGCCATCTACAGTAGATATTTGGTGCACTGGATGCAGATGATGGCAGGCCTAAGCAAATCAGCTAGTCTGGGACCACACCAGATAACCTGTTCACCCCCCATGCCCTGTGAACAGGTCCACAATCACCATTGATAACGATGAGTTTTGGGACAAACCACAGTAGTGAAAGGGTTTCTGGACAAGTGAATTTGCCTTTCCACTTGTCCAAAAATTAGAGGATACTGATACACTTGCACAATGTAGAATAAATGCTGGGACCATATCATACAAACCAGACCTCCTGGGTGGAGAGTTTGATATTATTAAACCTTTAGTTTTATGGTGTACTATACACTATACACCGCAAAATATCTGTTGCCCACTCAGCTGGCTTTTGTATTTAATTAAATGTTACATCATTTGAAACAATTTTCCGTTTGTCAAATCTCATATCTCATATGCTTCAATGAAACAATTACCACAACTTCTTGTATGTATCACCACAACCCACACACAGGCTCTCAAATGCTCAAGAAAATAAAGTAAGGACTAAAACTATATGGCATAACTCGGATGACACTTTGTATCCAATATGCAACCATGAACATTTTCCAAGGTAAACTCACCCATGCTGTTGGCTCTCTTGACACTGAGTCGAACTCGACGGATTCCACGCAGTTGAAACCCTCTGTTCTGGCACTCAGCCACAATGATACCCACACACTGTGTTGGAACCAATGCTGACACGGTCAGGAACACATCGCCCTCGGCTGACGCGGTCAACGTCGCTGGCGGGCGACGACTGGGAAGAGACTGTACCAAGTTGGAGTCCAATGAGTCATCCTCCTGTGAGGATGAACCTTTCTTGGGCTTCTTTCGCGTTGGACTGTGAGCGCGTTTCTTCACGTTGGACGACGATAGCGGATTGGTTACACCAACATCAATGACACCACTTGGCGGTACGCGTCCTCCAAACCAACGAGCTAGTTCAGAGTTAATTCGCGCCGGGTTTCGCGGGCAAAACAGCCACACTTCGTCTCTTGATTCACCACCATATTTTGCACACAGGGAGAGCGGGTCGGTGCGCCGGGCTAGCTGGGGGTCTGACGGGCCGACTGCATCAAGCCACTTGCTTCTGGCGCAGTGTCCGCGTAGCGCCAAGGCCACGATAGCGCCAACGGTGTTCATGGTCTGCAAATCACTGTCCAGCTGCTGCTCTGGTGAGCTGCTGGCATTTCTCTTTTCATTGACGCTGACGGCAGAGTGGACATTTGGAATGAAGTTGCCTGTTGGATAGAGCACCCTAATGCCGGATAGGTCCAAGCCTTCTTGAAGCACCCTGTACAGTACACCCATCATGGCATGTGGATCATGATAGATGTGCTTGTAAATCAAACTCAGCGTGTTCTGTATTTCAGCATTGCCGTTGTATTCTTTGCATACATCCTGTTCTATCAAATTTTCCTCACAGTCGACTGTCTGCCAGAAGAATCCGACCGTAGAGGTGAAAGTGTTCTCCACAGCGTGCAAGTCACGACTGAGTGAAGTGAGCGTAGACAGTGGTTTTGTTGTCACGGCTGGTAGTGTTGGTCTATACGAACCATCAGCCTGAACACCACTGTTGTCAGACGCAGACGACTTCAGAACTTGACTTTTGCCACCAACCTCATATGCAAATAAGCCCTGTAACCATGGACACACCGTCTGAATGGTATTGGTTGACAGAAATTTTGTGACACTCTGCTGGAACGGGGAACTGTCTTTGAACTCGTCACGCATTCGTGACTTCTTCTTCGTGGGCGTGTTCTTGATAACAATTTTGTCCCTTGGCGTGATTGCGACAGCCAGAGACAGAAAATTCTCCTGCCAGAGCTGTTGTAACCCTATGACACAAAACGGCGCCTCTGTGGATTTCAATTCCACCTTGGACGACGTGGATGGCACCTCCCTCTGCAAGAAGTCATAGTTCTCGGGGACAAGCGACAACAGCCATGTTAAGAGCGCAGCGTACGTTGCAGAAATTCCTGAGGTATTGTCTACTTTTCTGTTTCCACTGCTACGATGAGCCATGACCTCTCCATTGCTTGTCAGGTGGACTGTCATCATAAGGCATTCCTGGTCACTTTTCAGGATTGGTGGTAGAGTCTGTGGTGCCGGCTCATATGATGCCTCCTTCAAATTTGCAACAGAAAAAAAATTTGGTTAAGGCAGTATTTGTACAAACATAAATTAGGTAAATGTTATATGTGTATTACAAATGCAACTAATTATTTGTCACTTCTTGTAAATTCTAAGTCTATATACTGGAATGACACATCAACCTAGTTCCTATGTCGCCATCAGGTCTTGTTGGTTAAAACAAGTGAGGTAGAGCATGTCCAATATGGTGCATATTAACAAAATGTATATATATTTGAAGGCCCTTGAATACCTAGATACTGTAAATATGATTTTCACTGACCAAACCTCTGATCACATACCATGCCCAGTAAGTGAAAATATACGTCAATTTTGCTCCATGCCACTTTTTGCTGACTCAGCAAATGGTCAAGATGTAGCAATACTTCGTACACAGTATACTGTAACCCCAGTTGATCAATTATAGTTTTTCTTGTAGGCTGTCATACCGATAATTTTCCTCTTATAAACACTGTCTCAAAATATCACTTCCCATCTGATAAAATTGTAAAAAATTTTCAAATTTTCTAAATACATGTATTGTTTTTCAAATACCCTGAGTGGCCGCAAATGAACAAGATATTTACATGTATAAGCTTCAAGTTTTTCCCCCAACCTACCAAATCAAAGATGGTAGGGGTGCTATCAGCACACCCATGCTTGCCAGACACTGAACATCTTGGTCTTAAAGTCTCCAGTTGTCTCTGAAGACGCACTCTAGACTGTCTCTCTTGTTCTCTCTGCTCTCGTAGTTTCTTGGCAGCCTCAGCTTTCTTTTGTTTTTCTTTTTCAAGCTGTCTCTCTTTGTCTTTCAAGTCTTTCCTCAGATTTTCTTCTTTGGTTGGCGTGAGCTTGGACGGTTTGGCTTGCTCCACTGTTGGAACAGCGTCAGCTTTCTAGATGCGTACAAATTTAGGAGGCACAACGATAAATTACTTTCTCGGATGAATACATTATTTTTTTATAGAATGAAACACAATGTGATTGAATTAATGGCTTAGTTTGCACGCTCAATGAAAGTTTGTGATCACTGATGCACACAATCTCCTGTTTCCTGTAGCACTGTAGAAGGAATCATGTTGGTTGATGATAAATACATTATTTTGTATACAGAATAAAGTCACAATGTGATGAAAAGGCAATTCGATTAAGACAACTGAAAGTTGTAGTTAATACTTTTCTAACTTTACTTTCTTGCAAGTTCAATAATATACTGTACAACTACACTGACATGTAATTTCCTGTACTGATCATCTGCTAATTGTCATCAATCACTTATCTGCTAATGAAAAAGAGCAAAATGGTAGCCATGGAACCACAAAGAATTACATGATTGACACTCAACACCAAGAACACTCTGCTTGAATAATTACAAAAGAGAAATCACTCTGGTATTAATGTGAGGACTGTTTACTTACATTATCATCAGCTTTGCTTTGGACGGAGTTGGTGAGTTCTTGGTTCTGCTGACTGAAAAGTTCACTTTTTCTGATCTTCCTCACTTTCCTGCAAAAACAGAAAAATGTGGTGGTGACATGGGTATGGAAACATCCTAATTCTATATGGTCTATGAGGTAAGCCTGATTGAGACTGTGCCCATACTAATCAATTTAACAAGTCAACATAATCCTAGGTAGTCCAGTTGTTTCATAAAGCTATGGAGGGCCCCCTAACAAAGCGATACTGTTTTCATTAACCCTTTGAGTGCAGTAACTTCTCCCCCTAAAATTTTAGTGTAACATTTTACCAAGTGTTATGAATTTTTCTGTAATTTTTTATAATTTTGGACCAAATGGATACAACCTTTCAATGGCTACAATTTTGGACAAAATTTTGATAAAAATCTCAAAAACATTGTATAGGTCAGACAAAAAGTAGCTGGTTATGTTCTATTCTACAAAAGGCAACAACAGTTGACTTTGGCACTCACAGGGTTAAGTTTAATGGTCCAGTATTTTTCAGTTGCACTGTTGATATTTATCAACTGGTATCGACCACATAATAGTCAGTGTGCCCTATATCATACTATATGCCAATTTGACAAGCGTTGACTAAACAGTGTTCTCTTTGAGTCTAGAAAAGTAGCACATTGGTTCAAGGAAATTTACAATATTCCTAAATTGATTCAAAGATTTCAGAAATCTTCAAAGTAACAGGGCACACTGATGGTTACTGTTTTATAAAAGCACTAATGTGATATATGTCAAACATAAGTACTTCTGCCTGACTGGGCTCTATCCAATACTCAAACTTATTCAATTACTAACCAAACTTAATACAGAAAGAGTTCATGATGGTGAATATCTTTATTTGTTTTAACAAATCTATCTATCTGTCTGTCTGTCTGTCTGTTAGTTACCTGGTAGGTTTGTACGGCACAGGTTTGGTGGAACTCCCCCACATGTCATCTGTTGGTGTTTTACCACTGCTGATAGTGTCTCTGATCTGACGTCTCTGCTGGTGCCATGTTGCCATGTCATCGTCACTGCCATCATCCGATACATCATCCCTGTTAATGAACCAACATAACATTATGCCATTAAATGAGCCATCTCAATATACAGTATTCAGTTGTGGCTGTTGAGTTGCAATATGCAATACATACATGATGTACTGACATAGAGATGAGGTTAGAAAAATACATAGTACTGTGCTTCATAATTCCTGTTGTTTTAGAGATGGTAGAGCACGAGGCACTGATCCACATGTAAAATATAAATCAGTGGAAACATTTGTAAGGTATGATACACTTCTTGTATCAGAAGTTAATTACCATTCAGACTATATGTACATACAATCCTGTACATGCCTTATAAATCACTACTTGGCTATGCATACACAACAGATCTGACTGGAAAGCTGTAGTAAAGGAGGGCTAAGTCTAACGTTTTCCAACTTGTTAATTTCAAGTGTGTTGTGTGACTGACATCCAATTTGCCGTGCTCACCTTGTTTCTTGCTGGATACCCAGAATCCTCTGTATTGCATCAACACCAGCTGCCTATGGATTAAAGAAGCATTAATATGTTATGTATAATCTGTTTGAACCAGTAAAGCTACCAGTACACACTGAGTGTTCCCATCATAATGTGATAACAATGGTGACAATGTTGAACACAACATGAAAACATTGTATGCTATTAAACAGTAAACATAATTTTCTCTTCTCTATTTTGCAAATGTATTTTACTATTAAATTTGGGATATTTTAAGGGTACCACAGGGAGATTTACTCTTACCTTGTTCACCCCCAATTCCCTGTGGACAGGTCCACACTCACCATTGATAACAAGGGGTTTGGGTGAAACCATGGTAGTGAAAGAGTTTAACATATATCATCCTATACGTTATTGAGAAGATCATTTGTCCACCTCAATTTTTGACATGAACAATATTTTATTGAGTCATAAATCTCTAAACGGCCATCATAAATGACAGGTGATGTCCTTTTTTCATTTTTTCAAGATAGTCTACACATAGAGGTACTTAAGGGAAAATGTTACAACCATGAGGTTTACTTGTTGACATTCCTATCTACACTTTACCTGTTCTTGTTTCTTCAGGTCAAAGTCTCTGAGATCTAAAAATATAGTCTCTTTCTCCTCTTGTTTTTCTGTTTTGGATTTCTGTGGGAATTCCATACTGGTGCTGACACCAGTACTGACACCAGTCGATGATGTCTTTGGACGTACTCTGTGCAGAAAAAGAAGTGACATATTCATCATAGGCATAGTGTCTAACATGGTGTTAGAAGTTTAGATACCCCAAGCAATTTAACTGATGGCTTCTCTCAACTGAAAATCCCTTCAAATTTGCAAATATCCATACACATTGAAATGGGGATGTCAGCCACATTTATTCATGGAACACCAGTAGCACTATTGCATTGTTTCTGCAAGGCCACCTATGTGAAAATCAGTCATATGCAGATACAGATGACCAAATTCCTACAATTTTTATTAGAAAAAAACTTTTTTTTTCATATTTACTGTCATTTTTCAGGTTATTTGTAATATGAAGGTAGTGATCTTGACTATTCCAGATGTACACGAATACACTAATTTGTACATAACGTGAATACAATCAATACATCAACTTAGATTATAATTTTTTTACCAATTGGCTACCGTAATGTTTGTGATAACATACAAAGAATTTGTATCTATAACTTAATAATTTCACCTATGAGCACAACCTAATGCTGCTAGTATATCTTGTTTTAATCAAGAACCCTTTACAATGCCTGTATGTTTAACTTGCCGTGGGTATAATCTCGTAGTGAAACAGAATAGAAAGTTATGCTTTGCAAAACGGCATCAGGCATAGCGCTGAGAGGAGTTACAGCAGACTGCTCAACTGAATCGACATAACTTACTGCATGTAGGAGTGTGAGTGAGCAACAAGCAAAATGCTGCCAGCGACAGCAAATGACAGAAGCAAAACATTACAACATTGTCTGTTGTTTACCTGTGAGTTGAGGTAGCATCTCCAGACGCTGTCTTGTGCAGGGTCTGTTCAGGCCAGGCTTCCCTGACAGCTCTCTTTGGTTTGCTGGCAGAGTAAAGCTGATCTGCTGAGACATTGCCACCAGACTGCTGGATGCACAGCTGTGCAAGTTTGTCCATCAGTGTCTGATTATCATAACCCTCTGTGAAAGATGATACAAGAGACAAATGGATTATCAAAGTGTAATGGCTATCAGAATTACAAATCACTGCGAAGACAATACTTTATTTACAGCACTACGGGGACTTCAAAATTGTTCTTGTTGTGTTGGCCCTAAACCAATTCATTTTCATGAGTCTGAGAGGATGTACCTGTGTTCTTCAACCTTAGCAAAGCCACTATCATAACAAGACAAAAACTTCTTTTCTGGCTCAAAATAAAGAGCTTTAAAAAGTTGTACTTGACAAACATACCAGATTTAGACTCTGCAGCATCACCATGAGTATCAAACAGCTTGCTTGTCTCTTTAGAATCTTCCATGACCTCAGTGGATCCCTTCTCTTGATCGATGACCTCTAACAAGCCGTCAAGGTCAACATTATCCACAATTTGCATGGATAACGTGGGTCTCTCTGTTGGCAGGAAGTCAGAATACACTGATGATTTCAAGAGTAATTCTTTCTGTGTGGTGTTCTCGTTTTCATCTTTGGTGACTTTCATGTCTTTCTCTCGAGTGCCTGAGTCTTTATCCTCGTCAATGGATTCCTTGTCATCTTCTGTCAGTATGCCAGCTGACGGTTCTGAATCGGCAGAATTATCACTGGTGTTAGCTTTACGGTTTTCATTTTCTCTAGTATTTGATTCAGTCATGTCTCCCCACGACTGAGTGAACTCCTCATCGTCCCAAGCAGGAACTGTACGATTACGTCTCTCGGCATTATCCAGTTGGGCCAGTGCTGCTGTAAAGTTGGGAGTCACTTCATTGGACGGTGTTGGCGTCGTTGGCAGCTCATCAGAGGAAACGGTATCGCTGTCATCACTGCGTTCATCGGCCTCGGCAGACGGGGACTTCAGGGACCGGTTGAAGATTGACACTTCTTCATCAGAACTTGCCTGAAAATGGTTCAGAACAACACGTTACCATGATCTTGTGTAGATCTCCTTCAAAGCACATAATTTAATTCACACAGATGACATAGAAAAGTCTGTGATACAAACCAATCACAGCAGAAGTTGACAGCAATTTTCATCTTTGAATAGAAGTGCTGACAGAAAAACTATCCCAAACTGGTAATTGGGAATAAGATATGTGGTCTAACTTAAAATTTTGCCTGGAAATGAAATGCACTGGCTGGTAATAGATTTTGATTCCAAAATGCCATGCAACTGTATTTTGAATGATACATTCAAGTAAGGAGAAACCTAGCATAATTTCTGTGAATTACATTATCTCTTTCTATGTATTTCATGTTCATTTTTGTTTATCATTGATTAACTGGAAAACAAGCCTTTGTTCCATGCTTTGTGAACTTACTCATTGTTTTTTGTTTTTGAAAACATGTAATTTGTTCATAGATTCTTCAAGGCAAATAGGCTGAGGCTAAGAAGCTTACTGTATTGCTGGTTTAGACTGAGAAAGAACAATCAGATATTATACTCACATCAGAGAGTTCAAAGTCAATGGACGGCAGACTTGCTTGTACTTCAGCAAATATAGAATCTAACTGTGGCTTGAGTCCCGTACCTTCTGGTAATGCCACAAACTCAACTGTATGATTATTGCTTTCGGCTGGGGACTTGTTGGGGGATTTCTTTGATCCGGACATGATGTAAGTACAACGCTGGGATGTGGCTTGTACCTGTGATGGTGTTCAATGAAGCAGAATGCATAAATAACCAAATGCAAAAATGATTCTTTAGCTTTGAATCTGTGGAGCAAAGCAAACCCAAGACCGGACTCACATTATCAAGGTCCAATCCAGATGTGGGTCGGTCAAATGACTAAGGTTATTAGCTGTGAACATGGAAGTAGAAATTTTCTTCATGAACAATGGGCTGCTTGCTGTTTATTCAGTGGTGCATACAATGCATGTACTGCAATATATTGTCACTGATGTTTTTACTACTACATTTTCAGTTTCTCAAAAACATTTGACGAGCAGTTATATTCAGTCACAAATGAGGTGTGAATTGATCACTGGTCACACAAATGATTGCTACTATCAGTGTTTTCTTTTTGCAGATAACCAAACAATTATTAGGCATAACCACGTGGCATAACCATAGACCCCTGACTTCTAGGTCTATAGCATAATTACACTAAAATTGCCTTAGACAAGGATGGACTTTCACCCTGGCCAAAAAATTTCTGCATGAGGAACTACGACCTAACATGTAAGAACGAGTCAGCAATTGGAAAGCTCAGTAAAACAGTGCCACTGACAAATTAACTGATGATACCTAGCTAACTTAAGGTCATATCCAACTCATTTCACAAATGGACTTTGGCGGTAACTTGATACATGTAGCTTGATTGTAAACACGGAGGGAGAGAATTACACCATACAAAATGCTGACTCACCTACATATATTATGGAAATTACAAAGTGTGCAAAGTAAATGACTCAATGTTTAGTCCATCACTCTGTATATGCTTTTGACTTGATATAAATTTTACTCAAAAGTGTATAAGTACCTCTAGTTCAGTTTAATTTCTTAGTTTTCGTTGAGCAATGTTAACTTTAACGGTTTGCTAATGACTTTAATCACCTGATTATGGAACTTTTGATCCTTATCATTAGAATCAATGTTGTGGTTTGGGGAAATTACGAGGTACCGTTACCATAATTTACAATGCATTCACAGCAATTCAGAGTCAAGACTCTTATTCACTCAGGAAAGTAATGGTTTGGTAACTGAAAATTAGTAGTTCTCTGCTTTGGTGCGGTAACCCTACTCCTATGACATTCGTCATCGGCACGAAGATCCAGCCAAGGCCACAAGAGATTGACTACTACCTTCTCAAGAAGCAGACGTCGGCAATGTTCAGTTAAATGGCTGCGTAGCAAAATTATACTCTGCGACGGCGCGTATTTGGTGAACGCCGTTATTCATATGCCAGCACTGGCAACCGTGTAACGCCCGAAACACACAGCAAGCTACGCAGGGCTATCCCTCGGTCCTCCCACACTGACGGCAGCCGTCAGCTGGTTGCGCGTGCAGACTAACGGTATTATGATCACACCACGAACCGTGGTTGAAATAATGATCTGGCAAAAGCGTTGCGTAAATATCTTGCTAAGAGCTTCATTCATATCCATATGTGCCCCGAAAGGTACCTGATCAATGCCATCGCCAACAACACCTGTTGAATTTCAAAAACAACACTAAGTCAAGCTCGCTGATCCGAGCTTTGAGCGAGCAAGCGAGAGTTGCAAGAGTTGTAAACATCGAACTTTCAGTACGGAAAAACCTCTTCAAACATAATGCCACAGCATCGTACACGCTAAAGAAGGACTGGTACGTACCGCTTTTAAGTTTCCCGGCCTTTGGTCACAACTTCATTTGGAAAACTGGACGGAATAAGATAATAAGAGTATGAACACCGAAGTCAGACAGAAAAGTTGAAATGAAAGAATTTGGCCGCCATAGTAAATGCCCGGATGGCTACAGCAGTGCAGCTTGGGAAATTTCCTTAACCTTTGTTACTTTAGGTCACCCTCGTACTGTATTAATCTTCTTCTTTTATCTGTGGTTATCATTGCTCTTTTCTGATATTGAACTGTGTTTAGTGAGGTAAATTTACACAGAGTGTTGCTCATTTTTTGTTTATTCCATGCATAGGACTTATGGAAATATATATTTCTGTTTTGCAAGAGGCTATATTCCAAGATGGCAGCCCCCTTCGAATAGAATGAAAGTTGAGCTTCCCCGAAAAATAAGTATTCCGATTTATTGTTTTTGTGACGAGTTATCGTTTTCTGTTACAAGAGTGCAATTTTCAAGGTTGTTTTGTTTCGCAGGAAAGCATATATCAGTGAATGTTTTGGCTTTCGCGATAGCTGTTGGTGTATTAGTTGTAGCACTGCTGACATTGTTTTTCAACCGGTAGCCGTTTCATTCTGTGTTCAAACGATTGTTGTCAAAAGCAAGGATTGGAGTGTGATTTTAAACCTCTTCGACGTGGCAGACTGATATTAGGAATAATCGTAACCATTTTGAAGCTTCATACGTGTCGTCTGTACCGATCATCGAGAACAAATCATGTAGTGGGTTGGTCTTCCGCCGATTTTGAGTAAGAGCAGATAGCCGTACGGTAAGTTACGTGTATACATACATGTGTTGTCCAGAACATCTCCGCAGTTTTAATATGGTACCCAACACTTCGTTTAGAATCTCTTCGTAGTTTAGACTGGAGCCTGTAAGTTTTGGGCACGATGTCAAAACTACGGAGAGGTCCTAGACCAGTATATCGGTATTCTCTCCGTCTGTGTCCGTGTTCACTGACACTGGCCCAATTTATCCGGATTCGTCTCTATAAAGGGCGCCTCAACAGTGTACATGCCGTATGGCGTAGAATGCATGCCTAAATTCGCCAATGCAGCATTGCAAGGCAAACTGCAGTATTGCAGAACGGGAATGATATGATTCAATATACAACGAAATACGTATGCTTGATTGTTATTAGGACCATAGACCCTTGAGGTTTTTCTTGATGGTCTATGTTATGACTAGCTGTGGGTCCATAGCTGTGGTAGCTGCAAAATTGTAGCGCTACGGTGAGGCGGTCGGTGATTTTTGGTTTTTGCGACTTCGCTCACCAGTAGCGCTACAATGCCGATGGCCCTGTAGAGGGTAAAATAAGCGCATCCCACTGGACCAGGCGTGTTGATGTGAAATGCTACATATATACTGCATTTGGTCGTACCGATTTATCACTACTGAAGACTAAACAGTAGACTGCTCTAACCTTGTCGTTTATGGGGTTTGGAAATTGTTCAAACACGTCGATCGTGTTCCGAAAACATTTCTGGGAGCCGCCATTACCAACTTCCGGTAATGGCGGCTCCAAGAAACATGGATGCCCCACGCTCACTGTTTATGGAACGCGATCGACGTGTTTGAACAATTTCCAAACCCCATAAACGACAAGGTTAGATCAGTTTACTGTTTAGTCTTCAGTAGGGATAAATCGATACGACCAAATGCAGTAAATATGTAGCATTTCACATCAACACGCCTGGTCCAGTGGGATGCGCTTATTTTACCCTCTACAGGGCCATCGGCATTGTAGCGCTACTGGTGAGCGAAGTCGCAAAAACCAAAAATCACCGACCGCCTCACCGTAGCGCTACAATTTTGCAGCTATAGCTGTAGTGTTTTCAGACAGGATTCCTGCCTTTTACGGGCTGGTTTTGACGTTTACGATTTTAACCCTGCCACCACAGCTGTGGGATATTCCATAGACTAGTGTCCAAATCCGCCGCAAGCACCCTTTGCGCAAGTTTGTTTCGACAATGTTTTGAAAAAGTTTCCATCCAAATTACAAATTGCCAACACTCATCGACAGATTGGTTATTAGGGACTCACCACGACAAGAAATCAGCTCAAAATTCACTGAAATAGTGCTTTTTTCTAGCCTTTACCCGACATGACTACCGGAGACCGCCATTTTGCTTGCGTAAAACTGTTGGTCAAGGCTCCATGCAGCACGTCACTATGGTGACGAAGGCGGTGACCTCTCAACTTCTAAACACCAACTGAGAGATTCATCGTGTGATATCGATGACCATCGTTTGTCTTATGGACATTGCCAGTCTCACAAAACTGAAATTAAACTTTTACTTGGGGAAAAAAGTTCAGTCCTAGGATCTGTGACTATTCATGGGGTGCGGATGCCAGCCATAATCTCTCAGTTTGTGTTTAGAAGTTCTTAGAAATCTTTAGCAAGTGTTAGGTCATACAAGTCTAAATTATCAAGACATTACATGGGTCTGTTAAACAATAAATTTTCTCCTGACAACACTTGTCCTTGGGTGGGAAGTGCCACTGTTAAAGTTGCCGTCTCTGTTAATTTCTCTGTATATTTTGACAGTTTTTTGTATAGTTTTTTTGATATTTATATTGTTATATTTTTTTAATTTATCTTAATTCATCTCATCTGTTTTTCATTTGTATGTGTAATTTGTAAAACTTGTCCTTTTGTGGAGGGTTGCTTTCTATAGGTGTCAGTCACCTGTGCGACTCATCCTGACATCATGTCAAAGCTGAATAAATAAATAAATAAATAAATAAATAAAAACTAAAATGAGCTAACTAGGAATGCATAGGGAATTTCTAACAATGTATTCCTCAAAACATTATCATTTAAGTATTGATAAAGTAAATATCAATTTGCCATTCCCCCGGTTACTTGAATATTTTAAGTTTAAAAATGAATTTTCTCTTCTCTTGTTTGGTTTCTCAAACCAACACAGATGAACTGAAGCCAGGATTGATTCCATAGGGTGACCTGTGAAATCCTCTCACCATGGATTATCCGTATGAAGCGTCAGATGAAGCCAGTGAGTCTGAACTACTTGATAGCAGCCTATCTCGGTGGCGTGGTGGATGGAACCCCTCAGAAGCTAAAGAGGTCTTTGACCCAATACCACTGGATCTTTACACAGCGTCCTCTATAGGCCAGTATGACTGTGTACATGCCATCATAGTCAGGTAAGTGAAATAAGCTTTGTTATGCTATGTCAGTTGTTGCTTTATTTTGTGTTTCTTGGATGAATTGTCTGATGCTATTGACCCTGTCAGGTACTGGCCTTATGTTATTTTCGTCTTTCTCCATAATGTTTGCTATGAGTGGGAATAAAGCAAATACTTTGCTTACAGTTGACAAAAAGTGGAGTTTCCCCTGTTCAAACGCGATCTTTTCCCCCTTTTTTATACCAAAACCTTCAATTGGATTAAGCTACTCACCCCCAATTTTTCTCTTTGGAGGTCCACACTTGACATTGAAAACCAAAGGGTTTGGGTGAGACCATGGATGGTGAAAGGGATTAATGGCCTCTCTTTCTTTGCAGTGGAGAGCTTGACTTAAACAAGAAAAACAGCGGAGGATGGACAGCGTTGATGTATGCCAGTTACATCGGCCATGACAACATTGTCAATCTATTACTGGATGCTGGCGTTGATGTCAATATCAAATCATCCAAGGGACGTACATCTTTGATGTTGGCTGCAAGCTGTGGAAATGAAAGTGTTATCTATTTCCTTCTACATGTATGTACATAAATTAACTGTGCATTCCACCTCCCATAATTTAACCCTTTGAGCGCCAAAGTCAATTTTTGTCAACTTTACAAAATGTACCCCAGTCAAATTTTGTCAGATTTTTGCCAAAATTTTGATCAAAAACTAGCTAACTAAATGTGATGTCCTGAGATGCTCCAAAATTATCAAAACAAATACAGAAAAATTCATAAAGATTGGTAAAATGTTGCACTAAAATTTTGGTGGGAAAAATTACAACACTCAAAGGGTTAATATTTAAGCCCCACAAACTCTATCTTTTGCATTTTACTTACCAAAACTATTTCATACAATCTTCAGAGAGATGTTTTACTTTCCTGTTATGAAGCCATATTGGCTGACAATATGGCTTTTTCAATCTTTGGTGATGAATTCTATCAATTAAATTCAGGTGCACACATGTATTTTTGTGGCGGCCATATTTTGAGTTGGTAGTTGAAGATTATTTATGATAATTGTTGAAATCTAAGTTATGTGTTTATTGCCAATATTTGGAAAACATTCTGTGGTCACACTTCAGCAAATATTTTTACAGAAGTTGCATTTGATTTCAAACCATCTTATTGAAAGAATTCAAAAAGATAAAGCTAATCGGGTGTTTTCCCATCATTAAAACCATGTTGTCAGGCTGATTCTAACATCCATGCAAATAACAGTGTTTGAGTAATCAAAGGAATGAAAATTGTGGAAGTAAAGATTTTATGGCTGTTCAGAGTTAGAAAATTGTCATTGAACAAAGCAGTGTACATGTGCATGAGTTTTAGGAAATGCAAGTAGGATAATTTTTGTTTTACCTTAATTAAACTTAATTTCTCAAAGTGAATAAATAATATCTTATTAACCAGAAAGTTTGAATAATTTCGCAAGTCTAACAACACTGCTTTTCCCCGGTCACAATAACCCATATCTTTATTATAATAATGGTTGTCACATATTGTACAGTAGAACATCACTATAAACTAACTTGTTCACCCCAATTCCCTGTAAACAGGTCCACACTCACCATTGATAACAATGGGTTAGAGACAAACCATGGTGTGATTGGGTTAAATCTGAAAAACTTATCTGTCTGATGAGCTACAACAGCTAATTTTTTTCTTCCAATATTTACCTTGCAACAGAATGATGCTGACATTGAGTCCACAGACAACCGTGGTTGGACGGCATTGTTCCACGCCACCAATGCAGGCCATCAGAACATGGTGAAATTTCTCCTTGACAACGGTGCTAATGCCAACCACAGGTACGATACATCACAGATAATTGATGGCTAGATTGCATTGCAGGAATCGTGATGTCAACTGAACACAAACTTTCCAATTACATCAAGTCCATCATCCACTTTACACAGTGGGTAACTTGTATTAAGGTGATCACCCCCTGGAAAGTTTCCACCTGTGAGGTGTAGCTAAGGTTAGGGATTGGGTTAGAATAAGTGTTAAATGGATGAATTTCCGGGGGTAACTGTCCCAAACCCCAAGTTACTTGAGCAATTGACTATGGATTACTGATGATGTTCAGCAGCTTAGGTTTTTAAACTTTTGTACAATTTTAAGTTTCCATTGAACAATATGGCTGCCATTTTCTAATAGCAGCTAGCCTAGCACTACAAGAAAGCTATTAACAATGTGCCAACAGAGAGAGGTGGCTGTAGTTTTCAACTGTTGGATAACAGTGTTTATCGGCTTTCAGGGGGAAATCCAAAGGCTGTGAACTTTCACAAAAAATATTAGCTGATTGAGTTATCAGAGTGAAGAGTATATCTTGTCACAATTTCAACTTTGACCTCAGATTCACATGTATGTCCTTTATATTGCAGAGAGCCCTTGGTTGGTAACACTGCCTTGATGATGGCGGCAGCAGAGGGACATGAAATCATTGTTCAGAATTTGCTACAATATGTGAGTACCATGACAACATTGGGATTTCATGACCAAATATGGTCATCGTCTAGTAAACTGCTTTCCCCCCTCCCCACCGATCACATTGCAGTAAGGTATTACCAAACATGGTCAGTTTGTACAACTTTGGATTAAATCAAAGCATTGCTTCAGAATGAAGTCACTGTTCTATATTTTAATATACAAAATAAATATTGCAAAAAACATGTACAAATGTTTGTAAAATTGCACAAGAATCTTGAAAATCATATGTTTATTGTAAGTTTTTACGACAAAGGCCTTGGAAATGACACATTCATGAATCCAACCACAAGCTCCATCAGTACACGTGAGCTGAAACGAGTCAAAATAGGGAACAACCATTGCCATAAACTGCACACATGATGTTCTATTTTGTATCAAACCAAATTTGCAGTCAACACAGTTGGTTTCTATGGCAAAGTGTAGCCTCTATGAATCTGTTTGCCCAATTCCCAATAAGCAGGTCCACAATCACCATTAATAACAGTAACGGCAGGTTTGGGCCAAACCATTGTGGTGAAAGGGGTAATGGATTCAGAATTGTGTGGAATGTTCTTCTAAACACTGAAAAGTTCATGTTGTAAAGTCATTTTGCCATGCGTTGAAGACATGTACACCAATCCCTAACTCAGAATAGTGACAACCATGTTTGTCAGCAAAAATGATGTCATTGATTTCTTAAACTTTTCTTTTAAGCCTTTCCCAACAAACTTTGGCAAATCCTATCATTGTGTCCATGGCATTGCCTTATAGTTGGTGTAAACACTGTCCCTCCACAAAGTGTGTAAAAAACAAACACTCAAAAAACTCCCAGAATACTGATAATTTATTTCTCCTTCCGTTTGTAGGGTGTTGACATGGACACCAAAAATTTCAATGGTGACACTGCAAGGTCATTGGCACTACTCAACGGTTACATGAAGATTGTCAGCCTTATTGACAATCAAACCTTACCAATGACATCACTCAGGTCAGAACCAGGTCAGTACAAACCTTAAAATGGTTATCTCTGTATTGTTTCAGCAAAGAGGAATTCTACCATCAGAGCTCCAAATGATTAATATAGTCACCTGAGTAGACATTTCATTTCATCCTCAGCGCCAAAGTCAATTTTTGTCACCTTTACAAAATATATACTCCGGTCAAATTTTTTCAGAGCTTTGCCGAAATTTTGATAAAAAATTGTAGCTAATTGAATGTGATGTGCATTTACTCCAAAATTATCAAAACAAACACAGAAAAATTCATAAAAATTTGTAAAATGTTGTACTAAAATTTTGGTGGGAAAAAATTAGAGCACTCAAAGGGTTAACAGCACTTTTACTGTCAACGCATCTCTGGACTCCTAAATCTATAGTTTGAAGAGAACTGCTTTTATCTTTGCCCCTATAATTTCAGTTATTTTTAGAAGTCATGTTTTGATGAGTTGAACAATTGAGTGCTTGTGTACAGGTGAAGGAATGATTCTGTGTGAATGTGAGAGGAATGAGTCTTGTAATACTCTGTAAGTTAACTAGTACTAATACAATGAATATATTTCATAAATAAGTAATAAAGTACTAGTATGAAACCAAGTCCAGTAGAATTATGGTACAAGTCATCCTATCCTCACCCTCACCTCTGTGTAACTTGAACTTGGGGAGAAATTAGCAATCTACAGTAGTTGTATGTACAGATAACATATATTATACTGACACTGTATATGTACAAATGTATCTAACATTTCATTCACTTTTCCCTTCAAAGTCCGGTTTTACTACTGAATTGAATACATAAATGTATATAGAAAGGGTTTATACAACATTTATGTGTACATCTGACATTTCATGTATTTTCCCCCCAACCCTTCAAATTTAGGTCTTCAAGTTGAGGAAGACTTGAGTTCCTCAGAAGAGTACTATCACAGACCAGCTAGACCACACAGCAGGAGTCAAAGGTCACGGTCCAAACATGGCACAAGCACCAGTCCAAGCTTACGTGACGGCCCCGAAGCGTTGGCGCGGCTCATGCACGAGTCACGGTCAAAGGCCATCACGGAGAACAAACTGGCTTTCTCAAGTGAGTGAAACACACAAATTCAATAAAAATCATTGAACCTCAGACAAGTAGGAAAGGTGCGTTACCCAGAAAAAATTGGTCAACTTATGTCATGGATGGCTATCACATGTCACATGTGAGAAGACAAAAATCTGATGGCTCTGATTTTCTTCAGTATGGAGTTTCTGCCTCTGACCAAATGGCCAACCTACACTAATTACATTACTTCATACATTATTTCATATCAAGAAAATTTGTCACATCTATTCATATTCTTTCAGTTACTTTGCATTTTTTCATATTTTTTCCCAGATCCGTTGGTACCAAGTGGGTATGTCACATTCCAAGACGATGGCTCCGTATCCCAGGATGCAATTCGCCATCGTGATGTCACTTCCCCTATCAGTCCCAGTGAGCATGACCTTGACAGTTCGGCCGGCAAAGGTAGGTGACCTAATATTTTGCCTGAGATGCAGTATCTTTCTTGTTGGAAAACATAAATTTTTGTTGAAGCACTGTGTTTCAGGTAAATGTTGGCCTTTTGGCTAATGTTTTGGACTTTCAAATTGTTGAAGTGCTGTTCTCATCTTCGGCCTGTAAGGACTCATTTCAAAGCCGTGGTGTAAATGAAGATTTCATGGTCTTGTTTTTTTGAAAATCAAAAATGTAATATTTCCCCATAAAAGTAATATAGGCATGGCGGCCATTTTGAATATAAAACATCAGTAAATTTCAGGCAGTTTGTCTTTCTGCTACCAAACTTTGCACAATGTACCCTTTCTTATATTCTTCAGTATGAAAGGGAATGCTTTAACCCTTTTCCTGCCAGACAGTAATAACTGTATCACTTCCCCATCAGCCAAGTCAGTAAAAGCGGTATTGAGCCAAAAAATGACCTATTTTCCTCACTTGGCTTGGTATGTTATAGCATCTTTTGTCCAAAAAAATCAACTTTACAGTATTATGTTTTCAACAGCCTTCAAATGTACAGTATTATGTTAAAATACATCATATGGAATACGTTGTGTTTCATTAATTTTAACCATCTTGACCTGGTGGTGAAATATGGACTTGGCAGGAAAAGGTTAAAGGTTCTTTGAGAAAACTTTGAGTAAAACTATAATTTCCAGGCTCATGTTACCTTAAAATCTGGAAGGAAAATGCTTGCTAATTTTCACAAAAACAAGATTTTGAGTATACACCAGACCTTATGGCAGCTTTGATCTTACAAACATTTGCAGTATTTTACAGACTTTTGTTTCAATAAAAATCTTTCCCTGTGGCACCATCTAAAGATACAACTTTTATGACTGGTAAATTTTTTCAGATAATAACTGGCTAGAGAAGTACGGAGGTGGTGATGAACAAGAAGACAGCACACCATTCTGTGTGTCAGGGGCGGTGACCATTAAAAGTAACAGCAGTAGTTGCAGCAGTACAGGTGGACTTGCTGCAGCACTGGGACTGCAACAACTGAGTACAGACAGCACTGAGGAACCATGATGCTGCAAATATGGCTTCGGCAACGCAAGACACACAGGGATTGTCGACCGTTGCAAAAGCTGCGGCCAAGTTGCGTGCAGTGGAAGAGGCGGCGACCAAAGCAACTGAAACAGACAGTGCAAGCAAGTCGGCTGTGCCTGTCAGTAAGTCAACCCCTGCTGAGGACAGCGCGGTCGCGACTGATTCTGCAAGGACAGCGGCGATGAAGCCGAATACACCAACGGAATCAGCTAATGTGTCCAGTGCTGGCGTGAACCCTGCACCAACGCCGAAACATGCACCTGACACAAAAGAAAACCCAGAAACAAACCCTGTACCACAGACTCAGCATCATCGTGTACCATATCAAAACACAGCAAACCAACCCACTGCCAGGGACGTGGACCCGCGCCGTAACATGGAACATCGCAATATAGCCGGCCAGAACCCCTTAGAGGGAATCAACCTGGACGCTTACTGTAAAAACTTTAACCAGAACCTTCCTGGAAAGAGTGGAGCAGATCCACCCTTCAAGGACCTTGCCGAACTCTTAGAAAGTCTGAACTTGTCAAAGTATTATCACACTTTCGTGGAGCAAGATGTGGACTTGAAAATTTTCCTGACTCTGACCGATAATGACTTGAAAGAAGTTGGCATCAAGTGAGTGTGTCTTAATGACATTCACCCCTGTTACCTGCATGTGGGTTCAACCATCCTGTTGAAAAGAATAGGAATATTACAGAGTCTGGGTGTAACAGAGTTTTAAGGCCAAAAACATTATTGTCTTGTTGCAGCATGTAGTTTATCTTTTTTCGCTACACTTGAAGTCTTTCTGATTATTGTCCAGACTAAAATGTAATGGATCGATTGTCAAATTTCTACTCAAACCCTGCTCATAGCCCGTGTTAACCCCTTGTATACAATGGTTTGGGCATGTTAACCCCCTTCAACACAATGGTTTGGCCCAAACCCATTGCTATCAATGGTGACTGTGGACTGTGGAATTTTGCCATTGGGGTGAAAAGGTTAGAAATTTCAATACCACAATTTGCATGTTATTACCGTATAATCCATGGTAAAAGGTTTGGCCTCTGCACAGGGAAATGTGGTAAAAAGGTTAAAAATATAATAGTGACAAAACTAATACTGTTTATCAGCAGCTAAATCAATGCAGTCTCTTGTTATTGCACACCAATCAGGAAATGTAGATCTTCTGTGGCACTCGGCAAATTTGAATGCATTTCCTGCCAGAAGAGTGACGTACTGGAGAGGGGGTACAATGCACTGGCCAAACAACTGGACAATAGGGGAAACAATGATAATTCACAAATATTGTTTATATTCTGACAATATTTGAGGTTTTGGCTATGCTGATACTGGACAGTTGATTATTCGATCATCAACAAGGAGGTGAAATAAACAAAGGAAATTGAGTTGGCCTTGGCCTTGAGTTGACCTTGGTATGCAAATGAAATCATTCAAGAGAAGAGTAGTGAATTCATGCCAAGTTTACAACATGCTCATGAACTTGTATGAAGTTTAAAAAAAATTCAGGATCTTCAACATCCACACTGTGGTCTTTGGGTATGTAATGAAAATAGTTTAGACCAAAAATGAAGTTTTTTGAAAAATATAAAAGCCAGTTTGGTATTTTTCTTGTCAGGTTATTTGGTCCTAGGAGGAAGATGACGTCAGCCATAGCCAGGTGGCACAGTCAAGCCAGGTCATTCAGTGATTCGTTGGAACAGGCGTATGCTGATAAGGTTGAGGCAGAAATGCAAGAAATGGCCATCCAGTTACATAAGGTATGTAGTGATATGATAGTGGTGGTAGCTAAACAGTGGCTGATACGGTGACGCTAGGATCTTCACCATCTGTGACAGATGATTGTCAACACACACGTTTCTATGACATTGTTTTTCAAATTAAAATTGTGGTGCTGTCAGTGCTGCCAGCAGCTTCCTTGCAAGATCGTCTTTGATTGGTGGATCTCTTTCATCATGATCAGTGAATTTCTTCGTGTTTCATGGCATTGTTAAACCCAATCTTGATTGGTGAATCTCTTCCTGTTTCATTATAAAACCCAATCTATGATTGGTCAATCTGTTCATATTTCATTGTTAAAGTCAGTCTCTGATTGGTGAATCTCTTCCTGTTTCATTATAAAACCCAATCTATGATTGGTCATTCTGTGCATATTTCATTGTTAAACCCAATCTTGATTGGTGAATCTCTTCCTGTTTCATTATAAAACCCAATCTATGATTGGTCAATCTGTTCATGTTAATGTTAAACCCAATCTGTGATTGGTGAATCTTTTCCTGTTTCATTCTAAAATACAATCTATGACTAGTCATTCTCTACATGTTTCATCGTGAAACCCAATCTATAATTGGTGAATTATGTAGTAATATGGCAGCGGTTGTGGTATTAGTGGAGTCATACCCAGGACGGTGCCCTAAATCTCCGTTGACCGTTCCTTGTAGATTTAAATTATGACTACAAATGGTAAATTTGCACAAAAAAGAAGTCCTACAGAGAACTTTGCATCCAGATTTCAGTAACTGTGAATGTGAAACTTCTGTCACAATGAAGACAGGTCATTCTGCAATAATTGGGTATAAATCATACATGATCCGGGTTACGACTCATGAATGTGAAAGCCAAAGTCATTCAATGTTGTGTTGTGTTTTTGATGTTATGAAGGCAACAAGTGAAGTGGACGGCGCCAAGGCACAGGTGTTACAAGAGAAAGAACTGAGGAACGTAGTGGAAGGCTGTCTTATGGAGGACAAGAGGGCCTGGCAACACGTGCATGGACTCGCCATGGAAACGAAAAAGATATGCTATGATATCAAGCTGCTGTATGAAAGCATCAGGTGAGACTGAAAGAGAATTTATGTTGTAATTACAGCCCCCCCCATTCACAATGGTTCAGTCAAGCTGCACCAGTGAAACTTGCAGTAATAGGGCTCAACCACATGTAGTGCAAAAGAAATAGAGGGGTTAAGAGTACTCAACATGAAAAGTATTTCATCTCATTTCGTGCTTATCCATGTGTAAGTTCAAATGTGATTTTCTCAAAATGTCAAAAGACATCATCAGCCACTAGGAAAATGTTTACCAGATATCACTATTGTCACATAAACTTTTGAAATTCACACTTGTATGCAAACACTGTGTACCATATCATGGTGTACAGAAATGCTGCCGATATGATTTCTTTGAAGATCAACTCTGATTATGCACTCTGTGAAGCCTACCGAAACTGTCACTAGATGTTTGTAGAATGTCATCGTTTCAGTTTTCTACGGTAACTCTGTGGCTTTAAATGGACTATCATATACAGGAAAATATCAGATGACTTTTTGCTTATGTGTGTTGAGGATTCTAAACAACAGTGCGGTTTTACATTGTCAGGTTGTGCCAAGATGAACTGATAAACAGACTCTCCTGCCATGGTGCTCCGTATGGAAACTCAACAGAACATAGGACACTTGAACATCTCTCAGCCAATCAGTACCCAGATAGCAATCAGCACCATCCAATGAGAATGCAAGGCTACGGCAGTGGTTTCAAAGACAGGAGGCCATTGGACGATAGGCATGCCAATCAGAAAGGCCGTAAGAGCCCACACGTGAGAGACGACCAATCAGGGAACAGATCTCAGATGGTTGAGCTGGCAAGTTTGAGTAACAGTGAAGTTGTGTCAATGATTGAACACTATATGAAGCAGTTGGGCAAGGCTGCGTCCATGGCAACGTTTAACATGGATCAGCTGGTAGGTCAAGAGAGGTCAAGTTACCCAGTTGAACCAACGGGGATAGTCCAGTGAAAATACAAATCTTTTTTTCAAAAATCTCTCCACTTACCCATTACTCTTGCTAAGCCGCTGTGTAGATGTTCCAATCTTGATGTCATAATTAATTTCTGAGACAGGCTACGTTAGAAAGCAGCAGACTATTTCCGTTTTCCCGCCATGAATCTAGCAAATCTGTAGAATACTGGGTCCATGCGGCGCTATAGTACAATTAAACATTATCTTAGGGGGTATGTTTGTATTTATTCAATATCAAAGGGACCCTCAAACTGGTACTCATTAATCCCAAAAGTTGGATATAGCCCGGTGTTTTGCAGCTGTGCCGTGACTTCAAGTGCAAGAAGTCTGCAAGACATGATTGCGTTTGTTTGCCTATTTAACCCTTTGAGTGCCAAAGTCAACTTTTGTTCCCTTTATAGAATATAACATAGCCAGCAACTTTTTTAAGATCTAGACAAGATGTTTTCAGATTTTTCCCAAAATTTTGGTCAAAAATTGCAGCCATTGAAATGTTGTATCCATTTGGTCCAAAATTATCAAAAAAATAAAGAAAAATTCATGAAGGTTGGTAAAATGTTACACTGAAATTTTGATGGGAAAAATTACAGCACTCAAAGGGTTAATATAGAGCATAGTATTGTTAGTTTTCACAGCATGGCCTTTGAACTCAATAGCTGCAGTAAAATGTAAACAAAGTCAGAAAACTGGATTTTTTAAATCATTAATGTGCATTAAAGTTGTGACATATAAGGGATACAAAGAGAGTTGTGAAGACTGACGATTTTCCACGGTAACTTGACCTTTGACTCCGCTGCTTGTGAGCTTGTCGATGTCTTTTTTTCTTCATGAAGGGAGAGGAATACACCTTTCATCTCAAGATTTGAAGGGTGGGACATTCCAGAACTTTCAGGAATTTGGAACGTCCCACCGTCAAGAGGGGTGATTTGTGTTATGTAAATATAGACTGTAGACATTTTGTAAATTATCTGTGAAAGCCTGTTCTATGTATGTAGCATCATTGTTGTAATTCTTCGTATTTGTGACAGAATTTTCTCTCCTGAAGTCAACCCTAACAACTCAACTAACATATCTAACGACAAAATGAATGCAAAATATTGAAGTCACCTCGATTTGCAGTCTTCCTGTAAGCACCATATATGGTAATCAGATATTCAGCAATGTATTTCCTTATATGGTAATGTAGTTCAGATACAGATTTCACATACTGCCATATATGGTTGTGAAAGTAACACAGCACTGCAATATGTGGGACCCTATACTGCCATGAATGACCAAGAAGTATTGATAATTCTATCAGCCACTTACAGTAACCAACAAGTTGAACAAGATTTATTGGTAAAAGATGGCTGTCCGCAACAAACATTCAAAACTGTGCAAAAAGTATTTGATAACCATAATAATAGTCAGAAAACTCCAATTCAACGAGAAGCTATAACTCTCAATGGGTATGTGGTGTGGTGTTGTAAAACTTCCCTTCCCCTAAGCTCGAAGCAATGATATTTGACACTCCCCCCACCCCCACGTTTCAGTGGAATGGTTTGATCCAAATTCAAAGCATTGGCAGTGGAAGGGAAACCCCCCCATTTCAATGGTATGGTCAAATCCTAGTACAGAAAATTTGCAGTGGAAGTATTAATAACTTTGAGAAAATTGTTTTCATTGTACATTTTATACTACCAATACATCAACCTCCATGGCAGAATTACTCAGTATGGTTCCTAATATAATTTGATGTGAGGTCCCCTAGATATCAAAAGCCTTCAAACCCAGGATATGAGATCACACTGCCAAAAGTTTATCAAATTACAGTTTAATTAGTCAGTCATGAATGCAGTTGTTTGTCCTGCCAGTACATGAATGTGTCATTTCTGTTTAACATTTTCTCTCATATACTCTGTATCTGAATTATAACACATAATATATCGTGTGCGGTAGTCTATGTGAGACTAAATATCATGTTGAAAAATCACTTTAATCTATCACACTATTGAAACAAGCTTTTGATATTTATTGTGGCTAAAATGAGGATTTCTAAAGTTACTTACTGATCACGTACACGTGGTCAGAGACCAAGTAGATGGGAGTTATAGATCGCTAACTAGTCAATGCACATAATTTCAAGTAGTAACCCAGAGTACTTAACCCCTTCAGCGCCATGGTTTGGCCCAAACCTATTGTTCCAGAGGGTGATGGTAGAACAGTTTATAGGAAATTAGGGGTGATCAGGTTGGTTGTTGATCACTGACAAGTCAATGCACATAATTTCAAGTAGTTACAAAAAAAGTACTTAACCCCGTCACCACCATGGTTTGGCCCAAACCTGTTGCGACTGACAGTGATGGTGGACCTGTTTATAGGGAATTGAGGGGTGAACAGGTTGGTAGGTAATGCCGTAAAAGTGAATTTCTGTTGGATCATAGAAGTAAAATTGTAGCTCCATGGTCACAGGCATCTGGTAATGAGACAAATATTGCAGTTTTGAGTAGGTGATAGAATTTGACTTTGACAAAAAACTGTCAGGCCAAAACAAATAAATTGTGCTGTTCCGATAACATGGTTTTCAAAAATAGGGTAGGTAGGTCGGCAGGAATTTTTTTTTTCCAAAATATTTTTATTTTTAAATATGCATTTTTCAGGGGTTCAGGTCGGTCAAACACTGGCCACAACATTTCCAGAAAAACGTATCATACATATAAAAGGAATAAAAACATACAAGACATCCTCGTTCAAGTCAAAATCAAATGCAAGGTAACTAACACGTGATTTTACAGGTTTTTTCTTTCTTTTTTTTTCCTTCTATGTTTACGTAGCTCTAAAAGCTTTAGGGTCGGCAGGCAAAAATTAGGGTAGGTCGGGTTATCGGAACGTCATAATTTTTTTTTTCTTTGGCCTAGCAATATTGCAATGTAAACACAGTTCACCATCAGCTGGTATCAAAGAATCACAGTAAAAATTTTCTTCAATTATGCAAATATTATCGTCTGTAATGTTATATGTCACTGAAATGATAGCATTTAATAGTCCAGGCGTGTATTTTTCTACCATCTCACTATGATATGTCACCAGCTATCACTGATTCATGTATTTTGATTTTATGTTGAAGTATTTCAAATTACTACACGATTTTTTACTCTCTGTACCTGTTATTTTGTTGTTTTTAAGCCAACGGAATTTATCAACGTCGTCGTTCAACATATTATCATATCTTTGCAAAATGTATTTCTTAATCCACAGTGTTTGGTGGTGTTTGACGTTAGCAGAGGTTATGTCTGCTCCCCTCACCCATCCCCCCATTCCCCCCGCATCCTCCTACTTCCCCTCATCAACCAATCACACCAACAATGATATGTTGCTTACTAGTACATATAGAAGTATTACCATAGTTTTGTAATGTTTAAGGTAGTATGGACCTTGAAAGTGAAAGACTTAAACTTTTGCTCAAACTTTCCTTAATGAAACTTTCAACCATTCTCTTACCAAAGCAGGGAAAAAATCGGAGGTCACTGTGCAAAATTTGGTACTAGAGAGACAAATTACCTAAGATTTCCCGATATTTGAAATTCAAAGTGGCTGCCATCCCTGTGTTAACTCTATTGGGAAAAATAAAATTTTCAATTTTCCTAAAACTAAGCCGGTAAAACTTTTCTTTCACCAATAGCTTTAAAATGAACCCCCAAAAGTGGTAGATCAGAAGAGAATTGATAAAATTTAAAAGCCTGAATGTCTGTCCTTCTACCTTCTACGTTCTACCTAATATGCACTTCAAACAGGAAGAGTCTTGAGAAAACAAAGTGATGGTTCAGGAGGCGAAATTTCTAGAAAAATGGAGGATGCTTTCTTGATGCCAGTTGTGTATCACTGTTTCTTCATATCAATAATTTTATCAAACCCCCTTTCCAATATCATTCCCCTTTACTCCAATATGTTGTCCACACGCAGGATATAACCTCTGCTAGAAAAAATGTTGGTGTTTGTCTTTTATCTTGTATCAACCTTTGTCGATAGTTTTGTTAAAAGCTTTTGTAACTACCACAGAAATCTGTAGAGCTACTGTATTATAAGTCTCTTAAATGAACAATCGAATGTCATTTTTCAGTGTTTTACAAAAATTGAAGCAGTGTAAAATTGCAAGGAGGAAGTTAGTGAAAAGTAACATTCCATGAAGTGTGTTTGCCTCTTGCAGCTCTGCACAATAGGGTTAGCAGAGCGCCCTCAATGTCAAATAATGTCATACTTTCGTTTGAATGTTCACCTGCCGAACACTTTTTCCCATCTGCCAACCCATTTACACTTTTAAGAAACAGAGCACACAGTATCACAGCCCCAGCTGCACTGCTTTATTTACATTTATATTATAAACTGAAAAAAAATTATAAAGATTTTCGTACTCTCTGTAACATCACAGAAGTTAATCTACAATGATGCAAAGATTTATGAACATTGCTGTCGGAGTTGAATGAACAGAGGGTTAGGATAATTACCATATATGCTGTCTTTGTGTGTAATGATAACGCTTCATTGACAGATATTGGGTTAACTGTTGCATTTTGTGTTCAGAGAGTGTTTGTACATCAAATAATGTGAATGTACTTTGATGTTACCATACTTTATAAACTGTCTTTTTGGTGTAGAGTTCCAATCAAGATGTAAACATAAGTTGCCTAGGATGTACAAGGCCAATGTCTGTATCATCAAAGCCTCAAACAGGGTCTGTATGCTCCTGCAAAAGTCCTTGAAAATGAAATTGAGCACTTGGAAAATTCTTAATCCGCCAACAATTTCCAAAACAAGATGATCAGGTGTGATGGTGTAAAAATGAAATGTAAAATGATTTATAAAAGATTTGTGACAATGATATCAGGAAAATGGTATTTTGGACCTCAAGAAAGTCATTGAATATTGCTAAAAAGTCGTTGAATTTTTAGGTGACTTTGTATTGACCCTCCTCAAAGACATTCAACTTCAAGACAGTGTGTTGTGTTTCTAGTATGCTGAGCAACAACAACAAACAAAGAAACAAACAACAAACATTGCATATCTATTGATGTATGTTTTCTACAATGAGTAAAGAAATATTTTAACTATCATGAGACTCACTGTAACTTACATACTTCTAGGAATGTGTATTACTTAGCCAGCCAGCAGGGAATCTCCAGTTTTTTGGGAGCTAGTTCATTCAGAGTTATTGGTGAAAATGAGTATACAGCAATGCACATGGACAGACTTCTTGATAATGCAGAAGAGTGTATTACATCATCATTATTGTAACTATTATGGGATGTATAATCCAGCTATGGTTTTTACCCTGCCATGGATTTATGTAGATACCTTGATAGGTTTTAGTGTAATGAGTCATAAATATGTCTCCTTTTTTTAAAAAGTGTATTTTTTGATGACAATGGCTTTTTAAAGCCAGAATTTTAATAAAGAAAGTGGCATTAAATTATAACAATAGAATGGGAGTGTGTGTCATTTGTTTCACATTGTAGAGGTTTACCTTCATAATAGTTAGTTGTTAGTTCCATATCAATGATGCCATTGGATTTCGTACATTCCTGTCATCGTTGTCAAAGTACAGAGGATAAAGATGCAGCAGCCAAATTGTGTTGCCTCACTGTGTTTTTCTTTTTCCTGTTAAGACATTTGGATTTCTAGTTTGAAACTCTTGTTACTCAAGGTGATAAACTCCATTGTATCATACCAGTACATTGATGATGCAAATACAGCAATCTGATTGGTTGAGATGTGAAAAGAGCTGTGGTATATTCGCGATATAGCATGATTGGCACACATGCGAGCTCATGGCAAGAGCACAAATCCTCTTTTGACATTCCATGCCAGAATTTCAATATACTGTTATGATATAATAGCAATAAATCACACCCAGCAACGGTATACCACTCAATTTTGACCATTTCACTTCATATATGCACTCGCTATCGCTCTTGCATATATGTCGTGAACTGGTCAAAATCTCGTGGTATACCGTCGCTCGGTGTGCTTTATTGCTTCATTATACCATGACCTTGTGCCATGACCATTAATACCAGACTTTGGAGTTTTGGATCACTTTGGTAATGTCTAGAATCAAAGTTAAGCTGAGTTGTATGATGTTGACTTTGGCTGATAAATATGGCAGTACATTTCAGATTTACCTCTCTATTGCTTACTTTATGATAGAATATTAAACCAGAAAATACAGGAAATGAACAGTCTTTATGTATGGATAGGACATAATTCTAGTATGGCTTAGGCTGCGTTCACAAAAAATGATTGGGGGGCTGGAGGCATTCAAGGGGGGGTTTTCAAAAATTTTGGGGGTAGTAGAGGGGGGACTTGAAAATTTTGCTCTGCCTGTAGGGGAACCTGAAAATTTTTTGGTTTCCTTTATGTTTTACATTAACCAATTCCAAGTTTTTGTAGGTAATTCAATGAAAAATGAATACCATTGTTATTTCATCCAAATTGTTGTAATGTTAAGTAATGATTTAACAAAATCTGGAACCATTTTGTCACATTCCATGACTTTTATCTCGAAAATATCTAAACGTGTGATTTGTCGTAAAAAACCAAACTTTAGCCTAGTAACAGGGCAGAAGCTGCAACTGTTGATAATTTTTGCAATATTTCTATGCAATATATCAACTACAGTTTCTTGCTGTCTCCCTACAACATGCTCAACACACACGATATTCAGTTTGTCGACAAAGCCTGTATATATGAATATGTTTGTTGATAATGAGTCCAGACTGACAGTCAGTTGTCAGTGATACAAATCCATGGTACACATACATAGGCTGTGATAGCAAGCTGAATACTGGACAGTTCAACATGCTGTAGGGAGTAGAACAAGAACGCAGTTGTATAAACTGAACAAAAATATTGTCAAAATTATCAAAGTTAATACAGCTACTGCCAACGGGCAGTGTCACTATAGATACTGCCCTGCTACTGCAGTGTCACTGTCACTGCATACCTGAGCAGTGACAGAGATAGCTCTGACTCTGATGTACATGGTAGTTGAAGAAGAGTTCGTGTCAAATGACGCTCATGATAGTGAAACATAGTTGTACACAAGATCAGGCCAGAGAGCAACACATGGAAGACCAGGAGACTTGAAAAGTTATCGGGAATTTTTGAATTCTGGCATATGAGAATAATCAAATATTAAAGAAAAAAGATGGGTTCACCATGCTTGATTTCTAAATTTTCAAATTCTTGTCATAAAATAATACAAAAGTAAAACTTTGAACAGTAAAGACGAATGAAAAATATGTGACTAAATGGAACAGGTAGTCTTGAACACCTGCGAGCGGAATGGCGCAATATGTTTTTCTTTTCTGTGCGTACATCCTTTACAAATATGCGGGCTTGTGATAGTTTCGGGGGGGGGGGGGGGGACTTGAAAATTTTTGATCATATAGAGGGGGGGCATTTGAAAATTTTTTAGGGTATGGGGGGGATCTGAAAAAAAATAAGATTTCAATCACGATTCCTCAAGCCCCCCCTCCAATCGTTATTTGTGGATGCAGCCTTAGTATTCAAGCTATACTAGATTTTTGAAGTCTAATTTTGGCCCTGTTGAGGTGGTGATAAAATCAATTATGCATATGTTGGCTCTAATATCATCAACTGTGGCAATTATTTGATGATGACCACTTGATATCCTGAAGAAGTCTGGAAGATTGACGGACTTTGCATAATATTTTACTGACTTTTCCACTATACACAATTTTGTTTTAATTTTTGGAACCCTGCTAACCTTTTTATCACACTCCTGCTTTAAGGAATTTTTCTTTCAATAACAGTATACAGAAGCAATGGTATTGAAGTGCCCCTTACACAAACTAGCTAGGACAGCAAACTTGTACAAATTTATGTACAATGTTTGCATCTGATCAATTGAATTGTTAAAGCTGATAGAAATGTGTGATCTTTAGGAACTTTTAGAAAACAAATCTGTGTCCGGGGTAAATGTACATATATTGAAAATGACTACTCGACAACTTTAAAGATGATCTAACAAAATTAAGTTCTCTAGACACAGTGAAATTGTTTAAGTTTACGTTTATTTGAAAAGTTAATTAAAACAAGTTCATTTGATTAGTTTTCCAAATTCTGTAATTAAGATTCACGAAGTTTGAATATAATATTTTGTTGTGTTCACGACAACATGTCAACTGCACAACTTGGGCTATGCATGGGTTCACAGAAAATGTGGTACTGCGAAAAGTTTTGCCCTATGCCAAAAATATTAGAACGTCTCTCAAATGATACCGAAACTTTTCATTGATGTCTGCTTGGAATGTTTTTCTTTCAAAAATCTTCCATACAAATAACGAGAACATAAAATAATCCACCCCTAACCAAGGAGAGGACCCGGAAACTTCCAGAATGCCTTAAACAAAAGAAAGATATAGAGCAAAATTGTCGGGTGAGGGCGGTTGACTAAAGTGTGAACGTTTGCTATACGAACAAACCAAACACACCATAGACAAGCAAAATGGCGGCGTTACCAGACGAAAAACGTAAAGAAATGGAGGCTGAGATGAGCAGGTAAATGAAAAGTTGATAGATTCTTCCGAAGCGAGAGACTAGTCTGATGTTAGAGTACCGCTTTTCTGCGGTAAAAACTGGCTTGATCGTATTTGCCGGCCCAAATTTCGAGCACTTCCGGTTTTTGGCCAAAGCCGGTCAATGAATCAATTGAATGTCAGTTTCTCAGCTGCAAACGCGTCTAAAACGATGCCCACAGTACGGCCAATATTACGTAATGAGTAGATGTCTCGATGATGAGCTACTTGAGTGTCAAGGTCATCCATATTTTCCAAACTTATATTAATATTATGGCAGATATAATCGCCTTACCTACATTGCATTGACATCATTATAATTTTCTCACAATATCAATGTAGATCGTACACTATAGTTCATCCATGGAGAGTCTGCTTCGTCCCTGCATAGTCCCTCTATACAATCTGGCCCACGTTCATCCAATATCCATTGATTCATGGCTAGTACTATCAGAGAAAGCTCAAGCTCTGATGCTTTGCCATTGTTTGTTTGTTTGTATACGAATATGGCATGCATATATAGAATAAACAACAGCATAACATTTAACATTTAACATTAACATTTAACATTTATTAGTACTCAACATACACTATCAGAGAGTGTTGTAAGGTACAGTACTCTTAGTACAAAGTGGAAAAAATTACATAATTACATTACTGAATTGCATCAGTGAATGCAATATATGCAACAATGAACATACCGGTACATGAGTAAACAACTTTGCAAAGTATCTAATTACCAACTTGGGCAGAGTCACTGGAGGAAGCAATTGTATTTTTCAGCATAGCGGAAACATGAAGATCTTTGTTTGTTTCAAGTGGAAATAAAGCAAGATTTGAGCATAACATGTAAAATGAAAACCATAACAGCATGCACACTCTGCCTAGACAAATTCCCCGCCAGGACAAATACATTTAAGTATAACTTTCTCAAGTGATCTGGGCTACTTTCCAGTTCAAGCACACAAATTTCAATCCACGAAAACTATCGACGACAAAGAAGTTGGCACAGCGTGAATTGTCATTAAATATGTTATCAGCCCTAATTTACCTATCATTCTTCCATGTCGCTGAAAAACCGCGATTTTCACGTGGTCTTACAAAATCTTGAACCCAAGCGGGTTCGAGTCCCGCATGGGTCACTTTTCATTCACCACTGTATTTCAAGTTGAAAGTTTAAACGGGAAGTTACAGGACCGTGGGCGCACAATGGGGGATTATTGATGATGCAGTCATTTGCATACACTGGGCGGGAATTTTGAATTCTCATGTAACACTGCTTTGACCGTATGATAAATTTGAATAATCGTGATGGGCACTTTTTGTGACATATACAAATAGGAGTCAAATGGTCGTACAGGAAACACATTTTGAAACATATGCATTCTCTGACAAAAAACGGACAATATTTTTAGTTTATTTTTGACTCAAGTTTAGTCTTTATATATTCACAGACATCACATGCAATTCAAAGACAATGAAAGTCTGATACATTACAAAATTATGGGATTCTGGGACCAGACATGGCACGTCTGATCAGTAGCGTGGCTTTTTACATTTGCATAGATTTACGATAATCCGGCTTTTATAGGGGAAGTTCCTGTTTAACCAGTACGTTTTCTGGGGATACCATGGGGAAAGTAACATGCTATCATGTAACATGTTATGAAGGCTGACAGTCAGTTTCAACTATACTGACAATATCGGTCAGCGAAGTCCTTCAGCACAGAGTATGATATCTTACGTAAGCATCCATACTTTGAAGCCATCCCAATGTAGTTAATGTGTCTCCAATGAAATCTTGAAAACACGATTCTCTATAAAGTCGACCAGTAAACCTGTGTACACATAGTTTTATTTTTTCATGCCATAGAGTGATGTGCACTCAATATGTAAAGTAGTGATATGTACCATATTATATTATTCGAGCAGTCCAACCACTGTAATATCTAGTGTACTTGAGCTGTGTCTGTGAAGGAACCCTTTTGGAAGTCTGAATATAAAATGAGGACAATTTTATGCCAGACACACACCTCTAAGATCTCCTTGCTTTTGTTGACAGGTTTGAGCAGGAGATCCTGGGTCCATCGATGCTGCCTGTCATATCTGCTGCACTCACAATGCCTGCCACCAGTGTACAACCCGTTGTTATTCCTGCATCGATACCTGTATCAGGTAAATCTGTTGTCACTCTCCGAAAACCTGCAACCCTGTCGTCATCAGAAAAAAAAGTAGCCCTATTGTTTTAAGGTAGTTCGCGCCTCGAAAATGACAGACTTAAACTTTTGCTCAAACTTTCTTCAAGCAAACTTTAAAGCATTCCCTTTCGAGGTCAACAATACAAATCGGGGGTCACCTTGCAAATTTTGGTACAAGAGAAACAAATTTCCCAATTATAATATTTGAAATTCAAAATGGCCACCATCCCTGTGTTATCTTTGTGAGAGAAACTAAAATTCCTGCTTTTCATAAAACTTAGCCAGTGAAAACTTTTTGTCTCCACAAGCTTCAAAATAAGCCACCACAAGTTGTTGACAAAAAAGTACCTGTATTGTAAGACTTTGAGTGCCGGAATATCTGTCCCGGAGGCGCATTCTACTTTAATTTATCCCTCCCACAACCAAATTGGAATGACGATGTTACAACGTCTGTGACAAAGTTTGAACTCTGTAGGAGAAAGTAGAGATGAAAGGATGTCAAAAAGCACCAATGCAGTGTTATAGATAGACAATGTGTATATACAAATAGCTTGTCTATAACACCAATGCAGTGTTATAGACAATGTGTATATACAAAATAGCTTGTCTATAACACCAAGCAGTGTTATAGACAATGTGTATATACAAAATAGCTTGTCTATTACACCAATACAGTGTTATAGATGTGTCTATACAAAATAGCTTGTCTATAACACCAATGCAGTGTTATAGACAATGTGTATATACAAAATAGCTTGTCTATAACACCAATGCAGTGTCATAGACTGTGTATATACAAAATAGCTTGTCTATAACACCAATGCAGTGTCATAGACTGTGTATATACAAATAGCTTGTCTATAACACCAATGCAGTGTCATAGACTGTGTATATACAAAATAGCTTGTCTATAACACCAATGCAGTGTCATAGACTGTGTATATACAAAATAGCTTGTCTATAACACCAATACAGTGTTATAGACAATGTGTATATACAAAATAGCTTGTCTATGACACCAATGCAGTGTTATAGACAATGTGTATATACAAAATAGCTTGTCTATAACACCAATGCAGTGTCATAGACTGTGTATATACAAAATAGCTTGTCTATAACACCAATGCAGTGTCATAGACTGTGTATATACAAAATAGCTTGTCTATAACACCAATGCAGTGTCATAGACTGTGTATATACAAAATAGCTTGTCTATAACACCAATACAGTGTTATAGACAATGTGTATATACAAAATAGCTTGTCTATGACACCAATGCAGTGTTATAGACAATGTGTATATACAAAATAGCTTGTCTATAACACCAATGCCAGTGTCATAGACTGTGTATATACAAAATAGCTTGTCTATAACACCAATGCAGTGTCATAGACTGTGTATATACAAAATAGCTTGTCTATGACACCAATGCATGTTATAGACAATGTGTATATACAAAATAGCTTGTCTGTAATACCAATGCAGTGTTATAGACAATGTGTCTATACAAAATAGCTTGTCTATGACACCAATGCAGTGTTATAGACAATGTGTATATACAAAATAGCTCGTTACAGAATGAAAGTGACAGTCTGCAAGGTTCCCAGCATAACCTGTATTTCTGTTTTCTTTCCTTACAGCTGCCCCATCAATTCCCATTTCAACCCGGCCGGCCTTCATACCCCACCAACTTCAAATACGTCCCAAGCAGCACCCCAACTCCCACCACCTCCCCCCGCCACCGCCGCCACCCATGATGCCACAACTGCCCATGCCGCCAGGGGCACCCATGATGGGAGGCCCACCCATGGGCCCCATGGTACCAATCCCGCCACCTGGTCCGCCCGACATGGGCCCTATGCCTATGCCTCCAATGGGTATGCCAATGCCACACAGCCATCACATGATTCCAATTCAACCAACAGTTATATCAAAGCCACCTACAGTCTACTCGGCGCCACCAGTAAAATTCTCACAGGTAAGCATTAGTATCATGGTATATGAAGATACAAATCACTCTCCCCAAAACAGACACAGTGACTATAGAAAGAAAAGAAACCCATTATTACAAATCTGTATGTTGTTTTTTTATGAGGACACCTTTATTTTGACGCACAATTGGATTACAGAGCTCTGTAGGAGAAGGATTGCCTGTGTTCTGCTCAAAATATCAATTTGAAAAATGAGTAATATTATTAAGGTAGTATACGCCTCGAAAGTGAAAGACTTCAACTTTTGCTCAAACTTTCCTAAATGAAACTTTCAACCATTCTCTTACCAAAGCAGGGGTCACTCCACAAAGTTTGGAACTAGCGAAACAAATCGCCAAACATTTTGTGATATTTGAAATTCAAAATGGCCACTTTCTCTGTGTGAACTCTATGGGGAAGCATTGAATTATGAATTTTCTAAAAAGCTAAGACAGTGAAAGTTTTTATTTCTTCAAGAGCTTTCAAATGAGCCCCCACAAGTGGTAGATCAGAAAAGAGTTGTAGAAATTTTAGCATCCCAATATCTGTCCCGGAGTAGCGTTCTACCTTAATATGGGCACTTTCTCCTTTTACAGAAACCTGATGTTTCACAGAGCAACAGTGGAATAGAAGGTCAAAGTTCATCCCTAGATCCAACATCACAGATGATGGGAAGCACAATGAACACCATGGCAACCAGCATGGACAGTGGCAACAACACAAGTGCAGCAGTGCAGGGTCCCTACATCCCTCACCAGGGTCAAAGTTCAGAGGTCATGAAGGAAGAGAAAGGGAAAGAGGGAAAAGTGGCGAAGAAACAGAAAAAGTACATCAGGACGGCTGCCGGAATGACGTGGGAAGATGATAGTTTAAATGACTGGGATCCAAGTAAGTGAAAAGAAAAGGGAAAAGTGAACAAAACAGTGCCCACACTAAACCATGATATTGCAAATAAGTGCAATTCTGGGGGTCCAGTCTCAAAAAGCTGTAGGGGGGCCCCCTAAGAAAACTCAATAGTTTTCATAATGCTGTGTTCTTCAGGTGCACTAAATGAAGGTCTTACAAAGTGCCTCTATAGAAATTCATAAGTAAGAATCTAGTCATTGTAAATAATATTCCCGGTTATGCCAAACAGTTGAAATGTTTCACAAATATAGATGGGATTGTATCACAAGTGATATATTTTCTCAACCCCTTAAATGGCCAAATCATGACCTGCCCACCGTTCATCTGATCAGTATTGTGCAGTGTAAATAAAATCCTGTACAGCTGGATGATTTGCCGATATCACAAATTAAAATTCAAAGCCTGTGTAGAGTAAAAGATGTCCAAGACACTAAGCAAAATATTTCCATTGTACAGTGTGAACATGCTGTCGTTTTCTAAAATCCTGACTTAATTTTGCTTAGCAATGTCATGGAATCTGTATAGGTGAGGTCCTTGAGCTTTGCCTTTATGTATGTTCCAGTATTTGGTTTGTTGGTAAAATTCAGTCTGTTTTGTACACTGCCAAAATCATGTATGGTCAGTGTTCTATTTGCCAAAACAGCCTGTACATGGTTGTGTGTCATATCTGGTGTTATTATAGAAGATTGAAATTTGGTTGGGACAAACATTCATTTATCAATGATAACACTTTGCTGTGTACTCAATGTAAAGCCTCCATTACAATACCAGCGTTACAATCAAACAGAGGAGAAGATTCAGCAGTGTATATAATGTGCAGCTGCCTCTCATTTACCTCCGTTCACCATTATAGAGCGATCAGTTTCTACATCTTTCCATTATCACCCTGAAGAAGACCTGTATGTGGTCAAAATGTCGTTGTTGTAATAATTGCCTAACCAAACTACTGGACTCGTTTCCATGTATCAGATTCAAGATACTCTATTTCAAGTCTGTGTCTCCAAACGGTGCATTTTCACTGTACTTGGACTGATTGCAGTTTCGTACTGACAAAATCATCAATATACTACCCTTTTCAGTAATAGAGCGCGAAGCCACTGCAGTGAACTGCAATAAAACTGCTCACACTAATTAGTTTCAGCTGTAGCCAGCTGGCAAAGTCGACAACATTGTATGTCCCATGCAGACAGTTTGTCTGGGGAAGTTGAAATAAAAAAGATTTGTACATGGACCCGTACATGGTAATGTTACATTGTATCTTAATCTTGAACACAGGGTGCCAATCGTAAACTCTCATTTACAACTCGAGCCTCAGACAGAGCTAGTTTTGCCTTTGTACAAGCAGACTTTTTGGTCTTTATCAAGTAGCCTTGTTCAACACCAAAGTGGCCACGGCTACAGCTGAAACTAATTAGTGTAAGCAGTTTTATTGCAGTTCACTGCAGTGGCTTCGCGCTCTATTACTGCAAATGGTTGTAAAGGGTTTGATTCACTGGAGCATAAAAACAACATGTCCAGGTCACACTGATAACAGTGTGATGCTGCAACTCACCATTGCACTGTGTCCTTCATGCATGGTCATTTTAGTGACACGTCATGTATTTGCATGGTTCATTTAGTGACACGTATTACCGGTATAACGTTAATTTTGATTTCAGGTGACTTCCGGATATTTTGTGGTGACCTTGGCAATGAAGTCACGGATGAAATCCTCACCAGAGTATTCGGCAAATACCAGTCTTTTCAAAGAGCAAAGGTAAGACATTCTGTAGAAGAAATATGCTTGTATGAATTGTTCATTGGCCCCACAGTGTACCAGCATTAGTCTTTTGAGAATTTCGCTAATGTCTGATGATTCCTTTTTTCGGATTGTGGATTGCAACATCGACTTTTGTGCTCGTATGTTTCAGCCCTTTTTTTACAGGACTTTGATTTGTTACTGTTTGTGTGTTGTTGTGTCATTTTGTGTTGTGTTGTATTGGGTTGTACTAGTATATCCTTGTGGTTTGTTTATAGTTTGTTTATATATTCTCACTTACTATTATCCTGTAGACAGTTTTTACTAAGCCTTAACCTGTTCACCCCAATTCCCTGTAAACAGGTCCACAATCACCATTGATAACAATGGTTTTGGGCTAAACCATGGTGGTAAAAGGGTTAAATAAAGCAAATGGTAATAATGGTAATAATAAATCTATTAAAAAGTATGTCTGTGTAGATATATGTGAAACAGCGCTGTTTTGAATGTGAGCAGCAAGATACTTATACTATGTTCGATTTATCAGGAAAGTGTTTTCAGCCAAGACAAGTGCATTACATGAACATGGCTTCAATATTGCAGACAACTACACAAGTTTGTACAATTACACTCAAGGTCTCTTTTATTGATTTTTTCAGGTTGTGCGAGACAAGCGAACAAACAAAACGAAAGGTTTTGGTTTTGTAAGTTTTAAAGATCCGAATGATTTCATCGCTGCCATGAGAGAAATGAACGGTAAGAATTATCTGTTCACTGCCTTGGAAAGTTCGAAATCGACTTTCCAGAATTGATATTCGTAGACATTCACGTACTAACTGAGGTTCATGAATATTCATAATGACTCATAATCTTTAGATTTGCATACTGAAACAATATTCATTGATATAATTTGCATAAATGAATACTAATCTGTTGTCCATTGCACATAAGATACAGCAAAAAGCAACTTTTTCCACCTGACATAGTATGAGAAAACTACTGATGAACCCTTTACCACTAAAATAGACATGGTGTCTAGCATTGTAGAACCTGAACAGATTCAACAATCTACACTATATTAACACATGGTCTCTGAAACTGTGTGCCATGTAAAGTTTTATTGCGTTTGAAGAAGCTGAGTCATCACTGATTGATGGGACTATCTTGTTAGAATATTGGGACACCAAACTTTGCCGAATTGTTAAAAAAAATAACGCCTTTTTCAAAAATCAGAAGCACAGATTTACAGGCTGTATAAGGAAAATTTAAAATTTACCATATCGCTCAAATGATTTTTCCCCGCAGGTGAATTTTTTTTTTACATCAGTGTTTCAGGTGAATGTAACACTTTGGCACAAATTTGCACATTGATGATCAAGTTCACACATCTGATTTTGAAGAACCTCACACAGCTTACCTTAAATCAAATTTATGTGTATAATGTATGTTCCTTATAATTGCTGTCAATGCATTCTACTACTGTATATCGTAAGAGGGGGAGCTTACAGAGCGCCCTCTAGCGATGGATCTTTTAGTCTGAGTATGCCAGTACTCCACAGAATGAGGACAACGTGCCTTTGAAAGGTTTTAAAAGTGTGAGGGGTATCAGATATTGAAAATTTGACACAATTCTTTTCCCAAAACATGCCCAAGATTCCTAAAAATTTTGTGCATGGTATAATACCAAGTTGCATTCGTGTAAAATGTAATCGTTATCTGAAAGCTGGGAACATGACAATTCAAATTGTGTGAAATACCAGTATTTCCACAGTTTGTATTATTTTTAACAATATTTTCATTTCATATATTTTCTTAAACTTGACAGGAAAGTATGTGGGCAACAGACCAATCAAGCTTCGGAAGAGTACATGGAGTGATAGAAATATTGACACCGTCAGAAAGAAAGCCAAAGAGAAAGAAAAATTAGGACTCCGATAAAATTTTTATTTGTTTACCCGAGATTAAATTTGTGTTTGTTTACCTGATTTTTCTTTTTTGTAATAAACGTCAGTGTCTTAGTCAAATGGTGTTGTATTCAGTGTCTTTACTGTGAGGTCTTCAAAACATATCAATGTGCTTGAGGAACTCTGTTGTAATTGTTCTTATCGACGGGAAGCTCAATTGTAAGTAATGGGTGTTTTCATACTTGCAAGCCTAGCAGTGTACTACTAGGAAATCAGTGGAAAATAAACCACCAGATGTCCAGGCAGTTATCTTTGAAACGTTGCCTGTCAGACAAAATATTACCTACAATAATAATTACATCTTGCAAATTGTGTACCCACTTCACCTCATCTCTTATCTCAGAAAATCTAAAATCGGAAAATTATTTGCACGTACCTTTTGATCAGGAAGATGACTGTAAAATTCCATGTATATGGTCAAAGATATTTTGTACTTTGCATATAGCTTTACAGTTGTTGGTATCTATCTTCAAATGATGTATTTGTGATCGATCGTTTTTACTGATAAATAAAACCTCACATGTCATTTAGGTGTCACTGCTACGTGAATTTGAACCATTTGTTTTCTGATGATTCTGAAATTCCAAACATCCAACTGACCCTAACTGAACTACTACAAGTACGCCCTCTACACTAACTTAAAGCACCACAAACCCCCACCCCCGAAAAATTTTATGTATTTCATATATCAGTATAGTTGTATGTATTGTGAATTCTAAAGAAATTTCTGAAAATTTGTAACTCATAAAATGTCATAAATTAGAGAGCACTCTTGCCTCTGATCTGCCACTGGGCTATACACCTGTTTAAATCTCTACGATCCAAGGTGAGACTGCAGGAATCTTTACTTATTAAAGGTTCAGAGTGCTGTGGGACAGATATTCGGAATCTCAAATTTTAACAATATTCTTTTGATGTAGCGCTCTTGGGGTTCAATTTAAGATATTGAGGCAGGTTCAGAAATCAGTTGCTGTCATGGAAATTGTGTTTCATGACCTCCTTTCAGATTTGTAGATGTATCAATAATCTACCCTGCTACATTCTCGCTAGCCAGAGCAATGATTTCCGCTCCGCTGACCTACTTGACGGGTAGCGCTGAGCTGTTGCCGTAAAGAGGCGCGTGGTTTACGACGATGCCCTGCTACAGCTAAGTGCTGTGAGCGGTACCTGAGAAAGTTTTTTAATGACAATTATTTACCTGCACAATGTTTCATTACAGGCTTGAAAACAATTCAACGATTTATGTTTAATCTAGCAGAACAGCGTGCTGGAAGGGGATGTAACAGTGTCAGAGTACATGTATATGACACATTGGTATTCTTAGCCGAGACGTAATGTTGCCAGGCTTAAAGTTTGCACCAACAAGTTAACACAGTATCAAGACATGGCATGACTGGGTGTCATCCTGTTGGGACGAATCCCCTCCCTAAAGTGTTTGGTTGGTGGGGCACGTCTTGAAAATTTGTGGGAACCCCAATATCCTTGATGTGATGGGAGACTAAAATCTCTATCATTTGATAGGAAAATTTTGAATTACTTCAGTGAGCGACTTGGGTGAAGGGGCTTTGACACTGGTACTTACATGTGCAGTTTGTTTGATTATTCAGGTCATTTACAGTGAAACCTGTTCTCACAGACATCTAAACAATTGAGACAATGCTCAGTTAATAGTAGATTTTTCAGCCTTAAAGAATATGCCTGTTGAGGACACCACACTTAATTACAGAAAAGTTTTACTACTCCTAATGGCTTCATAGACCTAGACATGTTCCACTGAAATGAATTTTCAATTATCAGGTGTTACCATATCAGATAATTGATGTTTTGTACTTCATTGTAAGTTTACGATAACTGAAAGTAGAGTGGTCTCAGAATGAAAGTTTATTATTGTGAAAACAATTCTTTACATGCAGACATTTTCACTTGCTCAGTCAGGAGAGTTTAGAATGACACGTATAACCATAAACCAGTCTTTTCTTCACGGTCTATGGTATTACATACATAAACACAACACAAACAAAGTATGTTAGGTTCAAACTTGATATTGTTATTTTTCATTTTATTAAATGACCTGCAAAGGTCAAATGTTGACATTTCAGATGATGTGTTTGCAAAACAACAACATGCCAGTTTCTAAAACACTGTAAACCAAATTATTCTATACAGGGAAATGCACACAAACACCGTGACAGAAATCTTGTCAATGTTGAAGCCATTCTCCTTGAGGTCTTCTAGTTTCCCAGTAACAAGCACAGTATGTATTCAGGTATTTACAACACTGTGAGTTTACTGGAGAGCGCCCTCAACACAGACTCTGGTAATGCAAATCAAACCACATTTTATAAAAAATTCTTATATGGGTGAATGCTTCGGTGGTTCTACTGCTAATTTGACGTTGTAACCAACTACACTGCGTCGGCCGATTTGTTCACCGACGAAAAACCAGAAGCAGATTTCCATGGCGATGAGTGTGTTCAGCCAGGCTTGCTGCAAAATAAAAGGAGGAAGGCACATCAAAGGTTACAGTCGATAGAGCTTTCACAGACAGCCTGTCAAAATCATGTCTTCTGTGTTTGTTCATGAGTTCAGTTTGTAAAGTCATTTTATGTCGAGCATGTCTCTACAGAGATCTACAGTATAAACATGGAAAGTGCAATGACTGGCGAGTCAGTCACGACGATTCCCCTTGACCTAACAGACAGGACTTCACGGAACTATCAACCTGATCTGCTTTCAAAGTCTTGTATTATATACAGCACAATGAACATGATCTTCCACCTACAAAGCGTACAACTTGAACTCTGTGAGCGTCACCAAGACTTACCCTGACTGTGACGTTTTTCCATTTGCCAGTTCTAGCTGATGCTACAACATCCTGAAGACCTTTTTGTACAGCTGGGAACTCAGACGGCTTTGGTGGTACAAGTTCCACTCTGGCATAGTACCAGAAAGTCCTGAGTCTTGGTGTGGACCATTCAACCAATCCTGATAAAGACAACACACAAAACAAGAATTGCAATGAATAAATGATCATCAAATTGTCTGACATGGGGTGTATCTGCCAAATAGACTGTGTTTCCTACATTATGCCGCAAGTCATATGATCATACTTTCTGCATTGCAGATTTGACCCAGTTGTGAAAAGTCCCCTAAAGTATAAGCAGTAAATTTTCTTGCTAAAAAAGTCTGGTTGGTGTACATCCCTTTACTTTAGAACAGCAATGCAACATTCCATTCCTTCGCTATAAAGAGGCCACTATTCACAATGGTCACACTGAATAACTTGAGAGTAACAAACTGTGTTTTCCCCCTTTACCAGAAAATTTAGGGGGGATTCCACCAGTTCATGTGCTCTACTTGTATCTCTATGTGACTGGCACCAATTCATGGGGCAGTTGGCCCCCCCTTGACAAATTGCTAGGGGTGCCAACACATCAACAGAGGGGGAACAGCCCATCCCTCTGTCTAGCTGAAGCACTACAAACATTTTAAAAGAATTTCTAGAATAAGCTCTATCATACAGAACTCACATGTATATGATGTGATGCGCCAGCTATACAATACTAATCTCGTCTCAGAATAGAACTCATAAAATTGAACTTGGTAAAAAATGATAAGACGACAATATTCGAAGATTTTAAATTGGGCAGTGGCAGATCAAAATTTTGAAGCAATTTTCTCAGACTAGGTATTTGTTCAAACATGTGGATCACGTTCCAAAAACATTTCTGGGAGCCGCCATTACCTACTTCCAGTAATGGCGACTTCCAGAAACCGCTCAATGTTTTAAGGAACGTGACCGACGTGCTTGAACAAATACCAAACCCCATAAACGACAAGGTTAGTGTAGTATAGTGTTTAGTCTTCAGTAGTGATAAATCCTTACGACCAAATGCAGTATGTGGGATTTCACATCAAAATGCCACGCCATGTGCGGTGCGCTTATTTTGAACGCTACAGGGCCTTCAGCATTGTAGCTCTAATGGTGGGTGAGGTCGCAAATAACCAAAACTCACCGACCGCCTCACCGTAGAGCAACAATTTTGCAGCTACTCCATGATAAGATCATGGATGTACAAAATAAGATCATTCAGTGATCAAATACAACAGAAAACTTACAAGAGAAAATGAATGCGAATATATTGAGGACCTTAAACTTTAAAGGGCAGCATATGATTCATTTTTGATTAACGGTACCTATTTGGGGAAACCTACAAAAGTAAGAGGTTGTGCCAAATGTTTAGGGTTAGGGATTTAGAAAATATCAAATATGTGGCTAAAGTCTTTTACGATGTGCACGAGTGAAGAAATTCGAAAATGCGCACACAAGACACCACTCAAAGAGTTTCATTCGAGGAATAACTCAATTTTAAAAAACGGCTGCACTGCAGTCTGCTGTACGATAAATTATTCGGAACCTGGAGCCACTACCGGCGTCGCCATCTTGCCGTTCGAGTGCATAGCTGGATCGCATACATGGATCCTGTAGAATCCAAAGGGGGTCATATTACGACTGTGGGAACATATCGTTATGTATGCTTGGCTAAGACATTGGAAGAAAGTTTGTTCTACCTACCCGTAGCAAGTTTTGGCCCCTTAGTGGCCAAAGCATTGCCCATACCGGCTAACTTCGCTGCCATCCGCGACATGTTGGAAACTTGCGGACGTGATGGACGAGTCTCTGTTGATGCATAAATTAATTCTCGGACTAAACTTGTTCACTGACCTGCATGTAAACATATGCACTCTATTTTGTCAAATTTTAATTTTAATTATCGTAGTAATATTGAAATCGTCATGAAGAGCTTTATCATATTTTCCAGACAATTCTTATGCCTTCTTTTAATCCACAGAAATATTTCCGATTTTACCCGAAGATTAAATGTAGTTCGGTCGTTGGGAATGGGGCAATGACCCGATGACCCCAGTACGACTGGTGTAGCGCCCCTCTGGTTGAAAAGATATTCACGTTGTACCGACAGTACAGAACTGTGCGTGCCCGACGTCGACCAAACCATGCATTTACCTAACAAAACAACAACAACAACAACTACTACTACTACTACTACTACTACTACTACTACTACTACTACTACTACTACTACTACCAGGTTGTGTCATCTTTGAAATATTATGTGATAGGTTTAAGATATGTCTTTCTTGCTGACATTTACTGTTGTCATTCATGACGTGTTCTGTTCAATGCCGACCAGCACTTTATAGTGATTTTCTTTTATTTGTATCTTATATTTCCTTTGGTTCCTTGAAATGTGAAAATTTGTTTTTACAGTTTTAGTATGTAGGGACCTATGTGAAATAAAGATATTTGAAAAACTACTACTACTACTACTACTACTACTACTACTACTACTAATGATAGCCACAAAGAAGAACGACAACAAAAGTACAATGAATTGCAAGAATAAAATTACAGTTGTTACAAAATCTGTCATTTCTCATGTGAAAATATTTCAATTGTTCACCCTGAAAAGTGCTAATTATTCAATTGGTACTGTGAACATATACTTTTATGAAGAGTGACTTTGAGAGAACATTAAAACTGCATTCATGATCATACCAGCGGAGGAATAAAATTCTTGAAACTAGAAGTGACAGAAAAACATGTTTTTTATCAAGAAAATGGCACTTTCCATTTGTTCATGTATAATTCTCACATGTTATGAACTTCTGAGTTAATTTTGTCAACAATTAGAAGCTGGAGCAGAATATAAATCACCGTAAAGATATTCAAAAGAATCCTAAATATAATCTACACCCATTACCGCAGATATTTTACATGTTTTGACATATTAAAGTAAAAATGTAATTGTGTATGCTGTTGACTCATTGTACAGTATTGAAGAGGTTCTCCAAATTTGCATAAACAAACTAAAACTTGGATCTCAAAAACCTTATTTATGATTTTCAACAAGAGTAATTGCCCTATGAAAATCTGCGGTTTGAAACTTAATGGCACGATGATAAGACAAATCATAGTTTTCTTGCTTGGTACCATCTACACTCAAAATGGTAAACGTATAAGCAACACCTGCAGATTTTTAAATTGAAAGTAACAAAAGCTTTATTTACTATTAGGACTTTAAATTTTATATGAAAAAATTGTAACCATAGTTCATTTAGGGAGAATTACAAAGATTTCAAGTTTGAATTTTAACAGTGTCACCCGTTACAGGTGTTTGTATAGACTTGCGTGCTTGCGTGCTTGCTTGATTTTTAATTACATTTTAAAGAAAACTCTAAATGAAAACTTTAAAATCCAATAAAAAGTCTGTAGTTGTTTGTTATCAGCACTTTTTCAATATGTGAGCTGAAGTCACAATAATCAGCATGTAAAAGACAGGGAATGTTAAAAAAAAACACGGCAACACAACTATGGACCGACAGCTAGGAAGTGTTATCTGTTCAATGAAGACAGCCTAAATGGTATGAAGTCTCGCATTCTCAGGATTTTGATTTGTGTGATTGAGAAAGTTTCGGTACATTATGAGTTTTGAAGACAAAATACCTCCCTTCAGATACATTACAATAAAATCACCACAAGCATGCAGCAGTTTACTGGATTATATTAGTAATGTATGATTTATTGTACTTCAGTACCAGACTTGCTTTACCGTACTTCCAAGAGGTGTAGTTTTGCCCCATAAAAGTTAGGCAGCCGTCATTATTTACGGCCGGGGAGGGGGGTCGGAGGCATCACTCAAAAAACTGAAAGCAACAAGGGGGTTGCACAAAATGTGGAGAGAAAGAAGGGGGTACAGAACTTTTTATGCAAAATAAATTGAAACACCTCTCACATTGCACCGTTGCACACATCATTTTCTCAAAATTGTTTATGCGAGAGGAGAAGTACACCCCCACTCATGCTCTCCTCCATGGGGTGTTCCTTTTTACTTGTAAACAAACAAATTGAAAACACCTCTGAGATTGCACCAGACTGCACCATTGCATATAATTTCTCAAATTTTTCCACACAAGATAGGGGACACCACTCTCTTACACTTTCCCCCTCAGCGTCCTGCATGTTCTTGCCCCTGTACTTTCAATATACATGTATTGATATTTAATTTTTCGGGGGGGGGGGGTTTAAGTCAAAATTTCTGTGTTAAAAGGTGGGTAACTCAAATTCATCGTGGTTGGCGGGTTGGCAGGCGGTACTAGAAATTTTTGAGTTTCCGATGAAATTCCTCCGATCCCCCAGGCCGTAAATAATGACGGCTCCCTTATATAATTGTATAAGATATGTTCACGCAGAATTTTCAGAACAGATCTATACAAAATGGAAAGTAATCTGCAAAATCTTGCAAATTTTAGCTTTAGACGGTTTCCCACCAAATTTACGCTCGTTCGTTATTTCGCCGGACAGAAAATAACAAACTTTCAAGAAGGAGGGGGCAAAGTTCGGCAGTGTCACTGTACTTCAAAGTCTGAACCCTGAAATATATAGGACCCGGAATAAGGCCAACCATTACGTCACAAAATTCACACATTACAAAATCAGTCTCCGCGCACACACGCGTTGTGCGAACGTCTCGTCAGGTGCGAGATCATGCCATCTGGGCGCAGCCAATCAGCACGCCAGTTAGCTGATATCGAGGGCACAGAATTATGACATTACCCGCTATGCAAATTAACCGGTGTCTGCCTGAGCTTATCAGTCTAGCGACGAGTTGTTGGCGACTGGGCTATCTATCGAGCCGGTGGTTTTCCGTATCGTAGTTTCAGGCCATCATAACGAGCAGTGATTCCTCGGAGACCTTCCATTCCCAGCCACGTCTGGCCGGAGGATAGTTTTATCGCGTATTATTTGACGAGGCCAGTTATAAACGGTAGGTACATCGCTTGCAACATGGCCAATATTTGTGTGGCTTGTTGTGCACATCATCCGTGCGTGCAAGGATGACACTTGGCAGCCAATTTTCTGTCTCTGTGTTTGGCACTCTGGCATCGAGCCTGTTGCATACTTCCCATGGTATAATAAAAAGATTACCTCAAAGGTCCATTTTAAATTTAAAATGTAGAGATGGACGATTTAAATAAGACCGTGGGAGATGCTGGGGATAACTAGATTCACGATGTTCAATTCAACCATAGAGGTAATATTTTTCACCTCGATGGGTCAACTATAAGGGATAGGTACCGAATGACACGATGATCGATGTTTCCTTAAAACTTCAACCACAATAGCATACCCTCTACGATCGTATCAAATAATATTTAATATTTTGAATTACCTAACTACTGGCCATAAATGTACTTACATCTATGTGGTTGGTCGTCGAACACTTAAAAGACTGAAAAACGCAACCTGGCATGCGCAATGCAATGGCAAAAATAATATAAGGAAAAAAGGTACCACAACCAGTACCTGCATCGTGTCCCACGAGGATTGACAACTCGACGTCGCAATAACTTTAGTTTATGCATTTGTAAATAAAGAAGCGACGACAAAGAGAACTAACCAAAATACAGATAGTTGAAAGTGAGAGACGAGCTGTGGTTTTCCTCGATACCGTGTTAAGACAACGTAAGGGAGTCATTAGTGGTTTAGCCTTGGGGATCACAAAGGCCGTCTGCCGCGAGCAACTATGCATGGACACACACTAATCCACAAACCATAGTCCTCGATACACAGTTCACCGGCAAAATTTTTGGCCTACATATCAGATGATTATTCTCTTTTGGCAGTGCAATCATGACTTGAGCTTATCATACTTTACTTATAAGTGCACTAGACTATGGAGTACTTTCATTGTTTTACAAGGTAATTTCTCAATTTCAAAAACATTTTGATAATATGCAAAGAAAGCCATGTAGTTACAATGCATTACAAACGTGTTCCTTTAGATTGTTGATATTACAATTTTCAATCCTGAGAAAATGACCATTAAAAAGGGGGGATAGTCACATTTTGATTTCTCCCAGCATGAAAGGTCATGAATTGAAAATTGGCACTACAATCAGTTATATGTAACAATATCTGTAAGGCTGTTGTTACAATAAGCCATTGTTCAAGACAGAAAGCCTGTCATTACCATTAACAGTAGCCATTGAATTATAGAGGATTTGAAAATAATTTCCCAGCATTCTGCATGATCCACAGCGCACAAACATTGAGAAGATGGGGAAGTACTGAAGTCTTGAGAAAGATTGGTAAGCCTATAGACCCTCCAAAAGTTTTTTGGAGGGTCTATGGTAAGCCACAAATGTATTCTAGGGACCTCCTGTAATTAGCTTATCTGTTCATATGAACACAAGGATTGAAAACAGACAAAGCACAGACAGGTTGTGTCCACAGGTAACAAAGTCAATGTGAATTCTGTATGTATGCAGTACAGTCACATCTTTCTGTGCTCCCTATACAAGTTTTTCACTGTCAGTTCACTTTGGTATGCCCCACAAACAGGTGACACACAAACTGTCATGTCTGGTCGGGCACGTCCATCCTTGTTACTTAGGTAACATCAGCATTACATGTCTATACATGCTCAATCATACCAAATAAACCATGGCAGCCAAATAATAGATATTTTTCATATTTACGTATTCAAAGCAAATGCCATGGTCATGTCACACAATCATAGTCAGTGTCATTTCAGCATTTTGCCAACGTTTGTCTAGAATGACCACACCCCACTTTTATACAGAGTGAGGCGTCATTTCTGATAGTACAGGGAAAGTCAATTCAACAATATCAACAAGTTTTTCTCATTCTCATTCTGCTTTTCTGATCAAAATGAAATGAGAAAAATAAGTTATTCATTAAAATAAAATTTCTGCTCATCAAATATTATGAGCAGTGTCTCAAAAACATCTTGTTCCAGATCAACGGAATGTTATTTACTTCCCTAACAATACGGGCACAAAGTCAAAATTTTCATAAAGTTGAAGACAGTTTGTTTGTATGTTAAATACTGTGCTATAGGTGCAATTCTGATTTTATCTCTTGAGGTTGGATGATCTGATATAACATTGAGAAATGTGTTCCAATTTGGTATTTCAAAAAGGATATTTGAAGTAATTATGAGGAATATCCATCCCAACCAGTACAAATTCTTTCAGCTCAATAAACTTATAATGAAAGTACATGCGGGAAGAAAAAATATGTGATTAGGTTTTGCAGAACATTATTTCAAATCATTGTTATTGTTAGCATGAAAACAAACTGTGGTACCAGAAAGAACACCTCCTCAAACTCAACGCTGATAATCCTCTTTTTTGTGAACAGATATTTCAAGATGGATGTTGTTTTAGAACTGGCAGATCACTATTTTTTCACACCTTACGTGTACCCTGACGACTGGCCGGAAGACGACTGGCAGCGACAGTTGCTGAGTTTGCTGGTGGTCGTAACACTTGGTGGCTACCTTCTGTACTTTATGACCGCATCTGCCAGTTACTTCTTCCTCTTTGACCATCGACTGTTAAAGCATCCACAGATACTTGAGGTAAGGCCTAGCTAATCAAGACGTCATTCTCCCTAATTCACAGGAGAGTCTAATCTTCCTTTGGTCAATAACTTTTGGGCACGATATAAACCTTTCAATTTTTACCAAACATGTGTCATAAAAAAGTCAAACTTTTTTTGTCCAAATTAAGAATTTTTTGCCAATGTTATGTAAATGTATGCAACAAAAAATTTAACAAATACAGGGGTCATGCTGGGTAGCACTACAAATGAACGCCAATCTAGGGGATTTAGCACTCTAAGATTTGCACGGGGATTTGCATTAGTTTAAAATGTCTGGTCTCTGTATTTTTAATGTGTTCCCAAATCAGAACACAGCATCCACAGTTTTGTGCTTGGCACGAATCAATCCATGCATTATAAATGCAGCTTTGTGTGTGTGCTGTCTAAAGGTGACCTTGAGGAGGACATTCTATGCTAAACATGTGCCCTATTCATGTCAAAGTTCAACCAGCAAGTTTCCTCCTTTCTGATTGGACAGTTAGTGGATATTCCCCAATTATGAATGAGGTCAGAGAGCTACTTTCTTACTGGCTTCTTGAGTTGGTGTCACCATCTTGACCTAATAAGGGCTGGGGTCAAGGTCAACCTGATAGGAAACGCAATGCCATGTCTTGGAATTAGCATATTATGAATGATACTGCCCTAAAGGTGCTTTAGCATAATTTTAAATAGTTCAAAGTTTGGGTTGTGCTGTTTTCAGCCCTCCATTGCTTCAACAATAGATAGCAATTGTCTGGACTTTTTCAACAGAATCAATCCATACCCATTTAATGCCAAATCTGTTATACAAGTTATCAATATAGCAACAAAGGAACAGGAATCACACTTCAGATCACAGCAAGTAGTAGTACTCTTTCTTTGTACATACTTGCCTTGAAACATATGAAATAGTTTTAACTCTGTAATGAACACTTAAATCAATGATTTTCACATTGGTCCTTTTCTAGATTTCTTACGTTTTTTATGTTTAAATTAAAAGTGCTAAATTTTTATTTTCAGTTGATATTTTGTCAAAAAGGCACAATTCCAATATTCAAAGTGATATTACATTGATCTATCAGAGTCCAATGTCAAGGTGTAATGCTTTGGACAAAGATCAAAGTCTTCAGGTCATGCTATTGTGGTTTTAAAGACATATTTGTTTGTACTTTGGCTAGAAGAAAGTATGGCATTTTGTGTGTTTGACTGTTCATTAAAATAGTGACAGATATAGAGAAATTCATTTGTGTTCTCAATTTATTGAAAGGGCATGGCAGGAAACAATTTGGGCAGACTGTTTAAGGTGCCTAGGGGAACCAGATTGTTATCACCATCACTCAGTATGAGGACTTGGCGTAGTGTGATTGAATTGTGCTGAAATTGGGCTATAATCAGCCTTTGTAAACCATGTATTGTCAATGAAGTTTACCTCAGAAAGTAAAAACTCAAAATAACCAAAGAAGAAAGAACAGTTTTGAAATGAGGACCTTTTATCCCACTTTATCTGAGATGTAAAATTTGATTACTGGTTGCACAATGGCAGTGTGCAGTTTAAACAGTGAATTCAGAATCTCCAGGGTAGTTTATTGCAGAGATTGCATGGTTGTTCTTATGGTACATCGACAGACTGTATACACAGAGAGTTATTTTAAAATAGCCAGACATTGAATTTATTACAGAAATAAAATGGTAATTAGCTAAAATTAGCATAAACTGTTCAGCTATTTATACCACACCCTGTAATATAGTGCCTGGTTGTCAGTTATCATGAGTATGACCCAAAAATGTCGGAATACGTCAGGGGTCATCGATCATCAAAGCTGACACTGTCACATTAGAAACGTAATTCCTTAGTTTAGAGGGGGGGAGGGGTTAAGACCCCTATTTGTTTTGTGAGCGTCAAAATAGCAATGAGGATTCTGCTTTGACCAAAAAAAAGAATGAAAATATCAGACTGTAATTCCAAATGAATACGATATTTTTATTGCAACTCATGAAAGCAGAAAGGAAGAGAAACTCAACAGAAGAGAAAGAATTACAATACAGACTGAGACACTGGACACGTGTTCATGGGTGCTTTTAAACGTATGGACTCAACTGAATGTGATTATACGGCTTCGATGCAGAGCTCTCTCCACGATCATCAAGAACAAATGAGACATAAAATTACGACAACATATAAACAAAAAAACAGAACTCTGACAGAAAGATACAGACTACTGTAATCACTCCAACAAATTTGACCAGGAAAAAATAATACCAATATTGAAAAAGTCAAATGGGTAGAGTTCAAAAAAATATCATCACGTGATGGATGGTCAAAAAATTAGAGTGCACATGATGAAGAGTGAAACTCACACAATGCTCATTGATGTAATGACAATGATACTTCACTATACCTTTTAGAAACGGTATAATACAAACCTTGGGAATTATAGTCATATTTCATCAAAATTTGATTTCAACACCATGAATAACAAGAAATGACCACTACATTGTTTTCAGAACGTCAGAAGGTTGCAACTATTCTAAACATTGAAAACATGTAATGTTTAAATATTTATGTGTCAATTTTGCACAACATGTCTGTGAAAGACAGGTTGGTATTCTCCATACACAGTAAACTGTACAGTGTTCCTGAAACCAATTCAGCATTAAGGAGTTCCATTTTGAGAGGGGAGGGGGTTGACACCAAAATTAAGGAATTATGTTTGTAGTCCGTCAGCTTTATTATTGCAGCTGGTTAAAGTTTTGTATACAGACAAAGAAAGCAATTTCAATCAGTCATTTGCCTTAATAGGGTCATACATGTATTCATAATTTTATTTGTCTGATTACAGAATCAAGTTCGTAAGGAGATTGTCTATACATGTAAGTCAGTGCCCTTGATGAGTATCCTCACCTGTGTGGTATTTTTATTTGAGGTCAGAGGTTATAGCAAGTTGCACTGTGACTTCAGCAAGAGTCAATTAGGTAAGTTTATCCACAGAAGGGGGCTCGGGATTTAAGGTAAAATGTGCCTCGGTGACAGATATTTGGACTGTCAAATTTCTACAACTCTTTCCTGATCTCATTTTAAAGCTCTTGAAGAAAAAAAATTTCACCACATTAGTTTTTTCGAAAATCCAAAATTTTATTTTCCCCCATAGAGTTTACAGGGATGGCGGCCATTTTGAATTTTAAATACCACAATATTTGGGTAATCTGTTTCTCTAGTTCTAAACTTTGCCCAGTGACCCCAGATTTTGTATTATTGATTTGATAAGAGAATATATGGTTGAAAGTTTCATTTAGGAATTTTTGAGCAAAACTTTTGAAGTCTTTCACCGTCGAGGCGCATACTACAGGGTACCTTAAATCCATTGGCCACAGATGCTTGTTTGTTTGATTGATTGACAAGTGATGAACAGATGGCCTTGGGAAGGATTAAATGGTAGATGGTACTGATTGAATTGTCTGTACTGTGCATACTGGTGCCAAGTCCACTTTATCCCAAGTTCACGTTATCAACTCGCCAGCACAGTCCATAATGTGCTGTGAAGTTTGATATGACTATCAAATGAATATACCCACAATTTCAAGTCATACTGATGTATTCTTTGGAAATCATCACATATATATATGTGTTGGTTTTTGAGGGGTTTGGACTTCTCACTGATTTGTCGTACCTTCTCTTCTTCACTTGTACCAAGGTTTGGCCTTCGGCCTCACACTTTGATCCTGGGCCTTTGGTCGACTGTCCAAGTAACGCTGCAGGCACCTGTGGTTAAGTTTAACTTCTGAGTGGAGAAATCGGGTGAAAGGGTTATAATTTATGTGAGACAGCAAAGTTGATTGACCTTCAGGTGTATGTCACGTACATCATCGTATGTTAAAATTACACTTTTCCTTTTTATGCAGGTTATTTTAGCATCGTGGTGGATGTCATGTTCTTCTTGTTTTTCACGGATATGTTGATTTACTGGCTCCATCGCTGGTTGCACCACCCACTCATCTACAAGTACATCCACAAACCCCATCACAAGTGGAAGGTACCCACTCCGTTCGCCAGCCATGCTTTCCACCCAATCGACGGATTTGTCCAGAGCCTGCCCTACCACATCTATCCGTTCCTCTTCCCGCTACACAAGTACGTCTACTTGACCCTGTTTGTGTTCGTCAACGTCTGGACTGTGAGCATTCACGACGGTGACTTCCGCGTGCCCAAGGTGCTGGAACCGCTCGTCAACGGATCGGCACACCACACGGATCACCATTTGTTTTTCAATTACAACTATGGTCAGTTTTTCACGCTCTGGGACCGCATCGGCGGTTCCTTCCGCTATCCATCCTCATTCGAAGGTAAAGGTCCAATGAAAGAAGTGCTTGAAGCCGAGAAGAAACAAACCTACAAAAATGGAAAAGTTGACTAAATAACAAACAGGTTATTTATTCTGCTACTTTTTGAGGTTCTTTTTCTATCATTTACAGAATATTTGTGATAAGTGAAAAGCATGCGAAGTTCAGTAAGCTTAGGGAAGCTTTGAGCAAACAGTCGTTCTCCAGCGTATGAAAATGATGGGCTATAGACTTATTTGCATAAAGCCTCCCCAGGTTAATGATTTTTAACCTTGGAGCCCACGCGCAGTCTAATCTTGAAAGCGAATGCAATAATAGGGGATGAAGTGGATGGACACCTTGTATTTCCTTGTATACATGTTTCCAGAAAAGTCAGTTTAGATAAATTAGTTTTCACCAGCGTAAATTAACCCAGAGATTTCTTTGAATCATGAGTTTTTCTGTAAACCTGCAATGTTGTTTCTCATAATGGTACTGAGCTGCATATTTGTTGTCTTTAATATTTAAAGTTTTCAAAATATTAATGAAAAATTAATTTTCTGTGTTTTAAAAAAATTTTTTGTGAAGACCTGTCACCAGAAATAATTCTTTCTACCAAACATAATGAGAAATGAGCCCTCTATGATAGAAATACCCACAGCAATGACTGATCCGATGCACAGTTGGTAGAACTACCAAAATGCATGCGGGGATGGGAGTTTGTGTCCTGCATAGGTCACTTTTCATTTCTCAAGCTAATTGGTTAAACCCTGAATTTAATGGACCACGGTACAAACAAAACAACGTGCGCAAATGTGCACATACCGTAAATACATGTATTTCTATATACGCCTTGGTGCATGTGGGTTTGTTTGTACTGTCATCACGTGATCTCTTTGGCATACTGAGTCTACAGAACACATTGTGTCCTTTTTATTCCAGAGTAGAATGATTTCAGCTATATCAATAATTTAATAGACCATAAAAACACACATGAGTTAAGCTTGCAAGGCTCTGCAGCAATAAGGTTAAACCAGGAATTTGAATGTAGCATGGCACAAAGAAAACCAAGTGCCCAAACACATATCATAGATATATTATGTGTATTTCCATACCCATATGTCACACATGTCTTTGTTTATACCGTCATCATGTGAACTCATAGGTGTTCTGAGCCTGTAGAACACTGCTTGCTCCCTGAGTAACACCATTGCTGAAAACTGAACTCTGTTATCACATAGACTGTCGACAGCTTCTTGTGTCGTAGTGCTTGGCTTGTGTAAACAGTGAGAAGTTGCCCTTGAACCTTTGGAAGTTGGATATCAGCAAAAAGTATATAGTTTGCACCTATTCAATGACATTTGCCACACTGGCTATGTCATAATTTTCAGCAAAGATGGCACAAGATACTGTTGACAGTCTAGTTTAAATCACACCACAGGAACCAAATATTTTTCAAATTATTCCACAGATATGGTATTCTGCTTGAACGAATGTTACAGTAATTGAATTTTGTCAAACTTTTTCAACCTTTTCAAATAAATGGTATGATCCATTTTAACATAGAGAATAGAAGAGAATGGGATGTTACATTTTGAATTCAGGGAAATTTTAGATTCAGAGATTATTTAGTTTATTGATGTGTATCATTTCTGTGTAAAACCTTTCATTTATGTCATACAATCAAAGCATAACCCACAAGAGACATCTACACGGTTTGTTTGTAACAGTACAAGTTTTTTCGTAGTTTGACCGGCTGGAAGTTTTGTCGAATTTAGAAACGACGGTATTCATAAACATAAACAAACGCATAATTGACTGAAAAAAAAACCTACAGTATAGTATATTTGACAGGTTGTCTCCCACAAAAATTCAAATTTGAGCAAAAGCTGAGCTGAAAATTATGCTCTGTACTGACGAAGACAAAGAGGAATTATAACAATTGTGCTTTCATTTTGCCATATTTAACAGTTATTTTATTATGACGAGTGAAAATCATTCAAAAAAAGAAAAGTTTATTTTAGAACATACAAAGTTATTTTGAAACACTGACCTGCATATTTGGTATTTGACCTTGATGCCCTGATACCAACACTATCATGATATGTGACTTGATCGAGGTAAAAAGAATTATTTTATGATTATAATCGGCAAAGATTCCTACATGCGGATAAAATAACATACATGGGGGTATACTTGGGTTTTAGTTATCCATCTGAAATGATGTATTCCCACATGCTGAGCTTTCACAGCACAATGCCCCAGTCAGTTTACTTGAAGGATAAATTGGGAACAGCTGATATGCAAAGTTTGTACATAATTTATTGAATTAAATATTTATGAATTAGTACTGATAAGTAATCCAGTCTTTGATTGCTTTCTAAACCTGTGTATCAGTACCCTCACGTTGTTGTAGTAGTAATTCCTACTTAGAATACAAGATCTGGAAAATACATTTTCATTTTTTGCCACACTCTATGTTGTCAGTTTGATTCTATGAATTCACACCAACGGTTGTGTGGATGTTGTCTTGTATTTGTGTGAGACAGCTGACAGTTGCTGGTTCTGATAAGGACTTGGACATAAATTCAGAGCGAACGCTGACACAACAGTTTGTGTGATAGTGAAAGCCTCAATTGCGATCATTCAGTGATGGAATTTTGTGATTGGAAAATCCATCACACAGTATGATCGCAACTGAGGCTTTCACTATCACACAAACTTGGCGTAGACTACTGTCTAAATGCAATTCATCATGAATCTGGTTGAACCTCACAAAAGCAGCACATTGGATTGTCAACATCCTAGAAATGTGACTGTATGTTCCATACATTTTGCCCCTGCAGTGATTTAAATCACTTTCGGCATGAGAGGGCAATGTGTATGTATTTATAATTCTAAAGTGAAAAAATTGTAAGGGTAGTGTCATGGTTGCAGTGTCACCTCAGGGTAATCGTGATACATTTGGTTACGAAAATGATGGTTGTATTTTCTTTTTTTTATCTGAGATAATCCTGAGTAGCTTACAGTGGTATTATGGCTGACGGATGGCTAAACCACTGACAAGTCAGGGCATCAGCAAATCAAGTCATTGTCATCACCTACCGGCAAGTTCTGATGAGGAGTACGTAAATGAGAAAAGGTTGCAGTCAGATTGAAAGACCACAGGCACATAAAGTTTTCAGTGTAGATCAGTATCATAAAAGAAATATTTTACTTTTATAAAGCACATTCATTTGGCAAAACAGGTGTTTACTTTTGTACAACAGTGTGTTAACTATCTGTACTGAAAAAGTAAATTTAGATTTTCACAAAAAAAGTCCAGTGAAAACTTTTTTAACTCTATGAGCTTCAAAACGTCTCCCACAAGTGATAGACCAAACAAGAATTGAAAAGATGTGTCCAAATATCTGTCCGCAAGGCCCTGCTTGTGATCCTCAGATGTTGAAAATAGATACACCAGTTTTAAACTATTTCAGAATGTGCTTCTGGCGGCCATTTTGAAGTTTCAATACTGGGTAATTTGGTTCTGTAGCACCAAATGGGGATGGTTTTGTTTCCTTTGAGGAAGTTTTGAACAATTTGGTAAATTTTGGAAATTGAATATGTGGTCCCAAATGTTTACATCAGTGGCACACATCAATCCAAAAGCAGTTTGAATGTTGCTAGCTGCTTTATATTGACCCCAATCTTCATTTGAACCATCAACAACGCAAATTTTAAAGCAAACACATCAGAAGATTTACAGCGTGGAATAGATTTATTAGTTAAATAACTGTTCAAAGTCTAAGATCTCTATATCAGAAAGGTTTTTGTGAGTAGCTCAACAAAAATAAAATTTTGTCAAATATTAAATTGATATCAACAGCCAGGGTTGAAGTTCACCAAAAACAAACACGAAAACTGCACTTTGGTCAGGTAGGGCAGGGTTGAGGTGAATGACTGTACCAGGCATGAGGTTGACATGATAGTGGTCATTAAATTGGTGGCATCTGCATGATAAGGTGTCACTGACCTAAAATTGAAATAGTTGGAAGCTTTTTAAACTAAAGGGATCTCTTTGTGGCTAGAAAGGAACAACACAATTTAATTACTAATTACAGATATGAAGGACACCTGAATTTATTAGTAATACATGTGGTGCTATTCTTAGGATTGACCCCACTAATCTGCAGGTGTGTCAAAATGTTGGACAAGAATATAGCTGGTCATTGCCTTGCATCCCAAACCCCCCATTTCTTAGAGTTACGATCCAACAATACCATTGAAAATGCAATGTGGTCATACCCACAGGCGCTTTGATAATCACTTCACAAAGTCCCTTGTTGTATCATAAGGGCTTCGCGAAATGACAATTGAAGTGCCTTTGGTCATACCAACAGTTGATCCGGCATAATGTTATGATAGTGTTGGATATATTTAGAGCTCAGGACAAAAATATTCCACTGAATATATTGTCTTTGTCTGCTAATACATAGGTCCATTTCAAAACTACATTGTGTTGTAGGACTCTCATATCTCCGAATACCATATAGACACTGGACTCATCCTATCTGGAGTTCACAAGTTTCATGTTTTAGGGGAGAAAATGACAGGAATACAAATACGATATTTTAAAGATGTCAACAAAAATAATTTATTACACAGCATTTAAAAATTAGCATACACATCACCTAGAGCATCTGGTTTCCAATAGAAATGAAAAAATACTTTTGCACCATTTCTAATGTACATTACATCAAATGAAGGTCTTCTTTGAAAATATCAAAAATTCTGGAATACAGGAAGTGTCATCAGGGGGCATATCTGGAAAATCTGATAAATGGTGAAGTTTGAGAAATATTCTGAAATTTAATACTAGTCCTGTCCTCTCTGCCATTTAATGGCAGCAATTGCTTTACATGTTATGGTTTTTGCTCTTGTTTTTACGGTTTTTTTCGCATTCACACAAGCATCTTGGAAATGCCCTTTCCAATGGTGACTGCCAGAGGGCGCACTCATATCCCAATTGGCACATGATACTTATCACACAGCTTGGACTCAACTTGTTCATCTAGTCTACAGAAACAACTTACTAGCATTATTAATATTTCATTTGCAGACATGAGAAGAATTTGTTGAGAGTCTCTGAAAAATGGCATCTATTTCGCTTATATCTGTTTTGCTTTTCCCAACTCGTAAAAATAACATTGACAAGTGTTCATACGACCAGCAACAAAGTAGCTAGTTTGACTTTCAGTAAGGCACATGCTAGTGGTAGTGCCTGGAAACAAAATCCTGGATCCATTTGCCACAATTGACACCATCCCTTTGTCCTACATTGCATCCGTTCAGTAACAGGTCATTCAACATAACACTGTGTGTACAGATTAAACAGGCTAAACTTAGAATATGCCCTGGGGACCACAGTTACGAGTGTAGTGATACATAGCGGCCGCCGCGCAGTATGCATAGAATAATAGGCCTATTATTCTATGCATACTACGCGGCGGCCGCTATTTATCACTACACTCGTACTGTGCTGGGGACAGATATTCAGACTCTCAAATTTATCAACACTTTTCTGGTCTACTGCTTGTAGGGGCTCATTTTAAAGCTCTTGGAGTAAGAAAAATTTGCATCATCGTAGTTTATTTGAAAATCAAAAATGGTATTTTCCACATAGAGATAACACAAGGATGGCGGCCATTTTGAATTTCAAATATCAGTAAATATTTGGTAATTTGTTTCTCTAGTACCAAACTTTGCACAGCAACCACCAATTTTATTCTTGATTTGGCAAGAGAATGATTGACAGTTTTGTTTAGGAAAGTTTGAGCAAAAATTTAAGTCTTTCACTTACGAGATACATACTACCTTAATGACTAAAACTGTAGACTGTTGACGGTCATTTACACTTTTTGATTTGTTTATACTAGTGTTACAGCAATGTCGTTTTGACTGATCTACATGGAGGGAGCAAGTACGGTATGACTGGTGAGGCATGAATTCAGTGCATAGAAAATTGTCACAAAGCTGATCCTTGGCAAGACACTCGTCCTTGCACTGACTCTAATTTTTTCTAACTTAGGGGCAGTGAAATAGAAGGTAGAATCTCACACAAACAGCTGTACAGAGTCTGAAAAGATATATAACCTGTTGTATTTCTTAGATTACAAAGAAAAGAAAATATACTGGTGCTCTGTTTGGCACAGAAAATGTTCATGGTCGCAAAGATTTGTGTCCCATGGTTCCATTCTGTATGTCTCTCTCATCAGCTCTGATTGAGACTTGAGTTGCTTGCATTGATATTGGAGTACATCCCTGGATGACAGGCCGGTTACTTCATAATTAATTGTTCAATCTACAATCCGGATTCTTAAAGTTTTAGAGTTCATCACGTGTTATTTGCAGCTAATATTAGTAAGGCTATCGTTGACATCAGATAAAATGCACCTGGTAGACTTCCATGGCGGTAATCTAACCTAACCAAAAAACAATATATTTGTCAGCAGCTGTCAACAGGTGGCGCTGTCATCAATGCAAGCATCCATGCTAAATATCAGGGTGGTCAATTTTTGAAATGTAAAACAAATGGCAAAAAAAATATATTTCAAAATATTATTGAATGAGACAACTGTAGATCGAGAAGTTTTACTTTTGCAAGCAATAAATTAATCATAGACAAAGTTGCAGTGATTATGCGCTGTGATGAATAGTTGGAACATTAGTCCACATAGAGAACAATCTCTCAGACAATCTCATAATTGCTTTGCCAAAATCCACATCAGAAATACTTGTACTTAAATTAAGATAAATTTCAAGATTATCACATAATGCTTTGTAAACTGCGCGTAATCACACAAAATGATTCTGCATGAACCAAAACGTTTGGAAGTCATATTTACAAGGTTTCCATATGTTGTATTCATATGTACATACTTTAACCCTGTGTCAATCTCACTAATACCAACATTTTGTATACCTACCTTGCTTTTGTTGTTCACCGGCCGTGTGGCCCTCCCACTTCATTGACCTTTGAACTGCTAATTTCCATTTGTCATACCTGCTATCTCTCTCTGTCAAAAACAAAGAACATCAAAGTCAGCATGAAACGACACTTTGCTAAAGTTGCTTTCCTGGATGAATGAATGCACCATTATTTGTACAGAATGGAAATTTCTACACAGAGTTTATTGAATTTAGAACTTCCGTGTTTTAACCCAGTGAAAAAGTGTTAAAGCTGCACCTTAATATACTATTTCCTTGGCCACATAAAATGTGTCACCACTGTTAGGTTAAAAACAAAAATCAGAACAATATAATTCAATCTTAGTTAAAATGTGTCTGAGTGACTGAATTTTTCTTTTGTTTACAGCCACATTGGCATGCAACTTCTACGATTTTCTGTTCACTTTGCTTGCAGAATAAAAACAGACAAAAAGATAGCTACGAAAAATAACTCATTCTTGTTTCACTTTCGGTACCAAAGGGTCTTTGATCTGGCTAGTCTTAAGATTTTGACCTCTTTTGATTTCTAACACCGCTTATCTTACCTTCCTGAGTTATACTGGGCGTGTACGTATCCGTGGTGATGGCCGTCAAATCTTCTTGAGCTAGACTCCACACACCGACGGCGTACCCAGCAGCCATTGCTGCACCTAGAGCGGTGGTCTCTGGCATGGCTGGCTTCACTGTGAAATTCAAACAATGGGCATGATCAGACACCAAATTCAGAAGTAAGAATACCAACGAAATTGCTTCACTCTGTTCAAGTGATTTTGTCAGTGCATCTTACATGTCAAAGGTGTCAGCTTGATTACTGTGTCACCCCTGTTTCACTGTTTAAAAGTCCAACTTTTCCTACTGAAACAACAGGACTGTACCATTATTTGAGAGTGGCAGGAACAACATGGACACAAAATCTGTTCCTACTGCATATCTTGACATTAGCTAGTTTTGTATCATCATTTACAGATTAAATTTACTGAGAATATGTATTTTATGCCCCTTTGCCCATATAGACAAAAATAGTCCTTCATGGAGAACTATATGCAAGAATGTACTTCAATATAATCTGTGCCTTCCTTTTGGATAGAGCAAGATCTCAGATTTTTTCCTGACTATTATCAATGCAGATTTCCACCATGATTTTTTACTAAATCTAAATTTTCACAGCCGGCAAATTTTAGCTGACAGCAAGTTGTTTTAGCCAGCTGCTGGCTATTTTCTACATCCCTGCATTTGGAGACAGATATGTCAGCCATTGTCTTTGCTTTGTTCATACGTTGTTATTTGCCCCCAAATATGTAAGGAGAGTTATTTCTACTCCCAAGGTGAAGTTAGTAAGTATCATGTTGTACTCACCTACTGTTATTCCCAGCAGATCTGCCTGCAGTTGCATCAATAAATTATTTGCCGTCATTCCTCCGTCGACTTGAAGTTTCTGCATTGGAATTCCACAGTCTTGATTCATGGCATCAAGGATCTGTCATGGAGAGAATGGAATGCTGGGAAATCAGGGTGAACGACAAGGACAAACAGATGTAAATGACAGAGACAGAGTACATGGGAAGAGTTTGTTTTGTGAAAATAGATTTTCAGATGGAAGACATACTGGGACAAGTTAAAACTACGGTAACACTCATAAAAAGTGGCAGATAAATAGGCAACATATCCTAATAAGCAAAGAAAACTATTTATCTACATAGGAACAAATGTTCAAAGTCATACAACACATAGTGCAAGATGTTGGGCCAAAGAATATTCTCTATTGATATTGATTCATAATTAGTTGATTTGCATAAACAATTCTCATGAACACACTTTGCATATGAATAAATTTTGAGGGAAAATACAGCATTATACATATGTCATATATGTCGACCACTTTGCAGTAAGTTAACGACAAGTACATTCAAACAGAGGAATGAAAAGGTTTACTGATATACAGGGCACTCAGTTCACATTGACATAAACACAATAGCATTGGACACATATATGTACACAAACATATCACACTGATACGTACATGGACATATACACAAACAGACACATGAACACACACATCCACCCATCCATCTACCAAGAATACAAAGCATTGACTAACCTCTCTGGTTTGAAAACTAACAGCTTCCAGTGCAGCCCTGGCAATGTGTGCTTTGGTTGTGAACTGTGTTAGACCACAGATTATCCTGAAATGTGAACACATAGTGTTATGTAGGTCATTTCCCCCCACACTCATCATGACCTGAGTTCAATTAGTCTAGAACATTCTCAAGGTCACTGCCCTTAATGACCTCACAACCTTGAATTCAATTAGTCATGTTTGGAATGTTCTGGAAAGTTGATTAGTTGTGTAAGAGAGATAATTTTAGAACAGTAATTAGCATGTCAATAAAAGTTCTAGATTGTTCTTATATGCCTTTATAAAAGGGACGTGCTCAGCTTCCAGTCAGACTTTTGGGATCGTGTCTCTTGTGTGTTACTAAACTCCAGCAGTAGTCATTCTCAAGACTTTTCAAGACCTTCACTGCCAACGCTGGATTTATACTGTGGACTTTGTGCAGCTTCAAGCCTGCGAGGACTGTTCATTCATCCAACTGACTGTTACAACTCTGAGACTGGAGCTTTGCCGTCCCTGCTGAGATAAGTAGTCTGTACACTTTTAAAGCTTGTACTCTATCCCTGACTTAGCAATTAGTTTATTTTCGTAATAAATTTTGTTTAAACGTTAACTGCTGAGTTCACCCTTTTGTTCGTTTTCTCTGCACGTAACAAAATTGGGGGCTTGTCCGGGAAACGAATATTTTGAGCCGTTGACAACATTTTGCCTACCTTTTCAAAACTACTTTACACTGTGAACTCAGCGAAATTTAATCATGGCGGAATTCAAGCCAGACGAATTTATGGATGACCTTGATCAGGACACATTTAATTCCCTCAGAAAAGACAACCTCATAGCACTGGCCAATTTCCTTAAGTAGATGTCAAAAGATCTATGCGCAAGCGGGAAATACAGTTCAAGATTGCAAAACATTTAGTTATTCTGGCCATTTTGAGGAGTCTGCCTTAAAAGATTATGAGCCTGAGTCCTCCTTCGAACTCAAAAAATTAGAATTAGAAATACAGGCAGATTTGGAGCTTAAGAAATTGGAATTAGAAAAGGAAATGAAAGAAAAAGAATTGCAAATGGAAGAAAGACAGAAAGAAAAAGAAAGGCAGGAAAGATTAGAAATGGAAGAAAGACAGAGAGAAAAAGAATTGTGTACAATTAGAGTCTAATAATGTGTGCAACACATTTTCTGAGGTTAAACCCTCTTATTCCCAATTAATGAGGTCAAGGTCAATTCTTCTCAAGATAGCATTATGGGTATTTTCGAACCATTTATTCATGATGGTTTTATATCACTTTCTAGTGATTTCTCTTCCGCTACCCCTGTCAAAATTTTAAGAGATACCGGGGCTTCCCAGTCTCTTTTGTTGGCAGATACCCTGCCGTTTTCTGAAAAGTCATTTTCAGGTTCTAAAGTTCTTATTAAGGGGGTAGATTGCAATGACTTTATTCCTGTTCCTCTCCATAATGTCTATTTGTCTTCGGACTTTGTTTCTGACCTGTGACTTTAGGTATTAGGCCTTTTTTGCCTTTTGAAGGGATTCACCTTCTTCTTGGAAACGACCTTGCTGGGGACAAAGTCATTCTAATCCACTTGTGACTGATAATCCTAGTTTAGATCAAAATCCAGAGCCAATAGAGGAAGACATTCCCGGCCTTTTCCCTTCATGTGCCATTACTCGCGAGCCATGTCAAAGAAAACTTCCGAGAATCAAAATACTCTCAAAAATAATGTCACAGATGTTGACTTAAATGACACCTTTCTCAGTCAGGGTGTTTGACACGGATCATTCCGTTATCCCTCGTGGATTTGAAACTTCCAGTAAACTTCTGTAAAACTTCTGTGGGCGAAAGTCAGACATTTTCTAGATCAAATCTCATTGCAGAACAACACAAAGACCCAGATATTTTGTCTTTGTTTGACAGGGTAGATGATGAAGGTAAAACTTCAGATAGCTCTGTTTCCTATTATACAAAGTCTGGTATTCTCATGCGTAAATGGAGACCTCCAGATGTTTTGGTTGATGACGATTGGGCTATAAAACATCAAATTGTGGTTCCAAAGCCCTACCATGCTGAAATATTGCGCCTGGCCATGAAACCCCCTGGGCTGGTCACTTAGGAGTCAGGAAAACTTATCATAAAATTCTCAGTCACTTTTATTGGCCTAATCTCAGGCAGGATGTAGCACATTTCTGTAAAACTTGTCACACATGTCAAATGGTAGGAAAGCCGAATCAGACCATTCCAAAGGCCCCTTTACAGCCAATTCCTGCATTTCAAGAACCATTTAGTAGGATTCTAATAGACTGTGTTGGGCCCCTACCAAAAACAAGATCAGGAAATGAGTACATGATGACAATAATGTGTACATCAACTCGGTTCCCGAAGCCATACCTCTGAGAAATATAAAGACAAAGACTATAGTGAGAGCTTTAGTCAAATTTTTCACTTTATTTGGCCTCCCTAAATGTGTCCAGTCCGATCAAGGCTCCAACTTTATGTCTGGTATTTTTCAACAAGTAATGGATCAGCTAGGCATTAAACAGTATAGGTCATCCGCCTATCATCCAGAAAGTCAGGGTGCTCTTGAGCGATTTCATCAAACTTTGAAAAACATGATTAGGACCTACTGTTTTGACACAGAGAAGCAGTGGGATGAAGGAATTCATTTTCTGCTCTTTGCTGTTAGAGAGTCAATTCAGGAGTCTCTTGGTTTTAGCCCATTTGAGCTTGTATTTGGACATACAGTCCGTGGCCCACTTAAGCTCGTTAAAGAGAAATTCCTATCAGACGATGATGATTGTCTGAATATTTTGCAATATGTGTCAGATTTTCGTACGAAACTCTCTAAAGCATGTGAATTAGCCAGAGAAAATCTTGAGTCATCTCAGCAGTCAATGAAAACCAAATATGATAAAAGCACCTCAAACGGAAGTTTGAACCAGGTCAAAAGGTTCTTGTTCTACTTCCAATTCCTGGCAAACCACTCCATGCTCGTTACTTTGGGCCATATCTAATTGATAGAAATTGAGTGATTAAATTACATCATAATAACACCTGACAGGCGAAAACAAAAACAGCTATGTCACATAAATATGCTTAAGCCATATTTGGATAGGGATAATCCTACTAAAACAAAGCCTGTCAGTACAGTCAGTTCTGGCCATTATGAAGATAGTGATACTGAAACTGACTTGAGTGAAAATACTCTAAACTCAAAGCTGGGCTCGGTCAAGCTTCAGAACTCAGAAATCCTGGAGAAGCTGGAGTCTACAAAGTTGGCACACCTCCAGCCAGAACAACAACAACAGGTGAAAGAACTGCTCCATGAATATAAACACCTGTTTCAAGATGTTCCAACGAGGACGAACGTCATCTATCACGACGTTGATGTTGGGGACAGTAAGCCTGTAAACAACATCCATACAGACTGAATCCAACAAAAGCGAAATATCTCAGGAAGAAGTCAAATACCTGCTGGACAATGACTTTATTGAACCCAGTAAAAGTAACTGGAGTTCGCCGTGCATACTTGTTCCCAAATCAGATCACAGTTATCGTATGTGCACGGACTTTAGGAAGGTCAACACTTTAACAAAGACAGACACTTTCCCAATCCCGAGGATTGATGACTGCGTCGACCGAGTGGGAAAAGCCAAGTACGTGACGAAATTTGACCTACTGAAGGGATTTTGGCAAGTCCCTCTGACGGATCGTGCTCGTGAAATATCCGCCTTTGTTACACCAGACGGATTGTTCCAGTACAAGGTGATGCCATTCGGAATGAAGAACTCTCCGGCAACGTTCCAACGGATGATCAACGACGTCATATCCGGGCTAGACGGATGTGCAGCTTACGTTGACGACGTCGTCCTATATAGTGACACCTGGGAGGAACACATCAAGCTCATGCGGAAGTTCTTTGAGAGACTGAGCAAAGCAATGTTGACTGTCAACCTTGCCAAATCTGAGTTTGGTTGGGCTAGGGTAACTTACCTCGGACATACTGTAGGACAGGGTGAGGTAAAACCTGTTGATGCCAAAATCAGTGCCATTTCAAGTTTTCCCATACCAAACTGCAAACGACAACTGATGCGCTTTCTCGGTATGGCTGGTTACTACAGAAAATTCTGTCCAAATTTCTCCACAATTACTGAGCCTTTGACTAACTTACTTAAAAAGAAAGTAAAGTTTGTTTGGTCAGAGCAATGCCAACAGGCATTTGATACACTTAAAGCCATACTGCAAAGTGCCCCAGTGTTGTCTGCACCAGATTTCACTTTGCCATTTAAATTAGCTGTAGATGCTAGTGATACGGCTGCTGGTGCTGTTTTATTGCAAGAGGATAGTCATGGTGTAGATCATCCTGTTTGCTATTCTTCACGCAAATTTAACAAATCCCAGAGAAACTACTCTACAATTGAAAAAGAGTGTTTATCTTTGATATTAGCTTTACAGCATTTTGAAGTTTATGTTACTTCTTCAAATCAGCCAATAGTGGGTTTATATTGATCACAACCCTCTTGTTTTTCTGCAGAAATTTAAAGGCAAAAATCAGAGATTGCTAAGATGGAGTTTAATGTTACAGGAGTTTAATCTTGACATTAGACATATCAAAGGCAGAGACAATTTAATTGCAGACTGTCTCTCTCGTATTTAGAGTTTATGTTGTTCACTTTCAAGAAGTTTTACTTTAGAGTAAGAAAAAAAATTGAGTACTTAAATCTTTTTCAAGATTACATTTGCAAAAGAAAGATTTTTCTTTGAAAAATTTTCTTTTTTTTTTGAAGAGGGGGTGTGTTATGTAGGTCATTTCCCCCCACACTCATCATGACCTGAGTTCAATTAGTCTAGAACATTCTCAAGGTCACTGCCCTTAATGACCTCACAACCTTGAATTCAATTAGTCATGTTTGGAATGTTCTGGAAAGTTGATTAGTTGTGTAAGAGAGATAATTTTAGAACAGTAATTAGCATGTCAATAAAAGTTCTAGATTGTTCTTATATGCCTTTATAAAAGGGACGTGCTCAGCTTCCAGTCAGACTTTTGGATCGTGTCTCTTGTGTGTTACTAAACTCCAGCAGTAGTCATTCTCAAGACTTTTCAAGACCTTCACTGCCAACGCTGGATTTATACTGTGGACTTTGTGCAGCTTCAAGCCTGCGAGGACTGTTCATTCATCCAACTGACTGTTACAACTCTGAGACTGGAGCTTTGCCGTCCCTGCTGAGATAAGTAGTCTGTACACTTTTAAAGCTTGTACTCTATCCCTGACTTAGCAATTAGTTTTATTTTCGTAATAAATTTTGTTTAAACGTTAACTGCTGAGTTCACCCTTTTGTTCGTTTTCTCTGCACGTAACAATAGAATCACATGTGACAAGAGTTGATGTGTCCCTCCTCTTTACCTGTAGAAACTCACCAAAACACACACTCAAGGTGTTAACCATGTAAAATAATCCATTGCATCGGATGAGAAACATTTATTATATGATTCACACTGAATGACCATTCTCTATTTCACCAATTTGCAAAAGAACAAAAGTAACCGGGTTTCTCATCTGTTCGCCTGTATGTTCTTACATGTAAACATATGCAACCTTTTAAAAGTTGGCGAGCACTTCAGACAGCCTTTTTGGGGTTTGCCTCAATCTTGTCGGTATCTTAGACACATATGAATACTGTTTCACTTGCTATGTACAGAGTTTTATTTATGGTAGATTATAGCAAAGAATGAACAATGAATGTTTAGTTCCAATACAGCTCCTTGCTAGCCTCAGATTCAGCATCTAATCTGTGGTATCAGTGACTGGTTACAAAAGACATCAAGAAGTAGAGATTCACTTACCCTCTAGCATCAGTCTGCCAATAGGGGGCGTAAAGCCCAGAGAATGCTGGGACAAAATAGGTACCATGGGTACTTTCTACACTGGCAGCTAAAGCCTCTGTTAGTAAAAAGATAAACAGAGATTTCTTTAGTTTGCTTCCTGTGCATCATTTCACAAGGTAACGTTTCTTTCAAGAATGCTGGAAAAATGAAGGACTTGCTTCTTAGCGTCAAATTCTCTGTAAATACCGTGTTTATTGTCTTAGGCAATCTAGCCACTTTGGAATTTTAATTCAAATAAAGCACAAATGGGTTGACAATTTTTATCACATGATAAATACAATATTCACATCACCTATGTCAGCAGCCTCTTTGATGATACCAAGATTGTCACGTAACCATCGGACACAGGCACCAGCTATGGCTATAGAACCCTGTACAAACAAAATAACACATTCTGATGAAACAGAACTTCAATGAAATACAAAATTGTCGTGTTCTTGGATGACAAAAAAGTTATCATGACAGATAAATCTTTTTCAATTGCTCATATCACAAGTAACGGTTCCTCAAAAACATAAGTGATATTGTTCCTTGTGTAGAGAACAAGTGTTGAATACCTGATTTGTGCTAAGCCATATTATAATTTAGCGCAAATCTTGGGAGTTTACATTTATTTATTATGAAAGGCACCCTAACAGACTGAAAATACACTGTAGGGCAGATTTGACTTTGTAGTATTCAGATACACCATACCATGGTACCGTGAATCATAATAATCACTATAATTGGAATGAAACTGGTGATATGTGTTTTTTCTTCTTTTGAATTGACTCATAATCAGGACAAGCAAATATTCAACCTTTTCACCGCAGGTTTTTCCTGAAGGTGGCTATTTATGCCGGTGGTAACATTTAAGGCGGAGACTGACATCCGTCTGATAAATTAAGTGTAACTGTGCTGCAGAAAATAATAAGGTTGTATCATAGGCTGGAAGTCACGGTGGCAGATTCCATTTCACGCTGGATGGTTGGTAGTTGCTGGTCTGAATTGTCACAATTACAAACTAGAAGTACTTACCTCCAGAGCATAGACTGTTGGTTTGTCCTTGCCAAGTTTGTACGCCACTGTCGTCAGCAAACCATTCTTTGAAAGGACGGCTTCTTCACCAGTGTTGTACAGTAAAAAGCAACCAGTACCATAGCTTCAAAAAAAAGATTTCTTACATCCAGTGACATTGAAAATGAAAGCAATTCGTTAAAACGTATTTTTTTAACAACCAATCAACCCAAGCCATATTAGATATTTTTTATATTCAAAATCATCAATATTTCCTACAAACAGGGTCCCTCTGAAATTCACTGAACCATTCACTATTCTATGATTAAAGAAACTTGATGAGTTAAATTACAAAATAATGGACACTTTCATTTAACATTGCATTATCTTGCTTTGTGTAATCTTCATAAAGTCTTGAAATGACAACTGCCTTTAAATTAAACTATACTTCCAGAGATTGTGAGTGACTTTGGACTTTGCAGGTTGGTGTTTACTTTGCCTCAAGATGGCGCCCTCACAGGCTACATGAACGGCATTCTGCAGACAATGCCAATATGTGAGAAATCAGCACAGATGATGTTGAGAATACATTTACATTGTGTTTGGACAGCTGCCCAAAGCAGCTTGTGAAGTCCTTAAAGAACCTGTATGGCTGGCTTTTAGGTATCATTGAGAGATAGTCATATGTAAACCAATGACAGCTGGTCAGTTATTGCTGTCTGCATAAGAACTGCAAAATTTAAAATCAATGCCATCCATCTGGAAATCAACCAGTCCATTAATATTAGGGCGCCATCTAGTGACAAACAACATACATCCATATATTTAATCACCAATATAACAAAACACTTCATGTGAAGGTTTCTTTTCACCCTTTAACCACCACGGTTTAGCCCATTGTTATCAATGGTGATAATAAAGGACCTGCTTACAGGACACTGGGGGGTGAACAGGGTACACATCATGTGGCATACTTACGTATTCTTGGCCATGCCTTTGGTGAAACAAGTTTGGCCGACAAGAGCTGCTTGCTGGTCTCCTAAAACCTGCAATGTGCAGACAGTCAGCGGTGATGCTTTTTGGCCCATCAATAAAAATATCTCATAACACCACATGAATGTCTGACATACACATTTTCAAAAGTACATACAGAATGTAATCTGTATTTTATCTTCCTATTTTCAATGTACATTACTTTGTTTATTTTAGATTGACTTGCTTACCGAGGCATTTCTTTGCAGTTAATACTGTCCTAAAAGAGAACCAAGTCATAGTAAACCAATGAAAGCTTTCAAAACAGCAGATACACACTTTTTCCATTTTCAGAAAGGACCTATCTGTCTTTATAAATGAACATTTTTGAGACATTTTCATTGAGCAAATCATCCTGTTAAATTAAAAGAATGTCATGGCTGACAGTGTAGCTGGACTCACCCCTGAGATTGGAAGACCTGTCAATGGTCCGCCTTTCAAAGTTCCGTACACTTCAGCTGAGCTTCTTATTTCAGGTAAAACAGATTTGGGAATGTCAAAAAATCTGAATGAAAAAAATGAAGAAAGTTAGAGAGATAAACATATTCAATCAGCGTCAATAAGATATTGACGCTGATTGAATATGTTTATCTGTAATGTTAACTTTTTCTCAATGAAAACACATGGATTGATTTTTCAAACAGTAAACCATGCAACCTATGACAAATCTCTCAGTCTGTTCTTGACAAAAGTAGGTCTATTGAGCAGAGTACAAGCGCTGATTGCATGAACACCATTAGTTGCAAATATAAAGTTCTGCCACTAGATGGCGCACATCAACCCCTCCTCCACTTACTTGCAGAGTTTGTCATCCCATTGCAGTGTGTTGATATTCATCAACATAGTCCTGCTGGCATTGGTGACATCTGTGATATGAAGCCCACCATTTAATCCACCTGTCATGTTCTGCGGAAAAAGAAAATATGTCTTACATGGTTAAGGACATTTACCATGTGCTATTTGGCAAATTATATCACATTGTGTTATTCCTAGTTTTTTTCAGTGTAGTCAGTAAACAACCAATAGGAAAGTTTCTTTCAAAGATTTTGTGTTGAACAAAAGAAGTGTCAGAAGCTGTAGATGCCATTTCCCAACAACTTGCCACAAATTATGCTCAAAAGGATGGAATATATTATATTTGCAGCCAGATATTGTAGAGTACCTCTAACCTTGCAGCTCATGCAGCTATTTTACCGTTAGTGTACATTGCATTGACAGGTCAATTATAACTACTGCAAACTTAACTCAAAACTCTCATCAGACTTTGCTACCTCCCAACTGATGTTATCAGCCACTCACCCATAGAAGCCAGGAGTCCACTGTTCCAAACATACACCGGTCTTCCTTTATTGCCTGCTGCACTGCTTCGTTGTTGTCCATAAGCCATCGTAGTTTGACAGCGCTGAAATATGTACTGAGTGGAAGACCACACAGAGGTTGAAGGTAGTCTTTGTTTTTGCCCGGTGCCTTGTCTATCAGGGCTTCTACTGTGGGACCTGTCCTGGAGTCTAGCCACACTGAGAGACAAACAGAGAGAGACAGAGAGAGAGAGGAGAGAGAGAGAGAGAGAGAGAGAGAGAGATAGAGAGAGAGAAAGAGAGAGAGGGGGTTTATACTTAGTTTTTAGTACTTGCATTGTCAGATACAGCCCCACTATGAATTCCATGTGAATAAATATATTGGTGTATTCATTTATTAAACTTTATTTGATTTAAAATGCGAAACATTGCTCAGTTAAGTATCACCCATTTAATTCAATACTTCTTGGAATCGTCTGACTGCACTGCTGTGCTGAGAGAGAGGCAACAGTTATATAACCTTGAAAAACCCTATTAAAAATTTACTGGTATTTGAGTAGGAGGAAAAACGATACATCTGGTAGAGGTTAAGCACAGCTTTTCAAATATCTGTTAGGGATATAAATTACGGTATCAGTGACTGTGATGAATTAATGGTAAGATTTTTTCAGCTGTTGTCAGCAGTACACTTTTTGAACAGATTTCTGCTTTGTCTTCTGTCAAACAAGATTGTTATTAATCAAAGCGATTGGTGACACCATGGTGTGGCTGGTATTCAAAAACATTTGTAAGCTGACAGGAAGATAGATTCTACTTGCTACAAAGATTATTCATACACAGTTTTAATTACACACAAACAATCTCTCCAATGATACTCTAAACTCACATGAGACTAAATAAATTACTGTTTCACTGTCACTGATTACAAAGGTTTCAAAGATACGACGCTTGCTGAAATCTCAGAGTTCTCCACAAGGGGATTTGTGAGGATGAATCCTCTGTTTTTGGAGCAAGAATACATTTTCATAATAAAAGAATATGCGACTTATACATTGCTAAGTAGATTGGCCACCCTTCTGTTTTACCAAGCTATAGAAAAACACTGATGTTTTCATGGAAATTCAGGGAAATCCTCCATCCTTACCTATAGCATTACACAGTGGTTCTCCAGTAGTTTTATCCCAGACTACGGTCGTTTCTCTCTGGTTTGTGATTCCGATGGCTTGGATTTTGCCGGGATCAATGTCCAAATCTTTGAGATTTTGTACTGCTTTGGTGATGACATCATAGACGGACTGTAAGATTTCTTTTGGATCTTCATCAACCCAACTAGGGAGGAAAATTACAGTTTAATTCTTTTATCACAACATTAAAATTTTGAATTCATTTATATTTACCCTAAATTTCACAGCTGTGTCAAGGAAAACATCTTAACGATTGGATGATCATTTTAAGCGTAATTAGCGATTGAAAATGTCAGACTTCCCACAAAAGGTGTTTACACAATTAGAAGTAGATAACTTCAGCTGATTATATGTATAGCTAGACTATGGATACAATATCATAAACTTTGACATTTCATAATCAACATATTACATGCAAAAAGGAAACATATTCCTAACCACTAATGGTATAACCCATCATTATCCCTATGGGAGGATTAGTCCATTCTTGCAAAGCAGGAGGGGTCACACTCAGTAACTGAATGGAGATACTCACCCTTCTTTTGGAAATTTCTGTTCAATTTCAACTTGTTCAAAAGTGATCAGCTCAGCTGTTTTGGCATCAAATACCTGTAAGATACACAGTTTAGAAGCAGAATATTAACTTTTTTGAGAAGTAAAAGAAAAATAAACATAGGGCCAAAGTCCCTGAAGCTACTATAGACATGGATACAAAATTAAGTATTTCCTGACTCTATGAAATTATCTCACTAAGGTCATCCTAGAGACATGTAAACCAAATATTAAAGCTGTCTGACCAGCGGTTTTGAAAAAACAAGCGACTCAACATCAGTTGACAGAGCTCTGCTGTGTTATGTAGAGAATAACCTTTTGTGACACATGTATTGATGAAGAAGGTGGATATCTTTGATAGCTCATTTCAGGATGACCTGACCAAAAATGGAAAAAAATTCCGTAAAAATACAGATTTGCATATTTCAACAGACTACCGGTATATTAGTCTATAATAGCAAATAAAGGAGAGTTAATTACATTCTAATTAAAGTAAACAAGAGTAAACAAGACTTGCTTAAATCAAGATTTACGTCATAAAAAAACAGCATATCTGTCAGGTTATAAAGAATCTTGAGCTGGTTATCTTTTAATATCAGTATTTTCATTCTATTAACCAAGCACATTTTAACTTTCAAATTAACATTATAAGTAAGTTCTGTTGAATAAGTTGAGACTGTACGTACTCAGAGAAAGCACACTGAAGAGACAAATGTTTGAAACTTAAGAAGTTCAAGGTCATCAAAAGCATCATAAGGAATCATGTTACACTTTCATTGCACTGTTTACATAGATTGCATAATTGCTATAAATAGCACATTAAGAATCTTACAGCCCAGCTTTACCATAAAAACCCTATCACTTTGACCACTCTTTTAATTGACCACTCTATTTTTTTCCTCAAAAAGTTATCTTATTTTATCCTTACCAAGTCAACCATAAATGGAAATTAGAACTTTCTCTATCTCTATTTATTTGACCACCCTATCATGACAAACTATTATGAACAATTTCTTTTAGATAACATAAATGGTGGTTCAGAATATATCAAAGTTGGGATTCAGGAAAGTTGCCTTTACATGTTTTTAATCCTCAATTCACTATGAACTGTCAAAAAAAGTTGAACTTTCTGATAATTCCACACTAAAATTATTTTGGCTTTGATGATTTCCTAATTAATTCAATTATTTAAAAACATATTAATTATTTTTTTCTGGGTGAATTGATAGGGTTTATACAGTACAAGAATTACATACAATGTAAGTCAAACTTTGACCAAAAATGACAAAAAAAATCCTTAAAAATACACATTTGCATATTTCATCACAATTTGAACAAATCTAAGTTGGGTTATCCCTAGGGACCTGTATACCAAATAACAAAGCTGTCTGACCAGCGGTTATGAAGAAGAAGATTTTTTACCAAAAACACCTTTTTTGGCATTAATTTGCCTATTTTCAACAATATCAAAAAATAAAAAAAAACAGTTTCTCAAAATCATATTTTTCATCTACACAACAAATATCAAATCAGTAAGTACTGCGGTTCTCAAGATATTTGAGTGGACGGACGCCTCACAAACGGACATACATACATACATACATACATACATACATACATACAGACTGACGACGGACGCCGGACGGATACCCATCCCAATAGCTTCTATAGACTATAGTCTATAGTAGCTAAAAACCGATTAATATGCTATACAACAACAACAACTTTTCTAAAAGAAGCCAGAATTGGAAATGTCGAAAGCATCCCCCAAACAGAGATTTGTTCTCAATTGACAAGCGGTGGTAAAATTCCATTCAATTTGTAAATACTGTTTTTAAAATCTGTCTTTTAAAGAAGTATCCTGGACTAGAGCTGTGTGGAATGGTTTCACTGTAAACCTACACCCTCATGTTCTCCATTTCCTTCAAACTTATTTTTTAAATAAATATGATAATATTCCAAGCAAAGATGGATAACGTTTTGGATGCTGTAAGACTAACAGCATTATACTGAAATTGATTAGGGGCCTACTGAAAGTGGACCATACCATTCCACAATAAGGGTACACTTGAAATATATTACTATGAAAACAGCATATGATGGATGGCTATCCTATGCGACAGCTGTGTGACTCATACCTATTCAGGTCTGATTTTACACCCAAGCTTGGGAATTTATTGGCTCCTGTTCAGAAGTAGCCATACTCTGTTTTTTGGCTGTATTTTCCCTCAGTTGTACAGTATTGTGCAAAATCACATGTGGAACAGAATCAGTATGAAAAATTTAATCCTTTGAGCGCAAAAGTCAATTTTTGTTTCCTTTAAAAATATACCTCAGTCAATTTTTTTCAAATTTTTCTCCAAATTTTGATAAAAATCTGTAGCCGATGAAATGTGATGTCCATTTGGTTCAAAATTATCAAATAAATTACAGAAACATTCATAAAGATTGGTAAAATATTGCACTTAATTTTGGTGGGAAAAATTACAGCACTCAAAAGGTTAATATTGGTAGGAGTGGGTCTAAAAAGTCTATGAATTTCATTTTAGAGAGGGTATTTTTTGTTTAACAATGGCCACACTCTCCCCTACCTGACAGAAAAAGTAACGTTAGATCCACATAAAAAGCTAAAAGACAGCGTGTGACTGTATCAAAGGGATGTTTGAAATTTCTTCATACTTTCTGCTAGCAACTTTCTTCCTCTCTTCAAACAAATCTATCTTGCCCATGACATGTATTAGGATCATAAATCACACAGTCAAGTGTTGCTCTCTCACTTTGTGTCACCATACAACCATGATAAGATTGAAACAGCAAATTGAAACAACTAACTAAACATGTCAACATGCCAGTCTACAGAATGGTAGGAACCACTTTTGAAAGAGTTTAAACATCAGTTCATAGAGGTTACAAGCACACAGTGAATGGCAAGCAGACAAGGAGCGTCGCTTTCACCTGATAAAGACCCACTAGCCATATCTACCAAAGAATGTCAATGACACTTGTACATGCATGTAGCCATAAACATGTATTTACTTAGTGGGACTTACATGTATGGATTAGCAGCACCCTATATTATGCTGGGAGATTTTCAAAGCTGATACAGTGACAAGATTAAACTCTGAACTCTCTTGAGTTTACCTTTGAAATGGTTGGCTTTACATTCTTATGACATGTTCAAACTGCAAACTAAATTTCCAATTTTTTTCAAACAGAAGTTTCTGACAGATGGCATACTGATCAACATTCACCTTGAAATTAAAATGGGGGTAACTTGTAGTTGGATTTGGGAATTTAGACAGTGACTATAAATGTCCTTGACTGTTGCAAAGCGAATACACGGACCAGTTCTGTTTCATTGATTTACACATGAACTTGGAATTTGACTTACAGATATCAGTGTTTCCGTTAACGCAAAATCCTGCGTATTTTACGCAAAATTGTTCGGAAATACGCAAAAAAAATCATGACTGCGTAAACAAATACGCATTGAGAAATGCCGCCCAATGACACGACGTACTTGGCCCGCACTACGTTGCCTGAACGTGGTTCAATGCAGGAAAAAAATAGAACATATGCACCTGCTTGCAAGTGACATTTATCATGATATTGCAACATTTTAGACTTTAGCAGACCGCAGCACTTTATGCAACATTGTATTTCATCATCACAAAACGTCATGTCAATCAGTTCTGTACAGACAATGGCACTACAGATGCAAAAAATTCGAGAATCGATCGAGTCTACGTTGTTGGTAACACAATACATACAGTTAATGGTCATTACGTTGCATGTATTTTGGAAAGTGTTTACGGGTGACCAGTTAGACTCTGTCGGGTTGCATTCTTGAGAGGTCCCGCTGGACTTTGAACAGTATCTGCTTTTTGTTGGCCCTTTGAAAACACTAATTTCGTAGTCAGAAGGTATTTTCTTTGAACATGAACTCATTGGGCTGCTCAACGATCATATATATACGGGACATGCATCACGGCATGGCAAAAGTTCAGCTACACTTTGAAGTCCCCCAGGTTGTTGTTTTTTGTTAATTTTGTTGAAATTTGAGATTGTTATCTGTCATGTGGGTTCAAATGATGTTGCTGACAAACATGAAGATTTCATCATTGATGGGTTGGTTTCCTTATGCAATACAGCCAAACAAGTGTGTCCAAGTAGTTATTTCAAGCATTTTGCCATTTTGGGGTGCTGATTCATATCTGAACGACAAAATTGCTTTTATTAATGATCATGTCAAAAGAGTGTGCGCTTCTGTTGATAATTGTGTGTTTGTTACTCACAATAAATTGAGTAAAAGCCGCCATCTTTTTCACAGTGATGGGGTTCACGTCAACCCGCAGGGTACTAGTTTACTAGTTGGTGATTTTAAAGGGTCTGTGAGAGCTTTCTTACGGAGTAGGCACAGACGACCTGCCTATCATTCATGGAGTGATCAACATGATAGAGGATTTCAATATAATAGTCATAGTCCTCGCCAGTTCAATATGTTTAGTACAAGTCAGATATCCCGATACCGTAGTAATGGTAAAACTCATACCAACAACATGTATACTGATCGAGTTTACAGATATTACTAGTGTCTTTGACTGCAATATTGTGATTGTTACATGTAATTTTCCTTGAAATTTTGTATTCCCTTGACTTGTTTTGTTGGTTTTGCCTTGGGGCCAGTCTGAACAGTCACTTCACTGTAGTGTTCGCTTTGCATTCTAAATAGTTGCCTATAGGTATTCATACTGTGTTTGTGCATTTAAAGGAATTTACTGCACAGTGTACTAGAAAATTTAAGAGGAGTAAGTTTGTCGTTTACTCCATACTGTGTTGCATTGTTGCTGTTTGTCTTTTTTATAACTTTTTTTTAACTAATGTGTTTCACTGCTTTGAGAAAGAGCCCTTGTGGCCCAAAACAACCTGTACGTTCTCATCTGCGCATTGGAAGTTGGAATATTCAGGGTGGTTTATCAAATAAGTGTAATGATAGTGATTTTGAATCTATCATTAATAAGTTTGATATTGTTTGTATGCAGGAAACTTGGCTTTCTAAGTCTAATGTTTTACATTTAAATGGTTATAGTTATTTCAGATCAGATCGTATTATAAAAAATAGACGTAGTAAGCGTGCTGCTGGGGGAACTGTTGTTTTCTCTAAGTCTTGCCTCAAAGAGGGCATTCATAAACTTGGATCTAATATTGCTGATTTTCTTTGGTTTAAAGTAGACAAAAATTTTTCTTTAGAAAAAGACATATATATTTGTTGTGTTTACATACCTCCACAAGGATCTGTTATGCATTTATCGAATGATTACTTTGAGACTCTTCAGTCAGAGATGTTAAACTATTCTCACTTAAGGGAAATAATCCTTTTTGGTGACTTTAATGCCAGAACTGGTAAGCTTCTAGATTTTATTAAACATGATGATGTAGACTTTTGTCCCACACCTATGGGTTATGTACCTGACATTATTCAGGAAAGGATTTCAATGGATAATGGGAAATCTTGTAGTAACTATTTTGGTAGACAACTTTCTGAATTGTGTTTTAAGAACAATTTATTAATTTTGAATGGTAGAACTGTTGGAGATTTAAATGGTAAACCCACTTGCTATAAAAATAATGGATACAGTACAGTAGATTATTGTATTGCTGCTAAGAACCTTCTTGATGATATTCAATATTTTAGAGTATATGATTACACACGTTTTTCTGATCATTGTCCAGTTGGTATTTCTATTGTTTTAGGTACTTGTTCCTCTTCCGCAGTTAATAGCACTGTTTGTAATCCATGTCCAAGCAGATATATTTGGAATGATGATGCAAAACAACAATTTTTAGAATCTTTGCAGAGCTCATCCATTCAAGCTGAGCTCAGTAATTTCAGTACTGTCTGTAATAGTTCTACTTCACGCGATGAGTCTGTTGCTACCTTTGAAGCTATTATCCACAAAGTTGCTGATTGTTCTTTGAAAAAATTTACACCAAGACCTAGTTCCAAAAAATCGAAATCAAAAGCAAAGAAAAAGAAACCTTGGTTTGATAATTCTTGTTATGCAGTACGCACAGAGTTAAATGAGGCTTGTAAACTTTTAAGTCGTTTCCCTTGTAATCCTTTCATTAGAGGTAGATGCTTTACTTTAAAAAAGCATTATAAAAAGCTTATCAAGCAAAAGAAGTATATTTACAAAAAGAACTTGCTTGAACAGTTAGAGAATTCTCATTCTGAAAGTACGCAGAATCATTGGAAGTTATGGAAAGAAATCATAGGCGATAGTGTTACTGACAGAAGTGACGTTTCAATTTCTCAAGGGGAATGGTTTAATCATTTTAGAAATTTTGCTGATGGTGGTCATGATGTTTGTTTTTCTGATAACTTTTCTGTACAAGTACTTTCTGATCTGCATTGCATGGTAAAGAGTAATTATGATAATGAGTGTCCTATTCTCAATTGTCCTTTTTCTGAAGCAGAATTACTTAAAGCCCAGGTGCAGATGGTATCTTGAATGAAATGTTGAAGTTTGGTGGACAAAGTTTGCGTACTCCAATTTGCTCTTTATTTAACACCATTCTTAGATCCGGTAAGTTTCCCAGTTCTTGGAAATCAGCTTTTTTAGTTCCTGTTTACAAGTCAGGTGACAGAAGTGATCCATCCAATTATCGAGGAATCTCAATTAATAGCTGTCTGGCAAAATTGTTCACTTCCGTTCTCAATTGTCGGCTTGTTAAGGTGGTTGGAAAGGCTAGAGCGTCAGTTATAAATTTCAACAAAACTATTAAAATATAAAAGTAGTCAACATTCTCTGTGGAATAAAAAAAACTAGACATTTGGGCACAAAGGCATTGCAGAGTTATAGCCTGTTAAAACTTCTGAAAAACTGACCAAATAAGAAGAAGTTGGGGAGTCCTTAGTGTATTAACTATGGTAGAGGTCCCCTAGCTTTTAATAAAATGTTTGAAAAGGGAAAGTCATTATTTGCTGTTTTTCAGGAAAGTTTGACAAGGCGGTGCTGGCATTCAGAGTGAGTGACTGCTATTGTAAATGCATCTTTAGATTCTTTGAGTGTCAAAGAGGTGTCAAAAGTGAGATTAACCAAAAAAACTGCTCTATGACTTCAAAAGAGGGGTGCAAATATGGCTTGTTTTCAACATTTTTGACAGAATAACAGTTTTCCTACATAATTCTATACCAATTTAATCCAACCTTTGAAATGAGATATGGACATGGAATTTTTACAGCCTATTAACAAGGTTACAGATAAGATTTGTACGGCACAATTTTCCTGTATTTGAAGTACTTTTTGAAAAATCACATTTTGAAATTTGAAAGAATTTTTAATAATGTTTTGATATATAAACCCATGTAAAATCATAAAAACAAATTTTATTTACAAATCCTGCCGTACAAATCTTACAATAAATAGTGTCAACATATTTATAACTAATTTGGTAATATTAATACTATCCAATTATTATTAAATTCAAATATGTGAAAAAAATATGAAAAATTAAATTTTAATATTTACTGGTGTCATATTTCAAAATCATGGCTGCAAATATACAATTTTTATATTCCTTGGAGAAAATATTGACTGAGGGAGTTATCCTGAAAATTTGAACTAAATATCTTGATTCTAACACTTGAAACTTGACATTAACTCTGAGAAAAGAATTGGTGCAAAAATAGCCTTTCCAACCACCTTAAGTACTTGAATGATAAGGGAATTTACACTCCATTTCAGTCTGGTTTCAGAGTCATGAGATCTACTTCTGATAATATTTTTGTTTTGAGATCTGCTGTTGATAAGTATATTTATTCTTCGTATATGAACAAAGCTGATTGCAACTTAAGAAACAAGTATCTTTTTTGTTGTTTTATTGATCTTCATAAAGCATTTGATAAAGTTTGGAGACCAGGTTTGCTTTGGAAACTTAGGAATTATGGTATCAATGGTAATTTCTTTTCTGTGATTAAGTCTATGTATGAAAATGTTAACTATTGTGTTAAATCTAACAATAGCCTCACTGACATGTTTGAATCTAAAGTAGGAGTTAAACAGGGGTGTAATCTGAGCCCTACGTTATTTAACATTTACATAAATGACCTTCCAGGTACTTTTGGCTCCAGTGAGGACAGACCCATTACATTAGATTCATTGCACATCAACTGTCTTTCATATGCTGATGAGACTGCTGTTGATTTCAGAAACTCAAGAAGGTTTGCAAAGTTGTCTTGATAAATTACACTCTTATTGTTTGAAGTGGAAGCTTTCTATAAGTACAAAGAAGTCAAAAGTCATGGTTTTTAACAAAAGTAATCACTTACTGAAAGGTACATTACTTACCTATAATGGACTTGCCCTTGATGTTGTGAAAGAGTATTGTTATCTCGGTTTTGTTATAACTCCCAATGGCAAATTTAAAGCAAATTTTCACAATCTTAAGATGAAAGCTACTAAAGCTCTTTTTAGTCTTCGTAAAGGTATTTCTTATAATGGGAATTTTTCTGTGAAAGTTTCTTTAGATCTTTTTGATCATTTGATTGTTCCCATTCTTACCTATGGTTGTGAAATTTGGGGGAATGAAATTAATGATAAGAGTAATTTCTTAAATGATGTTAGCTTTTCTTTCTACAGATATTTACTGGGAGTTTCAAAACATGCTCCCCAGGCAGGTATTATAGGTGAACTTGGTAGATATCCTATCAAAATTGCCATAGTCAAACGCATGTTAAAATATTGGCATAAGTTAGTTTTCAGTGATGACATTCTGTTACGTTCAGCGTATCTTTCTGCAAGATATCATTCAAAGTGGTTTGAGTTCATTCAAAACATACTAGATACTTATAGCGAGGGTAATATTTGGTCAGCTGTGTGTAACATTAATGCCACTATTAAAATTGTACAGAATAACTTATGCAAGCATTATCAAGTTTCTTGGTACAGTGATTTACACAATGATAATAAGTCTCATGGGAAGGGAAATAATAAGCTCAGAACGTACAGAGAATTTAAAACTAAGTTTGGTTTAGAGAATTACTTACTGGATATTAAGAACTTACGCTGTAGAAAATTGGTCACAAAACTTCGTATTTCTGATCACTGTTTACAAATCGAGTTGGGCAGAAGGTCAAACCAAGAATTCCACCTGAATCCAGATTTTGTAAGTTTTGTAAGTCTTCCGTCGAGGATGAATTTCACTATTTAATGAAGTGTCAAAAATATAATAGTGATAGAGAAGTTCTCTTTTCTGCAATGAAGTTGTATTATCCTATATTTGATAGTTTAAATGAAAGAGATAAGTTTTTGTACATTTTAACTTCAGATGATACGCTGTCTCTCATGAAATATATTACAAACACTATGTTTCCCCCAGCAGCTGCAGGTAAAGACATAGACAACAATGTTTTATGCAATGTTTAGTTTTGTTCTTGCTATACTGCACTTTCCGAAGTGTGTTGTTATGCAATAAAGTGATAAAAAGTGATAAAGTTAATAGAGCGTGCGCATTACAGGAAACCCCCAAGTTCTACAGAAAAGACTGCCCAGCTCACTTCAGATACTGATTCCTACCGTACGCATTTTGAATACATTTTACGCAAATAAAAACTCAGTTGCGTAAAATCGTACGCAAGTTTTGAAATTGTAACGGAAACGCTGAGATATTATGCAACATTACTCAGTATGTACAGGAGGTATAGCTGTAATCTTGATGGCCACCTCTTAGACTAAATTGAAGATCACTAAATGGAAACGTGATGGTTGGCAAAAAACAGTGTCATCTGTTATGTTAATTCATACATGTGCAGAACAAATTATTGAAATCTTACAAAGTGAAGGAGATATATGTAAATTAATCCTCTTTCTACCAGACTTCAAGACAAACCATAGAAATAAATACCACTTGGGAGAAAGAGGATTATTTCAATTTTATTCTTGAACTCTTTCAGAATTATGAATAATATTGTGTTCATGGTTAATTCTACAAAAAAGTACCGGTAAACATATCATAGATACAGACTAACTAACAACATAGTACATGTATATTGATTCTGTGGTACAGGATGAATGCTTCTATCAAATACTGTCACTTGGTGATTAAGGTAGAACGCACCTCGGGGACAGATATTCAGACTCTCAAACTTTTACAATTCTTTTCTGATATACCACTTGTGGGGGTTCATTTTAAAGCTCTTGGTGAAAGAAAACTTTACACCGGCTTAGTTTTTCGAAATTCGAAAATTTTTATTTTTCTCCACAGAGTTAACACAGGGGATGGCGGCCATTTTGAATTTCTAATATCGGTAATTTGTTTCTCTAGTACCAAAATTTGCATGGTGACCCCCTGATTTTTATTCTTGTTTTTGAAAGAGTATGGCTGAAAGATTCATTGCAGAAAGTTTGAGAAAAAGTTTAAGTCTTTCACTTTCGAGGCGCATACTACCTTAAAGCAAAGGAATATTTCGTGAAAAACACAAACACATATATTCCAAAATGCACATGATGTTGTATGGTGGGGCAATCATGATATCAGATCTGTCACAGCCAAATGAATCCCTTATGCAATTAAACACTCACTTCGTCATTTCAATTCATACTCACTAATCTAATTATTTTCACTTCCATACAAATTGCAAAATGTATAACTGTGGTGACTTTATTGTCCCAGTAATGGATAATATTGACTGATCTACGGTGATTAACACACTCACCAACCCTTTCACTACCAACCTCTCACTATCCAATGTCAGTGTAATTCTTTCTGTTGTCTTGGTCAAAGTTGGACCTCTTTACTTGTAAATGGGGGTGAAACCATTATATTTATTCAGTGTACCCGCAGTGCTTCAATATCACCAGTCATTAATGTTTTTACTCAGTTACCATCTTGCTTTTATGAAAATCAAAAATACATATTTTTTCCAACAGCTGAGTCAGAGTGTAGCTGTACTCTTGTCTCTGCCTTGACATTTCTTAAAACTGTTTACCCAAGAAAGTTAAAGTTGAAAAAAGACCTAATTATTTTACCAGTGGTGGAATATTGACAAATTGAATGGTGGGCTTCTGTGAATATCATGTATTGCTATTAAAATTCATGGTACTGTAGTTTTCTCCTTGATCATAACTTTTGTGCAGTTCTATATCATGGAAACAATAATTTTAAAGCTTCCTTTACCAAAGCACAAATAAATGTTTAAAACTTCAGTTTTCAAGGTGCAATACTACGATAAAGTGCTCTTTCACATCACTTGAAAAGCAAACTCCTTGTATGGTGTTTCTTGTACAAAATAATAATGAGTTCATATGTAATGTGAAACATAAAGTTAATGATTTACACCAGGTTGTTTCAGTACACCAATACGCTGAACAAATTAATGATTTTAGTCTTTTTTTACCACAATAAATATCAGCTGGAAAATTCTATAAATGCTTTCTCCTGAAGGGGGATTCCTGGTACTGCTTACGCTACTACTTTGAATATGAAATCTAATCACCCCTCCCATATTTTATCCTGCATCTCCAATATTTTGCAGTGGTTTGATCTTTGTGTACCATGGGTTTAAATCATTTTGACCTCTATTTACAGTTTGCCAAGGTACTGTGATCTGATTTGTGATTTCTCATTGTTTGCTGTCAACCTTGTTATCAGATTGGACATAAAAGCCCTATCACAGTTATCCAATGGTTACACACCCAGCTAACTCCCCCAAGGTTAATTCAACTCTGGTACGGTGCAGTGGTAGGGGTGTGCAAGTCATACGTTATGTATTTCTGAACTGTAGATTTCCATCTTAAACCTTTGGGTTCACCCATTGATAGTTGTGATGCTCAATGCAAAGTTGTCCAATTATTTCTTGTTGACATTGATTTTTTACATCTCTTTTTTTTCTCCTTTGAATATTTATCAATTTAATCACTCTGCTTAATAAAACAAAGCTGTAAACAGCCCTGCACTTTAAACCCACAACAGTGAAAACAGGGTCAACAAAGTAGCCTGTAGAATTACTGGATTGTAAATTATTTCATTGATAATCTGATACCGGTCCTGATGACCACAAACAGCAGATTGGATTCGCTCACCCCTTGAGGAGAAATTTGAGACAACAAGGTTATCCCTTTAGTCAAGCAGCTTGAATCAAACTCACTTACCCTGCAATTCACACGGTTTATATTTCTAGTTTCACTTGTACACGTCACCAACAAAGTCAAGAGCTGTATTCTGCTTTTCTGATGGTCATTGCAAAACAACAGTTTACGAATTTTGGTATCTGAATTCATGAGATTTTTCTATAGCTTTGACTCTTCACATTTCATTACAAATCATTGCATATGTAATGTGTTCAGACTTTGGTGATAGAAATTAGTTTGTTGGAAAAGAGTGCTTTTAATTTGCAAAAGTTCATACACTTCCAACATGTTCAAATGATTTTTATATATAATCCCATGGTATTTTTCTCTGTTTGACGTCATCGTATACGAGTGTTTTTCGCGAAGCCGTACAACTTCGAGCCGAAGGCGAGAAGTTGTGCGGCTCCGCGAAAAACACGAGTATACGATGACGTCAAACAGAGAAAAATACCATGGGATTATATATTTATCACATGAACAGTCTTCTTATTTTTCTTTTGACGTGAATGGATCAAAATTATCGTAACAAATTGCATGAATTTCGTCGCGATTTTAGTTTTACTTACGCGGATTACTTTCATTTAAAGAGTAAAGCGGCCCGTCACCCAGGAGATACTTTCATTCATAAATCCCATCAAGGTGAAATTTGCTACATGAAAATGGTGTCTCCACCAACCAGACGTACGGATTCTGTCACGTGAACCTGTCAATCATTGTCTCGCGCTGTACCGATGCCAAGGCAAGTCGGCAATCGGTACGTACGGTGGACATAATCGTGCTAGCGACGGATAGCCATAGTATTCAGAGTTATTCAGAATATTTACAAATAGATATATGAAGTAAATGAAACGACACGATCGAAACAGTAATTCTCATTCTCAGAAATTCCGTGGCTTTTCAAAATATCACACAAGTTTACGACCGTGGCAAGCGCGAAAGATTCCGTTCGATGACACACTGAGTGTACCGCATTGCATGTTTATGCCCACAACGCTGCCGTCACCGGTCTCTGCCATGCCGGTGTCAACTCGTAATCCCGATCTCCGTCGTCAATGTTTTTGTCTTAAGACTTTGATGTTTGCAGTGACATATATCTCACCCGTAGATACATCCTAATTTTACTCTACGGAAACTCTGTTTTGAGTGTTGTCTGAGTCAACTTTCGAAGTACATCGGATTCCACAGCGCTGCACTGCAGATACAGCTCAACAGCTGATGTCTTCGATAGCGCTACAGCCTTACGCCGCGCTACAGGTTTGATTCCGAGCAAGAATTTACGAATTTTTTGTATGATGAAGGAAATTTATCATTTTATTCGAATAACTTTATGCTTGTGCCTGAATGTCGCTTTCCCGAAGATTATGCTGTACTCATTTATTCAGTTGAACTACCGTTGAGGTGAGGATTTCAGGTTTATCGCCAACCGGGATCGCCAGGTACGACGTCCACATTGAGCCTTACGAGGCGACTATACTGGATCGGCGGTATCCCCATTCGATTCTCGGGAACAGCTATAGTTTTAGCGACTCAAAATTTCGCTGGACATGCCTTCTATGTTTCCATGTGTGGATCTATCGGGTCACCTTTTTGAAAAAGTGTCATGAGAGCACGGCATCGATCACGACAAATCGGTCTATGTTCACGTCGCGACCCGCATGAATGAACGGTACCATGCAAGAAAAAAGTTCCGGTTGATGACGTACAACAGGGGTAATTCGGATTTCTTATCCGTCCTGTTCTACGTCACACAGGTGGGAATTCGGGCCAGTTCATGTGATAATTGTCCGAATGCAAAAATAATTCCTATCCTGGAAAGAAAACTTCACAAAACATTTGAGTTTTTGTCTTGAATTTTCCAATATCATGATTAATTAATAAATGTGATCATGGGAATAGTAATAGAGCTTCCTTGATGTGAAAATATGCTATACTTATACCACAGTCCCTCCACCCATCAATATTTATGACCCAAAAAAACAAAATTTTACACATGTAGTAAATGTACAGCATCGTGCCTTGCAATATTTTTAGTGCCCACGGACACCGTCTGAGGGACTGATAGGTTTAATCATGTCCGTGCGTGTGTATGTGCATGCATGTATCCATTCACGCAGATATCTCAAAGATGCCCGGAGGGATTTCATTCAAATTTGGTATAAGGCTTACTCCTTATATCATACATATGCAAGTCAATTTGTTTTGCGATCTAATCCAATACGGTCGTGAGACAGCCATTTTATTGAAAAAGGAGGGACTGTGTCATTGAGGATGACTTTTGAAAAAGAGCTGTTTCTAGAGCGACTGCACTAAATTTCATTAAACTTTGTGAAGATGTTTGTTACACAGAGCTCTAATAGCACACAATGACATATGTCAGTATTGCATCAATTAATTGCTAATTTGCATATATGATTAATTTTTGTAATTAGGGTGATATGTCTAGGAATACTGCAGCAAATTTGATGAAACTTGGTACAGATCTTTAGCACATAGTCTCATATAAGTTTACGAAGACACTAAGCAGTATCATGCAAATTAAGTGATAATTTGCATATTTAATGAACTTTCCTAATAAGTGGGCTATCTCCAGAACCACTACATCAAATTTGATGAAACATGGTGCAGATGTTGATCTTCCAGTAGTGTTGTGGCCAGCAAAGATATGTAGAAGTATCATGTCAATTAACTACTGATTTGCATATTTAATGAATTTTTGTAATTAAGTTGATGACGAGAAATGGTTCATCAAATTTGATGAAACCTGGTACAGATGTTGATCTTTCAGTACTGTAATACTGTGCAAAGACATTAAGCAGTGTCATGTCAAATGATTACTAATTTGCATATAACTTTCATAATTAGTATGATATGTCTACAAGTGCTGTATCAAATTTGATGAAACATGGTACAGATGTTGATCTTCCAGTAGTTTTCGCAAGCAAAGATATGTGGAAGTATCATGTCAATTAACTGCTGATTTGCATATTTAATGAATTTTTGTAATTAAGCTGATATGACGAGAAATGGTTCATCAAATTTGATGGAACTTGGTACAGATATTGAGCTCACAATGCTTTAACATTGAATAAAAACACTTTGCAGTGTCATGATAATTAACATCTAATTTACATGTTTAATGAACTTTCCTAATTAGAGTGATATATCCAGAAACGCTTCATCCAATTAGATGAAACTTCATACAGATGTTGATCTCACAGTGTTGTAATACAATTCATTGACACATGAAATGTGGTACACAACCTGATAATCAGTAAGTGTTATAATAGAATGCAAAAATGTTTGGCAACATCCTGTCGATAAATTAATAATTGACTTATGTATAAAATGACCTTTTGTAATTAGGGTAGCAACCCCACATTAGTTTACGTTTTCACCACCATGGAACTCATTTTTAATCACAGACCAAATTAATTAATAGGACTCTATCCTCTCTAAGGACTTGTAATCAAAGTATCCATTAACAAGAGGGGACTGACACTGTGTTATCAACGATGATTTGATGGCCGAAAATCGATTTGATCATAGATGTACACAAGCTGGATTTAATATATAGTCTCTCCTTCTACCTCCATGATATAATTAATTTGGTATAACGAGTTTTCCTTAAACGCATTTGCTTGAGAAGCCTAGCCCTCTTGTCCATACCACCTGTCTCGTACGTTAATGTCTATACAAAGCCGGCGACAACGGCCTCGAAACGTCTGCATTCAACAGACAGTATTGACGTGACCTTGAGAGAGTGACACCGGCGTCTGATGTGAAAGAGAAAGTCGAGGTGTATGAATTGTGTGTGGATGATCCCGTATGTAGATCGTGGCGGCCGTGGTGGGATTGATGTTGATGCATTTAGAAAATCTGTCGGTAAACATTCCATTTGGACCAAATGCATCACTCGTACGATTACAAGTACTTTCAACTAATCAATCTTACCCCTGTACATACATCAACCTGACCATTTGATTTCAGTTACGCGTGCGCGTCCCGGCAATTTTCTCAGTTTCGTCGGATGATTTTATCAATTCACACCCAAACCAAAGTGTGTCAATTGAAAAAATCATCAGTGACAAATTGCATGCTGTCTGTGCATCTCCGGTACTTACCAGAAATCGTGTACTACTGGTGCCCTGGTCAACCGCTCCTACCAAAGGCCCCATTTCACGCTGCGGTACTTGGTTCGCCATGTTGTCCTTTGCTACTCGACCTTTGACCTGCGGATCATGGTTTTTGAAGTTGATTCCATTCACATACAGGGGAGGTAGGAAAGTGGCCAATACTTTTTACGTCGCCTACCGTACGAGGGCGCTCGACCAATGCCAAATTTCGAAATTACAAAAATTTCTATTGAAATAACCGAATATGACAAAACCAGCAGGATTACTGCTGCTGCACGTCAATCCTTGACAAATACTGAACTACAGAAAAAAGTTGCATTACTTTATAGATGTATGTACTTCATAAATTTCCAATTTTCCTACAATTATTATTAGACCAAAGTAAAGATTTGTTTCTTGTCCTTGACACTCAGTAAAAGTGATGCAATTTTTTCTTGTTTTTTTTTAAATTCCAAACTATGCTGGTTCTTCATCAACTCAGCTTAATAAGTGATTTAGTCATGATGTAATTGTATTGTCTTTTATCACTGGCTGCAAAACACTGAAGTTTTCATTTTAGCATTTTGAACATGCAAAACAAGCCTTCAAAAACTTTCACTTCTGTTGTATCCATTATATCTCATTAAAATGTCCTCATCAGTCTGTATCACAAGTTAAAGCTCCATAAGCTCTATCTTTTGGCTATTTTTTCAGAATTTTTGTTTTGTGGTTTCCCTACACTTTCTGCATTGAATCCCTAAACTGTAATTTAATGCCAAGTATTTAGCATATCAACACAACCTATATGAGTATAATCTCCATTGTTATTGTTGAAAATTGTATTCAAGTCCGGACTAGAATTTATTTGTAAACAATAAACAATGATCACTACACACATACAAGCTGTGTTGACAAAAAGAATACTCGAAATTTCAGCATGACAAACGGATTAGGGTCAGACACGATAGTTGATATACAGAAGCAGAATACTGAAAATCTTGCCACAAGTTACAGCATATGTCCCTTTAAGAACATAGGGATTGGGATCTTTACAAAAATTGAACTTTCATTTTTCAAGAAAGAGTTGATAACATGATTGCAGCCTCACTCGTGAATAAATCTTGGAAACAAAGTTAACCACAAGGTTTAAGTCTGTTCTATTAAGTTGAAATTTCATGAAGCAAAATCCTATGTCTCACCATATTGATTTACTAATACCAGTACATGTAATTGTAAAAATGACGTCAACAGAAAACATTTATCACCATCCTTGTATCTTTTTCTCATCTCTACTTTGTTTTTACCTCGTTTCATTTTATGATTGTTGGCCTTTAAAAAAAACAGAAACTTTGAAACTGCATTCAACAGACAGTATTGGCGTGACCTTGAGAGAGTGACACCGGCGTCTGATGTGAAAGAGAAAGTCGAGGTGTATGAATTGTGTGTGGATGATCCCGGATGTAGATCGTTGGGGGGGAAAAACAGGTTTTACATACCCTGACACTGATCCTTTTTTGCAGTGTATACTGTAGGCCATGAGAGAGAGAGAGAGAGAGAGAGAGAGAGAGAGAGAGAGAGAATGTGTCTACATTGACACACAATCTATTATGACACTCAGATTGACAAGCATTCTGGTAAGCTCATCCGTATATACAGGGTTATTTTATATAGTACCAAATTTTGCAATGTCACCCCTTCTTGATTTCAAATGATATTAATGTTAGTCATGTCTGATAAAATATTCGACAAAACAAAAACATAAATTTGGAAGTCAGAGAGATATAAGACACGAGTGTTTGATGATTTTGAAGAGCCTGACCAAATATGGAAAATTTATTCCATGTTAAACCGGCATGGATCAAATTATTACAGTCGGTCAGAAATCAAATAATAAACACATTAGTCATACCAAAATTAAAAAAAATATCAGACTTCTTTATTCATGCAAAAGCATAAAAATTGGGACTTTTTTATTTTTACACATATTATATGAAAATGACAGACGGCTTATCCAGACTCAACATTGCCTTCGTTATGTACAGCAATTTAACTGTGCAACTATAAATAAAATTGATGTAACAAAATTCAGTCACATGATGTGGTGATATCCCCTTGGAAGGTATGACTCCATATGTTGTACATTTTAATGATGATAAGAATGACTACTTCAATGGATAAAACAGGGTTACAATACTTATAAGCAAAATAATGTGTTTTTTGTAATAAAAAATGCTAATATCAGCTATTTGAAATCAAAAATACTACATTTTCCGGCAGTATTTCCTGTTAGAGCATTAGATTAACTTGAGTTTTCTCTTTAAAGACACATGGAATTTCAGAACTGTTAAAGTCCCATCAGCTCTACTTTTTGGCATTTTATCAATAATATGGTTTAAAATCAAATGCAACTTATGTAAAAATGCTTACGAAATTGTAACCATAGAGCGTTTTTTAAACATTGGCGATAAATGTACAACTTAGATTTTTACAACTAATTGATTTGTGATTTGCAAGTCATACATGGTTGTTGCCAGGGAGTACACAAATACTTGAACAAGAGACAATATCTGAATACATCCCTAAGGATTACAAGAGTGACATTTTCAAAGACAATTTGGTTTCGTAACAGGAATCAACAAGTCATTGTCAATGACATAGTCCCCACTTGTAAAAGGAGTATTAGTCTTGATGGGGCAGGGAAATGTGGTCATTAAAAAGTATCTCTGGAGTGTATAAGTTCACATCTATGGGCACATAGGTTTATGTCATTTTTCCCAATTTATAACAAGAAGCATGTCTAAGTTATGGTTGTAAATCGGGAAAAAAGATCAGACCTCTAGCTGTGTTGGCAAGAAATACGTATGTGCATAATAAATGGGGTACAAGATGTGAAATCTTAAGGTCTAATATCCTATCAAAATTGAAGCGTATAGAACTTGTGGTTACTGAGTTATGCATATATATGTATAATCAAGGTCTAATGTCATCAAGGTCATCAAGGTCACGTGACATTTTGAAAAAAAAATTGTGTTGCTAAGTTATCCCTATATACCAAAAATCAGACCTCTAGCTCTATTGGCTCGCTCAAAATTAGATATGTGCATAATTGATGAGGTACAGAATGTGGCGTCATAAGGTGTCCAATCATACCATATATGAAAGGTCTAGCACTTGTGGTTACTGATTTATGGACAAATATGTATATTTGAGGTCAAAGGTCATTGAGGTCATGTGACATTTTATCAAAAAAGTGTATTGCTAAGTTATCCCTATATACCAAAAATCAGACCTCTGGCTCTATTGGCTTGCTAAAAATTAGATGTGCACATAATTAATGAGGTACAATATGTGGCGTCATAAGGTGTCCCATCATACCAAATATGAAGGGTGTAGCACTTGTGGTTCCTGAGTTATGGACAAATATGTATATTTGAGGTCAAAGGTCATTGAGATCATGTGACATTTTGTCAAAATAATTGTATTGCTAAGTTATCCCTATATACCAAAAATCAGACCTCTAGCTCTATTGGTTCGCTCAAAATTAGATATGCACATAATTAATGAGGTACAATATGTGGCGTCATTAAGTGTCCCATCATACCATACATGAAAGGTGTAGCACTTGTGGTTACTGAGTTATGGACAAATATGTATATTTGAAGTCAAAGGTCACCAAGGTCACATGACATTTTGTCAAAAAAATTGTAGTGCTAAGTTATCCCTATATACCAAAAATCAGACTTCTAGCTCTATTGGCTCGCTCAAAATTAGATATGCACATAATTAATGAGGTGCAATATGTGGCGTCATAAGCTGTCCCATCATACCATACATGAAGGGTGTAGCACTTGTGGTTACTGAGTTATGGACAAATATGTATATTTGAAGTCAAAGGTCATCAAGGTCACATGACATTTTGTCAAAAAAATTGTAGTGCTAAGTTATCCCTATATACCAAAAATCAGACTTCTAGCTCTATTTTTGGCTCGCTCAAAATTAGATATGCACATAATTAATGAGGTACAATATGTGGCGTCATAAGCTGTCCCATCATACCATACATGAAGGGTGTAGCACTTGTGGTTACTGAGTTATGGACAAATATGTATATTTGAGGTCAAAGGTCATTGAGGTCACGTGACATTTTGTCAAAAAAAATTGTATTGCTAAGTTATCCCTATATACCAAAAATCAGACATCTAGCTTGATTGGCTTGCTCAAAATTAGATATGTGCATAATTAATGAGGTACAATATGTAGCGTCATAAGCTGTCCCATCATACCATATATGAAGGGTGTAGCACTTGTGGTTACTGAGTTGTGGACAAATATATATATTTGAGGTCAAAGGTCACCAAGGTCACGTGACATTTTGTCAAAATATCTGAGATATCTGCGTGAACGGATGGACTCACGGACGGACATGACCCAATCTATAAGCCCCTGGACTTCATCCATGGGGACTAAAAACTGTGTCACTGTATCCTTTTTGCAATATGAATACGATGAGAAACTAAATTTTTATTTTTCTTGGCCTTATACATGGGAGTCTATGGACTGCCTTATACATGGGAGTCTATGGACTGCCTTATACATGGGAGTCTATGGGGACTGCCTTATACATGGGAGTCTATGGAGGTGAAAACTAAAAAGTCCTCTAACACAGCCAAATTTGATCGCATTCTGAAACAAATCGACGTGCATCTGTATGGGGTAGGGTACTATCCTTGTGCAAAGTTTGAAAGAAATTGACCTGGGCATGTCTGAGATATCTGCGTGAACGGACGGACGCACGCACGCACACACGGACGGACATGACCAAACCTATAAGTCCCCCCGGACGGTGTCCGTGGGGACTAAAAACATTTATCCGAAGACCGGATCAGATTGGTGTTTTATTGGTAAGCAAAATGCATGAAAGACATTGTAGGCATAACAGGGCTTTGAATTTCAAATTAAAATCCTTTCATCATGTACACATGTACAGGTACGGACCAACTCAGCAGATACAGAGACACGGTATTGATATATGGTGCGAAATGCTAGTCAATTAACTGTTTCTGATGATTCAGTTTGAACAGAAATGAGGGTGGAAGCGGTGTAGGGAATGCACGGAAAATAACAACAAGACACCTGGAATCACTGTGAGTTGGCTGCCTCAGCAAAATACCTGTCCTGATAATCATCTTGCATACTGTATACCCAGAATACCTGGACTCTGATATCAGCACACAAAACATTGTTGATTATTTTTACCTGTTCGTCAGGCAGACGACTGTAAAATATCACCTGCCCTGGACAGTCATGAAGGCAGTTATTTCCTGCTCTGGTGGGAAGGATTGAGATGCTGATTCTCGCCTCTGTCAGACTTCAGGCTACATTTTAATCTTCCCATCAATTGAATTTTACCTACTGTACTATTCAGCTTTTGTTCAAATTGGCAAACATGGTGAATATCTGAGAACTACCACATTATTGCAATTTGTCTCCTCTTGATGCACAAAGGGTCACTATACCATTCTACTGGTCTATCAGAAAACACTGACAATAACAGCCAGCAACTCAAAACTGGAAGATTCTCTGTATATACTGTAATTCCAATTCTTGAGGGCATCAATTCTCATGTTAAAATACCATTTGGACAAATTCTGGTTCATGGTAAAAAGAAACCTGTCACATTCTGGAAGCTTTGCCCGTGACATGATGATGTAATCACACCTTGTACTGCAGCAAAGACATCCAAAATTTTTTAACCTGTTCACCCCCAATTCTGTGTAAGTAGATCCACAATCACCATTGCTAACAAAGGGTTTGGACCAAACCATAGTGATGATAGGGATAATGTCTGACATCAATGTATTCACACAGCTCTGACAGGATTGCAAACAATCCATCTCAAAGAACTTGTGGCTGTACGGGCACAAAGCACATTAACACTGCCCTCTTGTGGTGAAATGAGTCCGTTGGTAGTTGACACATGTCTGTATTTACATGTCCTCTATACTCCATTTGTACGCTATTTCAGTCATGGCTTTCTTATCGTTCTTTTTCTGGAACCATTTCTTCTCATACCCGTTTGATCTGTCAACACCGTCCCATCGATATCCAGGCCAGATGTTGAATCTGTTTGGCGGTGGTTCTGGTCCTTTGTATCTTGGTTTCTCTGATGAAAACAGAAAAGGTAAAGAAAGCATGTACAGTTGATAGATACTGATGTTCATCTGGCTTCCATAATGGCACTTCTGTAATGAGAGTGCTTGGTTCCACCAGAAAGTAAATTCTACACACCAGAGTACAGTGACATCATTCTAATCAGGACACCAACAGATTTTTCACATTGAAAGTTAAAAGTTGAACTGTATTTTATTTTTTTATCCCTATCCCTGCCAGGCCTGTCACTTCCCATCTGCCAAGCCATTAAAAAGTGGTATTGAGCAAAAACTTACATGTATTTTCACCTACTTGACAAGTTGTCAGGGTATCTTACAGCATGCGAGGCAGTAAAATTGTTTATGGTATCACTGTTTGCAGGGACCTTCAAATGTTCATGTCTTTGTTAAAATGCAACATGTTATGACTTCCTGCTCTTAAGGTGACAGATGAACTTGGCATAAGGTCAAAAGACATTTTCCCAAAGTATTCTTACTGACAGACAATTTTCACTTTGCAGTCAATTATTCCTGATTTACGGCACACAGAAGTGCTGCATCAGAATGCTATCATCAGACGATACAATCTCTGTACTCTGCTAAAAGGACAGCACATGCAACTTGTGAAGTTCAATGCAAACTAGAATATGTGTCGAGTCTACATACAACAGTGTTATCCCAACAGTCGACCAAAGTTAGGGAGTCATCCATGAATCTTGATGCACAAATCGCTAAATTTGCTGCATCATACTGATTCATCTGTCATGGTACACAAAGTATAGAAGTGTGTGATTTGGTATTATCTATATTTCACTAAGGGGCCGTCGATAATAAAAGCTGACACACAAGAAACGTAATTCCTTCTTTTTACTTAAAACCCCCTCCCTCCCCCCTCAAAACGAAAGTTCTTATGTGAAATCAATTTCGTATTATGATGCTGATTCTGACAAACCTACACGCACCTCTCTGAACTGCACGCCCATGAAAAAATACCAGAAGTGCACATTAATCAATAAACCTTCACTTTATGCGTTTCACTTTTTGAGACAGAACATTTCAATGTATTTCGTAAGTAGGGAAACGTTTCACCTACTTGTTTCACTTTGAAAAAGCATACAAGTTTTTATTTCACATTTATGTCTTTTCGTTGTCTTTCGTATTTTGGAGGTCATTCTGTTCTCGATGAACGCGAAGGTAGTATTGTGTTCTCGCCGCAAAGTCGCACTTCAAAAAACATTAGACGAAAATCCTTATGCGATTTTGACGCACACAAAACGAAATGAGCTTTTACCCCCTCCCCCCCTAAACGAAAGAATTACGTTTGTCGTGCGTCAGCTTTTATTATCGACGGCCCCTAACTGTTGTAATTAAACTGGAAGATCCATTTCCTGAGGCAGGGCTGTACCTTTCCTTAGAAGAAAGGGTCAGTTTTACCTCAACCAACTGATCTTCGGGTCGATAACACATTTATTGCAAAAATAGTTATGCTACAGCAAAAACGTGCATTGGTGGCATGCTGTATTTGCAAACAAGCCTGTATACATAACATACAGACTCAGGAGTTGTTGAATTAGTCCATGATAAAGTTCAGTTTCACATCTTACCAGGAATGCCCGCCTTCTCGGCTTTCTTGGCTTGTTTCTTCTTCAAGAAAGCCAGCATCGGATCTCCCTCTCGGTCTTTCTCTTTCAGCATTTCGTCCAGATCTTTGTCGTCTCTGTACCTAGCCAATGGTTTGGACATCTCATAGACGTGATCCTCTGCCGTGTCCCTGGCTGTCTTGGTCTGTGCCACACTAGGATACAAATGGACAACACATAATGATAATGTAAATCATGGTACAATGTGCCTTGGGGATAGATATTCAGAGTCAATTTTTCCCAAAACTTTTTTAGGCTATCCCTTGTGGGAGCTCATTTTGAAGCTCTTGGAGTGAGTAAACTTTTTACCATCTTAGTTTTGCGAAAATCGAAAATTCAATTTTTCCCCCATAGAATTGATAAAGGAATAACGGTCATTTTTTAATTCAAAATATTGGTAAATGCTGGGAAATTTGTGTTTCTAGTACCAAAATTTACATGATAACCCCTGAGTTTTATTCTCAATATGGTAACAGAATGGATGAAAGTTTACTTATAGTCCAGTCAAAATAGGGTTAGACCCACCACAAATTGCAACAGAATTTTTTTCTTCAGAATGCATTTCAGAGAGGTACCCAGAACAACATATTAAAAGTTTACTCGAATCCACCTTGAGGAAATATGTCTTATTTGCATAAATCAAATATGGCGGCCAACCATCCAACAAAATAACGTAATTTGCTATATATCACATATTAAACAAGCTATTTCAGTGATTTCAAAGCCTGACACTAGTAATTTGGCCCAGGGAATTATTTTGGAGGTATAATGTTCCTTATAGGTACTTTATTAATTTGCATAATTCCAATATGGCGATCAACATTTCTACAAAAGGCATTTTCGATCAAATACCGCGTATTAAACGAACTATTTCAGTGATTGTAAAGTTAAAAGTATATTTCTTTGGCATTAAATAACGATGTTGAAGATCCAATGATTTGCGCAGGCACTTTACTAATTTGTATGGATCATATATGGCGGCCAACATTCCTACAAAGGACATTGTCGGTCGTACATCACGCATTAAACAAGCTATTTCTTTGATTTTAAAGTTTGTAATATTTTTCATGGGTATGAAGAAACACTTTTAGTGGCTCAGTCTTTACAAAGGCCCTTTGATAATTTGCATAAATTAAATATGGCTGCCATATTAATGCCCCATGGCTTAATAGCTTCTAATATAAATAACGGTTTTGGTATCGTTTTTAACACTAGGAAACTATCAAGAAGAAACTGTTTAGTCCTTGGACATTCATTTTTAATTTTTTTTTATTTTTCTGTATATGACGACTGTTAATGTTAATGAATGTTAGTCTTCTGAATGATATATTCTCTTTTTAAATATAACATTGAATTCATCTGTGTGTGGCATTTTCGTAATTTGTAAGGGTGTTTAACACTCTACAGTGTCAAAGCATGTAATCTGTAATGTTTACTGTTAAAAAAAGGGGTGTTCAAAATCTTTAGTTTTTAATTTAGACTGAACCCCCTTCTTATGGATGGGTGCATCTTTATAAGATCCCTTAGATGATAGGCAAGAAGTCATCACACATACCAGCAAAATACAATAAACACAACAAAGCTAAAAAAAACAGAAAAAATGATATGGCCGAAATAAAAAGTGTCGTAATACACACAAATTGAAACTTAGCACTATTGCAAACAATTGCAGATTCATAAAAACTTTCTGGACACACAAACTCAAAAAATCTGAAAACTGCATGCTTTAGCAAAGATTTACAATTAATCCAAACACAGAATCCAACTATTACACAATACAAAGAAGTACATCTTGAGCCATTTTTTCAAGTGTCATTTTTCCAGATGTACATGTTTGTATGGTGTAACAGTTGGATTCTGTTGGGCTAATGAGTTGTTGGAATTAATTTTAAGTCTTTGCTAACCATGCAATTTTCAATTTTTGTGAGTTTGTGTGTTGATCAAGTTTTTAAGAGTCTGAAATTGTTTGCATCAGCGCTAAGTTTTAATTTGTCTGTATTGTGGCATGTGTTATTTTTGGTCACATTATTTTATTTTTTGCATTGTTATTATCTTTGTTGTGTTTATTGTATTTTTGCTGTTATATGTGATGACTTCTTACCTATCATCTAGGGGGATGTACCAAAGATGCACTCGTCCATAAGGAAGAGGTTCAGTCTAAATTAAAAACTAAAGATTTTGTCCACGACTTTTTAAAACAGTAAACATTAAAGATTACATGTTTTAACACTGTAGAGTAAAAGCACCTATAAAAATCACAAATAATGCCGTACGCAGATGAATCCAATGTTATATTCAGAAAGAGATTATTATTAGATGACTAACAATCATTAACGCTTGTCATATTTAGAAAAATCACAAATTAAATTAAAATTGCATGACTTTCTTACAACTCAATAGTAAACGCACATCAACATATACGTATTTTAATCCGTTCGGAAGTCATATATGTAAGTCTACCAAATTTGCTTTAACATTCTTTTCAAAATACAATATATTTATGGGGTATTTTAACGAATTCAGGTATCATAGACATCTATTAAAATAACTTTTATTCGTAAATGGATCGTTATTGTATGTAAATATTGTATATTTTCTATATTTTTAAAAATAAATGTTCAAGGACTTAATGTGGAGCTGCACGTTGCCAACACAGTTTTTTTCGAAGGAATATATCTCATCTAAGATGACAAGGAAACCCTTACAAACTATTTTGTGAAATATAATATTTCACTTCAAACAAAAGTATATCCTCATTCTAAAACGGCATGGGCTGAACGACTGACACTCAAAAAAAGTGCTTAAAATCATGGTTAGCAAAATAAAAATGCCTCTAATTCAAAATGTAAGAATTTTATTGCAAAACAAAATAGTTGCTTTGTTATATAGCATTTAAAAACATATTGTGAAAATTTCAGAAAATATGACCCAGCTAAAACAGAGTTATATTCTTTGGAAATCTTGAAATTCGGATAAAAGGGAAGCAGGAATTCAGGTGATTTGCATACATTTGCATACATTAACCCTTCTATATCATGCAACTTACGACTGCTTGCCAAGCTAAAAGGTGAACCTAACCAATTTTAATCTTGGGTTAACAAATTAATAAAAATTGGAAGAATATTTGCAAAATACAGTGCGTTGGGTGCAGTGCCCTCTTGACAGTTTTTTCTTGATATTCCTATTCCTAAAAACTCTACCATAACCTTATTTATATTAGAAGCTATTTGGGCATTAATTTGGCAGCCATATTTAATTTCTGAAATCATCAAAGTGTCTTTTAAAACCAAAGAAGGTGTTTCTTCATGCTCAAGAAATATAATTAAACTTCAAAATGGCTGAAATAGATTGTTCAATACATTTTATTACAGAAAATTTCTTTTGTATTGGATTTATGCAAATTAACGAAGTGCCAACGCAAATCATTGCACCTCAAACATCATTTGACCATGCCAAAGAAATACACTTTTAACTTTGAAATCACAGAAATAGCTTGTTTAACCCTTTGACTGCTGTAATTTTTTACACCAAAATTTTAATGCGATATTTTACCAATTTCTGTGAACATTTCTGTACGTTTTTTTCATAATTTTTGACCAAATGGATATCATTTTTCAGCAGCTACATATTTTTATCAAAATTTTGGCAAAAAGCAGAAAAATTGACTGTGGTACATTTTATAAAGTTGACAAAAATAGACTTTGGCGCCAAAAGGGTTAATACGTGGTATATGACAGAAAATGTCTTTTGTAGGTATGTTGGCCACCATATTGGAATTATGCAAATTAAAAAATTACCTATGCAAATCATAGCATCTCGAAAATCGTTTGTCCATGCCTAAGAAATATACTTTTAACTTTAAAATCACTGAAATAGCTTGTTTAGTACGTGGTATATGACCGAAAATGTCTTTTGTAGGAATGTTGGCCGCCATATTGGAATTATGCAAATTAACGAGGTGCCTATATGAAACATTATACCTCCAAAATGATTCCCTGAGCCAAATTACTAGTGTCAGACTTTGAAATATCTGAAATAGCTTGTTTAATATGTGATATATAGCCAATTATGTTATTTTGTTGGATGGTTGGCCGCCATATTTGATTTATGCAAATTAGACATATTTCCCCAAGGTGGATTCGAGTAAACTTTTAATATGTTGTTCTGGGTACCTCTCTGAAATGCATTCTGAAGAAAAAAATTCTGTTGCAATTTGTGGTGGGTTAGGTGCCAAAATCTCGTAGATTGACTGGATTACTTAAGGAAAGCTTGAGCAAAACCTACACATTTCCTTTTCAAGGCACGAACTACCGTAAAACAAGATGGTGTTGTTTTTGTTCAGGGTAGTTGTTCTCATTGATTTATCAATACAATCCCATTAGGGGACAACAGAAATGGAAAGAGGGCTCCAAAAAAATTCATTTATTTACCCAAACCTTCATAAAAAGCAATGAATTCTTGTTGAATTCATGCATGTACTCAAAGGGAAGACTTAAAATCTGTCCACCAAATTGTCAATCATTATTTGTAATTTTGAAGAGCGCAAAGCTATATCCTGGCTCTCCTGATAATGATACATTGCTTTGATGTAACAGGGAGCATTCTGGTGAAGTAAAGGTGTGAGATAATCTCAAAGGAAGTTGATTGGAGTATGACCAAAATTTCATATTGCCAATCTGTTTGGTATTCCCCATAGAAATGATGATTGCACTGTATTCACATCCAGATCATGACAAGTCATCAAAAGATGACACAGTCCCCGCTGTTTACATTGTAATATCGAAACTAGTCTTTCGTCGACTTTGCCGAGAAAATGTCTATCGAATGGCTTTGTGATCAATCAAGCTTTATCAATACCAACACTATCATAAACGGGCCATTGTTTACTTTGACAAATCTCAATAACATTCAACATCTAAGAATTCCTAGGGTTTCTGCGAGCCCTCGAGGCAAATATCTCCCTTGCTCTGCCGTACGGGAAATCGGCAACACACGGCCCTTCCATTGAGAGCAACATCAAATTATCTACATTGCGATTTGCCGTCGGAAAATCTACTACGGGCTCCTGTTTTAGCAGCTGAAGCCCTTTTCGCATGCAACCAAGGATACAGGAATTACTACTGCAATACATGTCAATTGTCGAACTGCAGGAAACCTTTCCGCATATTCTTGAATTAGCAAACGACATGACTCCGAGTTCTCAGCGTAAACTTCGCTTGTCTGAAGTCGTTTCTAAACGCGTTGCCGTGAGTGCTCGAGTCACGGTTTACGTAGTCCGATCCAAGATGATCGATGAAGTTTCAAGTGCCTCGATACCGTAATCACGGAGTTCATTGTCAATCTCTGGGTATTTACTTGCATTTATGACTTTGTCAAGACACAATAGGATATTAGTACATGTAGTACAGTTGGCAGGAAATCGCTCCTCCGTTCGCTGTATCAAATGTTCGGCGCGATGAAGCGTCGACGCGAGTTTGCACAGGCAAAGCGGATGACTCAGCTCTCATTAGCATATGTCAGGTCGTGTGGTTGGCTTCGATTTCTTCTCTGAACTCGCGTTCATGATTCCTTTACATCTAATACTGTCCGTAATTCTGCGATGGTCGACTGTATCATTGGTTGTATTATCGAAAGGTTGCATTCATGATTCCTTTACATCTAACACTGTCCGTAATTCTGCGATGGTCGACTGTATCATTGGTTGTATTATCGAAAGGTTTGCATCCTGACTATGAAAGACAAAATTACATTGGTCAATGATCGGCATCATCAACATGCATGTCATGGCTATACGAACGAATATTGTTTGCTTCAGCAAGCCGTCTGCAACGTTGTTATTTGCGGCATTCATCACCAAACTCCAAAAACAGCGCGGGCCTTCGCACCGTTACGCTCCACCAAGGGATAGCCATCGGGCAGAGCATGGCTCCTTCAGACTTTGAAAGTCGACGTTCTTTCTCGAGTATTTTATTTCGATCCCGTACTAGCCGTTCTTTCAACTTCCGAGTAGCGAAAAAAGTTGAATATTAATGACGGTTTTTCGGTACTGCATTACTTTGCGGACGGCATCATTCGTGGCCAATGCAGTCGACGTCGAACGCCGCCTTCATTTTTTCGTCCCGTCATGACGGACCGTCTGATCCCAAACAGATAGATAACTTTGTCAAACAGCCACATTTCAGAGCACGTGTTCACTGCATGTGATCACCAGCGATTCAAATCGTCTGACCATACCATTATTTTACGGGAGCCCGCATAAACAACCGTAGTGCTTGTCAACGATGACGTTTAAAACTGACGAGATGACATTTTTTGCAAATTACTAAAGCTTTCTGTGGCTCTCGTTCATCACGACAGACAACGCTTGACGCCTAAAACTCCTAAAACTGACCAACCGAAACCGTCACCAGTCCTGCGAAATACCTTTTGGAATCGACTACAACCTTTGCTGGCGTCTCCCCCATAAATAATCGTACAGTCCGGTGATTTACGTCATCAGTGTATTTACATGATCCAAACATTGGCTTCAAATTCGGATTCAGAGAAAAAAAGTCTGAATAAAAGACATCAAGAGTAATTTTGGTGACTAAATTGAATTATTTTGAGGTAATAAGGACTGTGCATCAAGAGACCATATGGTACTACATTTATGCCCAGTTACAAAACGATCGCTTCACAGATGCCACAGAAATCGTTGATGACAGGTGCACGGACGGAAGGACGCCGGGACGGACATGACCTAACCCATAAAGTCCCCGCTTGCGGGGACTTAATAAAAGGAATCAAAATCACACTTCAATTCATTTAGGATGAACAAAAATCTATTAATTATTGATAAATGAATATAACACCTTTGCCAGAAAATTTGAAGAAATTGTCGAGAGTTGCTAATCAAGTCTTCTGGTGGCAATGGGGAAAATCTCAAACTTGTCCTTTCAAAATTCAAAATCTCAAGAGAGTTGGGACACAATTACAATACAAGTACAAAAGTAAAATTGACAAAGATGAACCTGACTCTTGGATATGAATCCCAATTAATGTGAAAAATAAAACAGTTAGGATAAAACCTGACATGAATTTACAGTGCAACATTTCCAAGTCTAGAAATAATGCCCACATTATGGCCCACAACAAATCCATCAGCCTTTGTCCCACAAAACATCTGTACCTACCCTCGTCCCCATTCCATGTACTTCTCCACCTCCTCAGCTTTCTTGGCTTCCTCCTCCCGCTCTTTTATCTTCTCCAGTTTCAAGTTTCTCTTGCGTCCTCCCTTGTCACGATACACAGTCTCTGTTAAGTGGGAGATGGTGATGAGACTGATGCTCTGAAATACAGACTTACACTTCTATCAAGTTATATTAGTAACCAGTTTTAATATTAAAGGAGCAACTATGATGTAGTCTTTATTAGTGAGGAAGAGACAATGGTCTTGCATTTTTCAAACCACTGTTTATTCTGAATCAAGTCACGGTTATATGCTATGACTTAAATCTTCAGATGTAGTCCAATTGACAGTTTACACTAGTCAAGCCAACATACAAGGATGAGGATATCCACCAGCCTAAGCTCATATGCTGGTAGTTCTTGTGGCTGGAAAGTGGTTCCTGCACAATTACTCTATAGAAAGCAGAGTGCACTTGTAAAATTGCAGTTTTGTGATTCGTCAATAGCACTCATAAACAGGCATTAACCCTTTCCCCACCTTTGGCTTGACCCATCCCTTTTGTATCCAATGGTGATTGTGGGCATTTGGGTGCACTCTTTCAGGGTCCAAATATTCATAATGTTCACAAAATTATTTCTTTTCTCCAATATCCAATTGGCATTATTGCTGTGTAAAAATTTCAATGCTTGTACTCCGGAATAAAATGGACATGTGGTGTGCAACTGACCAAGTATGCCCAAGAGATCATGTAATGGCGGTACAAACCAACCATGTGTACAAACGCTCATGGAAAAGCATGTATTTCTGTGCATGATTGTGCCCATAGATTTTTTTTGTACCATTGAACATTCAAATTCTGGGTTTAACTTGACCAGGGTGCAAACAAGAACACATACACAAATGCCCACTGAAAATACATGTATTTCCATATAGGTTTTAACATACCATGATTTCTCTCAGGCAAACTGAGAAAGAAAAACATCATACAAACCACTGATGCAAACAACTGTACCTGCATCTTGTCCAGACACATCCCGAGACATCTTGGCAAACATTTCCTTCTCTCGAATCCTTCTTTCTTCATTCTCTCTTCTCAACGTCGCTGCATCAGAAAGGCCAGCTTTGGTACCAGACAGCGTCTTCGTTGGCTTCTTAGAATCCCCTCCCAGTGAGTGTTTCCGTGGGGGGCTTTGATCAGAGTCCGAATCGTGCCTTCCTTTCCGGCGCCTTTTCCCTTTCCTTGGAGGTGACTGATCTGAATCACTGTTCCTGGATTTGTGATCTGACTTTTGTCGTGAACGTCTCGGTGGAGACTGATCCGAGTCATATTGTCTGCTTCCAGAATGAGTCCTTGGTGGTGAGAGGTCAGGATCTGAATCTGAATCTGAATCATGCCTCTGCCTCCTGGCAGAGGACTTTGATTGGCTAGTTTTTGCCCTGGGAGGTGATAAGTCTGAATCAGATGAGTCATGTCTGGATTTTTTCTTATCAGATCTTCCTCTCGGAGGCGAGAGATCAGAATCTGAGTCATGTCTGGTTCTCCTTGGTGGCGACATGTCGTCATCTGAATCGTGGCGTTGTCGGTGACCTTTTCTGACTGGTGATTGGTCGCTGTCAGAATCGTGACGTCGCCTAGGTGACGGCGAGTCTGATATTGCCTCTGTGGACCAAATCAGAATTACACATTTGCTGAGATTTTCTGTTTCTCATTACATATCAAAATTTGATTGACAAATGCTTGGAGTGACAAAAAGTATGTGCAGACTTATTCACATAAGTGTACTTTCACCATCATGGTTAAGGTAGCGGTAAAGGCTAGAGCGACAGTTATAAACTTCAATAAAACTATTAAAACATAAAAGTAGTCAACATTCTCTGTGGAATAAAAAAACTAGACATTTGGGCACAAAGGCATTGCAGAGTTATAGCCCGTTGAAACTTCTGAAAAACTGACCAAATAAGAGGAAGTTGGGGAGTCCTTAGTGTATTAACTATGGTAGAGGTCCCCTAGCTTTTAAAAAAATGTTTGAAAAGGGAAAGTCATTTTTTACTGTTTTTCAGGAAAGTTTGACAAGGCAGTGCTTGCATTCAGAATGCGTGACTGCTATTATAAATGCATTTTTAGATTCTTTGAGTGTCAAAGAGGTGTCAAAACTGAGATTAACCAAAAAGACTGCTCTGTGACTTCAAAAGAGGGGTGCAAATATGGCTTGTTTTCAACATTTTTGAGAGAATAACAGTTTTCCTACATAATTTTATACCAATTTAATCCAACCTTTGAAATGAGATATGGACATGGAATTTTACAGCCTATTAACAAGGTTACAGATAAGATTTGTACGGCACAATTTTCCTGTATTTGAAGTACTTTTGAAAAATCACATTTTGAAATTTGAAAGAATTTTTAATAATTTTTTGATATGTAAACCCATGTAAAATCATAAAAACAAATTTTATTTACTAATCCTGCCGTACAAATCTTACAATTAATAGTGTCAACATATTTATAACTAATTTGGTAATATTAATTTATTATTAAATTCAAAGATGTAAAAAAATATGAAAAATTAAATTTTAATATTGATTGGTGTCATATTTCAAAATCATGGCTACAAATATACAATTTTTATATTTTTTGGAGAAAGTATTAACTAAGGGAGTTATCCTGAAAATTTGAACTAAATATCTTGATTCTAACACTTGAAACATGACATTAACTCTGAGAAAAGAATTGGTGCAAAAATAGCCTTTACCGCTACCTTAATCCAAAGTATATTGTTTTCTGAGACAAAGTTGGATCTCCATATAAAGAAACGGGGAGAAAAGGTTAAAGGCCGAGCCTCCTTTTAAAGGAAGCGAAGCTATGGCGGCGTTCATTGTGTAAGTGGACACCAAACAGGCAACACGAGGGCACATGCTCCAGAAAATGCCACTTTTTAGTTTTCCCCGGCCGCACAAACGCAGACAGCTTGCCAAGCGGCCAGTGCGAAGTTGCTGCCGATCGAACTCTGTGGTTATATTTAAAGTCTAACGCGACTGGAAGACAATTTTTTAGGAAATTCGAGCGTTTGTGGTGGGGACTCAATGACCGTTGGCGATTTGAACCGACCGTCAATCAAACGCTTGTATAAACTCTGTTTGCAGGATTAGCAAAAGGTGACAAAACGTTGAGATCAGTTTGTGTAATTAATGTTATAGAAATCAACCATCGTACTGGCCAAGTGTTTGACTGGGAGGAGAACTCCACTAATGCGAGAACCTGGGATTGAAAAGTGCGGCTTTAAAAGGACACTTCTTGGGGTAGATGAACTAACATATGTGTCACATAATACTCTGAACTCTTTGTTTGTATTGATAAATCTACATGTAGCGGTGTATCCAAACAGAGATTCTGCAAACAGGATTCAACATGGAATATGAAACACTGGTTTCAAGAACACATCTCAAGACAAGCACTTTCATAGCCTAGGTGGATTAACCCCTTCACCACCATGGTTTGACTGAAACCATTGTTACTAATGATAGGCATGGACCTGTTCACAGTAAATCAGGGATGAATACAGTTCTTCATGGTTGTAGCTATTTTAACAGCTGCGTGCAAGTGACATTGGACACTGCTGCTAGAAATGCAGACAAAGTTTGTCAGTGTTGCATGCACAGTAGACTGAAAGTTCTGTCAATCAAGACCGCTCTCTATGCTCCCTGTAAGGGGGGGGGAGGGGTGTAGAGAGCACCCTCGTGTGACGGATCTTTCAGTCTACATGCATGGCTGTTGTTTCAACTTGTAGTCAGAGCTGTTAGTGTCTTTTCTAGTGTACATTGTAAAAATGGCAGTCGTCAGTGAAGTTGTTTTTTCATCATTCTTGCATGCATAATTTTGAAATATGTAGTATAACTTTGTGGATAAATGTTTATTTTTGCATATTAATGCATAAACAATGATGTCATTGGCAATTTGTTAGAATGGAAAATCAACCGTTTTCTATTATTGATTGTTCTTTTGTGATTGACTGATCTGATCAAAAGGTCAGACAACACCTATCCTGCTTTTTAAATGTGGTAAGATTCCCCATGCAATGAAATCGAACAACTTGCCTTCTCTCCTTCCCATCTGTTTCCATTTATTTCCTGCTTGGTATTTCTCCAACTGAATGACTTCTTCCGGTCTTTCATCAATCATGCCGACAACCTGAGGAGCCTCGTCCTGAAACGGAGCCTCCTCAATGTCCTCTACCTTGGGTGCAAACGACTCCAAAGAAATGTCATCGTCCAGGATTCTCACACTGCAAGACAACAGAGATGATGAGTTCAGCTGGGTTTGATTTGCCGTACTGGAGACACAGAGTTGAATCCAAACTTTTCTCGGCGTTCAGCTTTCTCCCCTGGAAATTATACAGCACGTTTGCTTGAAACTCAATGCCTACAATTTATTTTGTTTGGTAAAATGTGCCTTAGGGAAAGATATACTGACTCTGAAATTTGTTAAATTTTGTTTCTGATGGACCGCATGTGAGGGCTCATTTTAAAGCTCATGGAGTGAGAAAAATCTTCACCATCATATTTTTGCAAACTTGAAAATTATATTTTTCCCCGTAAACTTAACACAGGGATGGTGGCCATTTTTAATTTTAAATTTGCAGTGTCTATTGACAGGCGCCTGTCAATAGACAGAACCCAGCTATTGACAGGCGCCTGTCAATAGACAAAAGTTGGCTATTGACACGCGGGACGTTTTTCGCCATAATTCACCACATTTTAGTGAAATAAACTGCTCTTCTTCCATGTAAATGAAGAACACATTGTTCTGCCATGTAGTAATTACAAAATAAGTTCTATACGTCGGAAAATCAATATTTTGCAATGCTAGCGAAAGCCGTCACGCATGCGGTACGTCGAACGCATTCACCGTGTCACTCTAGCATAACCACGGTCCTGCATACGCGTATTTTTGCCGATTGGTGATACTTATTTGTTACAATGCCACTCTTTAGTGTTGATGAAGTCTATTTTGCATTGTAAAAGTCGGAAAATCTGAGTAGTTCACGTCAGAGAACTGCCATGATAGGCATCGTGATTTCCGATGGCCGCGACATTGACAGCTTGATCGCTTTCAACATAGCTCCGCATGCCTGCATTGAGAAACGACTATTACGATGGTGACAACATTCTAAAGCTTCGTCGGCTAATCCAAAATAGCAAGCAAAATACATCCGAAGCGTAACTTCACGGCCTAGAACGGCGCGAGGCAAGAGCCAGACAGAAAGATACAAGGAGTCTCAACACGGGGAGCCGACATTGTAACCTTGACCCCCAGTTCGGGTCAGCACTGCTGTGCTGCCTCCATGGTATAGCAAAGCCAATGACCTTGGGTACGACAAAACTGTACACGGAAATTAAAACATTTTGGTAACAATTTTTTCTCGCTTCAAACATCGTAGTAAACATTGCTATCACTTTTAATATCATGTCTATCCTTCTCAATGTGCAAAAAAGTTCTTCAATATGGATCTATACTTGACAATTAGGTTTGCTGGGGAAGCAAAGTCGCCTTGCCCCTACAAAATTGATTTTTTTACCTAATAAACGTTTTGTTTACTTTATAACAGTATTCTCAGAACTATTCTTAAAAAGATGATACCATTCAGGAGAAATTCCTGACTCTTACCTCTTATCCTCATATTTCGGCTTTTCCTTTGTAATTAAAAGAACCGTGGATGGTAAAAGGTAGACGACGACTTTGTTCATTCTTACGAACAAAATGGCAGAGGAAAACATTCTGAGAAGCATGGGCCAGTTTATTACTTTAAAAACCAGTAAAAATTGATGAACGAGTCCCGCGTGTCAATAGCCAGATTTTGACTATTGCACAGTCCCTCCACCCGTGACTATTGACAGGCGTGGTGTTGAGGCAACATCGTGCAGGTTAACTTGTGCAATACGCAAAAATGCGGTGACTTTGTCCATATTTCAGTGAAAAAAGGTTTTGTAAAGCATTCTAAGCCTGGTAATAACAGGCGCCTGTCAATAGCCACGGCCTTTTAAATTTCATTTAATATTGGGAAATTAATAGACACCTTCAACAACAAATCTTAGGTGGAGAAGTTTTCACAATCTGAGTGAATATTAGAATGTGAAAGTAGTTGAACGTGGAAGAGGCTGTTTAAGGATACCTCCGTAGATAAATGCAGTGCTGTAGCTCGGGGTTTTGCCTGGGCATTTGGGTCGTTTGCTGTAAGACGTCAAACGACCCGAATAGGATACCCAGGCAAAACCTCTAGCCAGTTGTTTTGACCCTAATATCCTTTTTAGTCGACTCTAGTCGCTCGGTCATCATATTTGGCTAACCACGGTCAATCTAAATCAGATGCCTTGGTCGATTCATTGCAGTGCATCGTGTCATCCCGAGCATACAGCGGGATATCACTACACACACGGTCCCTCCACAGTACACAACAACACTCTGGAGCGTCGTAAACACGACGCGTGACCCAGTTCTCGCCCGGCTATTTTGTAATGAATACGTAATCACTGTGAGTTCTACGAAAATAATCAACCTTAATTTACCTAGCACCTTTTGATCCTGTTTTCGGCTTCTTCCTTTTCTTTTTCTTCTGGGGCTCGTCCTCGGCGTTGGACAAATATCGCTTGAGGTATTCTTGCTTACTGAGCGCAGCCATTTTGTATTTACCCAGTTTACAACGCGCGAACTCATGACCTCTGAACTTAACTTTCCGAGTCTCATAACTTTATAGCACAGCTAGAAGGGGTGGGAGGGGAGAGGGGGTACTCCCATAGAAAAGATGTCGGATATGGTCAGTCTGAATGGGTCTTTTTTTCACGAAAAATCCCCAAACTTTATAGGTCGACTTTTAATGCGAAAAAACATAAACATCGGTCGATAACAAAGCAAATGTCCCAGGAAAACCTCCACTTGTAGTTCCCAAAATTTTTAAGCAAATCCCTAAAAATGGGTCATATTTCTGGAATATACATGGGTAGATGTTTTCAGCTCGGCTGGCACATCCGCATACGAAAATATCACGAGCAACCCCCCCCCCCCCCCCCAACGCGGATAGGCTGTAAGGGAGCCATCATTATTTACGGCCTGGGGGGTTGGAGAAATGAGGGGGTCACTCAAAAACTTGAAAACTTCAAGGGGGTTGCTCAAAATGTGCAGAGGAAGAAAGGGGGGGGGTTACTCAATTTTTTGTGCGAAATTAATTGAAACATCTCTCAGATTTCACAGTTGCACATATCAATTTCTCAAAATTTTCGAAACGAGAAGGGGGACCCCTCTCGTGCTCTCCCCATAGGGTGTTCTAAGAGTTTTACTGGTAAATGGGGTGTTCTAACAGTTTTACTGGTAAAAGACAAATTGAAAATACCTCTCAGGTTGCACCATTACACATATCAATTTCTTAAAATGTCCAATACGAGAGGGGGTCCCCTTTTGTGCTCTCCCCTTGTGGTGTTCTAATAGGTTTAGGCAGTAAAAAAACAAACTAAAAACACCTCTCAGTTTGCACCAGACTACACTATTGCACACATATTAATTTCTCAAAATTTTCCATGCAAGATAGGGACAGCCCCCTATGACACTTTTCCCCTCAGTCTCTCGCGTGTTCTCCCTCCCGCTCCCCCCGTACTTTCAAATTCTGCCGAGTCAGATATCCTTGTGAAAATCCTGTCACAATACCCATCCAAATTAAACAATGCTATATGGTTGGATAATGGTTATAGTGAGATTTTATATCTGTATTTTGTTGTCACTTTAAATTTTATTTTGATGGCTTTAACTGTCATGAGATATCTGATGATAATCTAGCCGGGTACATCAGGCTTTGAAAGATCTTTACTATTGCTTCAGTTTGTAAATTTTAACCAGGTTTCACAGTCCAGCTTTTCGAAAAAGTGCCCAGTTCCCTTTTTCAGACTTTGATGAACCAAAACGCCTCCTATCCTTAGGGAACACTCGTGGGTACCGGGTACCATTTTCCTCAAAAGCGCCACCAACGGTTGCCTGGGGAAGTTGTGGGCTATGAAACTGCAGCAAGCCTAGGGTTAAATAAAGAGGAGACTTGTGTCCAGGCTCAAACAGAAAAATTGAATACTAATGTTATAAAAAACATGCATCCTTTGTTGTCTGTGACATCATCACTAATTGTGAAAATCAAGATGTTTGTGCTTGGAAAAATCGATGCATCATTTTGTCCATTTTGATCTTTGTTTTTGGTTGTTCTGTTAAATTAATGTCTATGTACGCCTAAATACGAGAAAAGAGGTTTTGTTTTTATCCCTGTACACAATGTTAGCGACGTTCCTTCCAATGTTTGTTGCCTAAGATTGCTAAAACATTGGTGTCGAGTTACAGTAAGGGTCTTCAACACTATGCAGAGCAAAAAGTAAAGATTTCAAGTTAGCCGCTTTTGCACAAATAGTATTGCTACAAACAAGAAGAAAATCTGTGGTAAGTTTAAAAATCAAAAAGGAAAAACTCAAATGTTGGCATGTAAACACAATGCATATTCACGTGTATTCGATGCACCACCGATCGCCCGTCAATCATGAAAGTAAAGCGTTAATGTTCATCGTGCACCAGAAAGTCGCACGCTTATGATTTTATTGTATAGTAGCCTACAGTGCCACAAAGTTCTACGTCGCTGTACATGATTAAAAACAACACAAGAAAGTTTATTGAGTCGGAAAAAGATGGATACCTTACAATATGTGGCAGTATTGCATTCTTCACTGGGCACATGTTCAACTTCATTTCGTTTGTTATTTTTTGTTTATTTAAAATCTGGTTCAATCCATTCGTCAAACTACAATTCAGATGATATGATATGATATGCTACAGCAAATAATGTGTCGTTACATGGTTGCAATTGTCCACTCATACCATCATATCACGATACTGTCGTTGAGAAAATGTGTCAGACCAAATATGGTTCACATTCTCCACACAAGAAGAATTGAAACATTGATCTCCACTATTAAAATAAACAACAATATTGTGAAAAAAGTTTCGTTCTTGCGATACCTGTAGGCTGTAACAGCCAACAGACTCAGAGGTCTGTTGACACTTTTATAGCCTGAGAGAAAGGGATAATGAGAGGGTAATTTTAAACACCCCCCCCCATTCGTGTGAATTTCAAAGAGCAAATGATTCCTGACGATAACATTTACAACTACCTCGGCATATGCACCGTAGAACCGAAGTTACAATCAAGACCTGAACAACTCAGTGCTGTAAATATATTCACACGCATGCGTACTCAAAGACGATACTTTACTGAGACTGTAAACACAGTCGTATCAGCGTATGGAGAGCTATTCAGCGCTGGGACTATTCGCCCCATAGACGAGTGTACAGAAGCGAGATTTCTCGCTTCTGTACACTCGTCTATGGGACGAATAGTCCCAGCGCTGAATAGCTCTCCAAACGACTGTGCTGTAAACCACGTATTTCATGATAAGCTATTGTTACTGAAACTTTCAGAAGTTTAAATCTTTTATGTCAAGCTTTTTCATTTTACTTTGAGTCCATGTTTTTGCCTTTCTACCAGTGTCCCGAAATAGTTTACAGAACAGTGTGACAACACTACTGGTGCACCAGATCAAAGTGAATTTAAATATAAACCATCCAGGACTTTGTCTCAAAAACAGAAACAGGATGCTTCGAATGATGCTGTTGTTGGACCTGAGTAAGGAACTCATATATGACCAATTCAAGTCATACTTGTCATATAACGACAATACTAAACTCACGGTTACCTGGGAAAAGACTGAATGAATTATGCGGAAGTATTTGCGGCTATTTTATTGAATTAAAACAGTGTAAAGTCACAACATTAGAAGTGGCAACCCGAGGATCAGTAAATGATTTTGTCTCTCCTCAGGTGTGACTATTGATGTAAGCTTATTCTCCTTATATTTGTAAAATATACTTTCTTGGTCCACTCTAAAAATCGGTGTCAACTTGTCCCTCTTTACGGCGTCTTTTTTTATCTAACCCGTCCGTTAGAGCGCGGAGATCAATTAGGGGTATAAGTAAATCCGTCTATCATTAATTTCTCCTTAAAACTGCCGTTTCCGAATTTCCGTTTTCCGTGAGGCTACCATACCAGAAATATACTAAAGATAGTAATTTTATGCTGTTGCAATCGGGTGCTACAGCGCCACCACATGGTAATCAGCATACCCTATTTGTTTTTGTCAATACGCACGACGATCCATACAGCCCTGAAAGTGGAGTTCGCAAGCAGGCCGGGGTGTGCTGCTGTTTCTTTTTTGCAGGGTGATTTTATTCTCGCATGGGCAGCTTGTGAACCAACTTTATCGTCCAAATATTATTTTATTATCAATATGTTATTATGATTTCAATGTCTATTGTTTAACGTACATCAAAGCTCCTTTTCATTTTATTGTCTGTAACTGAATGTAGGGGGTAAGAAGAACTCATCCCTTTCTAGTTTGTTGTAAACTTGGCCGACGGTGGCGTTAAATGAACTACGCATTGCATTTGCAGCCCGCGGCAACAATAACAACTGGCGACACACGCCTACACAAAGGTAAACTGGATAACAAAAGAAACTTTATGACGATCACTAATGCGGCCTTTCATTGGTTAATTCATATCAAGGGCGTCTAAGAGAAGTAATCTGATTGGCCAATTACATAATAGGCTGTAAATGTATACAACACGTGAAAAGCGTTTCGGCGATATTCACTTTCAATGCAATTCGTGTGACCGAGTGATGTGGTGTATATTGAGCGTGCCGGTGTACATATTATGACAGACCTTTGCTAGGAAAGTGCTTTGGCTCCGTTTTAATCCTTTCTCCGGTTCTCGCGGATGCCTGTAACAACTTGGATGTCATGTTTTCGGGGAAGCTTTCATGGAATTGCTATTTGACCGTGTGTTTTGGAATCGTCTGCCTGGGTAAGTTGGTTCTGTGCTGTGAGTGTGTGTATGTGAGTCAGCGACCCAGCCAGTACTCTATATTGCTGGTCCACAACAATAGCGGCGGACTGACAGCACTTTCACCTTAGCGAGGATGTGTTCACAGAAACGCGGCGTGTTAGTTTGAGTCACCGATATTTCCGGTCAAAATTAGCGGGAAAACTGGGGGAATTTCAATATTCCTTCTTCGAGCTTGAATTCGCCATGGCGACGTCTTCTGTCCGCGGCGTCGTTTTTCGGACCGACCGACGAGGACAATGCCAATACACTCAGCAATAGCCGTTCTTGATAATATAAATATCGATCGTTTGAGTTTTACAAAAGCTCAAATCATCTGAACGCTAGTGCATTTAAAGATTGGAAATTGAATCGGTTGTGACGTTTATTGTTTATCAAAGTACTAACCGACAATTGCGAAAAGTCCAGGTCAACCACTAACACGAGTTCGCAACGAAGTGTTTTGCCGTCTGCAAAGTGTAAACTGTTTGTTGACGTCTGTATCATAATTTGCATACACACGATGTAACTCGACCACAAATTTACTTTTGTGAAAATGGAGAAACTATGAGTTTACACATTTACTCCTTTTAGTATGACCGACTTTCACAGGCTGTAACCCTGTTTGTCGCATTATTTCTGATATTCCCGAATTCTAGTGCGTAATGTGACATCTGCATTACGGAAAAATTAACTAGGTTTTGTTACTTTTCAACGCACATAAAACAAAAAGTTTTTTTTTATTTTTTTAGTTTTTTTTTGTGATGACTCAGTTATTACATCATCGGCCGCTCAGAAACAGCGCGACGTGGAAAGAAGCGGAAATTTTACAGTAAACATGACGATGCGTTTGTTCTGTCTCTGTCATACATTGCGCCGAAAAAATAATATTTATTTATTTTCCAAAGTCCAAGCTTGGGAGCAGTCTGTAGGATTTGTTCGTCAGTTTGTAACAGAACCTTTTTTTTCAAATATTTCCGAACTTTCAAAGCATAGCAAAATCGCCTGGGAAAGTTGTCGGCTTCGGAACTGCAGAAAAGTTAGTAGGTGTCTGGAATGGTATTTTCTGAGCTTGCAATTGCACAAATGGCACTGTACGATACGATATCGAACTCGTAGATCGTGGCTTTTAAATGTTCAGCAACACCCTGCCCCATATATGTATTATGTTTCGTATTTGTTTAGTCTTGATGAATTTAATTTGGAAAATGGATAACTTTGCTCAACAGTCTAATGGGAGGTTAGGTAATGTGTTCAGAAGTGTTGAAGGGCAGTTTGAAAGAACTGTCACCCAAACTTAATGAAGTATTGGAAATCACGGTGTAAAATAAATTCTTTTAAAGACCCCCTCTATATGTAGAAAGTGTTGGTCTGATTTGTTTCCATGACAACATTGGACCTGACAGACTGAAGTAGAGAGAATGTGATTTTGTTTGTGGAGATGAAAGCCACACTCACAATAAACAGCCCATGCACTACCTGCCTACCACAAGCATTTTTGGAGGTCACATCAAGGTTATGGCTAAAAGAAAATTTCATTTACACATCAATTTATTTATTTATCCTGTCTATTTATTTAGACAAAACTGATCAAGGCAAGAGACTGACTTACCAGGGCATACATCGTATGCACAGTCCCACTATCACCATGTCCCATGTCATTGTGTTATTCTGCAGGTTTTCATTCAAATATTTATATCGGCAGAAAAATCTGACACTATATTAGGTCATGGATGTGCTTCTCAGATATACATCCATGGTTAGCTTGTCTTATAAATGTCGGGGGTATTGGAGTATTTGGACATGGTCTGAAGAATAAGATTGAGAGCTCACCTACGACGGATAAGAGATAAGCCAGCTAAACTTGGTTGTATTACATTTAGCTAAATTTTGAAACTTTTGAAATTTAAGCAGAACTCATCATAATTTATAAGACATTTTAATGAATTATTAAAATCGCAGTACAGTATATGTTTGACTGATCTTTCAGCACCTTTGCAAGTAGATTTAATACAAATTGTGAAGTAATGTGATGTAGTACATACATTCCATAAGTCTTTTGCGCTTTACCTCAAGTTTTTGGGCTTATTAAGGAATAAACTAGGCACTCTGTTGTGGCAAGCCAGTATAGCTACGCAGCATACACCAACCTGAGCAAGATTCAAAACGAAAGCTATTATTAGGTTGATCAATGCATAGTGACCAGTGAGCAAGTCCAACATGCAGTGTTTGTCTGACCATGGTCTAAGTGACATACACTAAGCTCTGAGAGTGAGGTACAAGTCAGTGTTTGTACCCCGGGGACCTATCCTCTGCTTTGCCAAACAAAGAAATATCCAAAAACCCATGACTTCAGGCACGCCCATTAATTACTCCGTGGGGGGATGAGGGCATAAGGCACTTTCTCATTCAAGAAAGGATCTCACAGTAGAGGTTTTTACATGTATTGTTGTACAATGTGCACATTGGCCTGCAGTGGCAATCTGTGTCTCAGTACCTGCATAGTGCAGGATACACCCTGGAGGTTTTTTGAGCCTTTGTATCTATAGTTTTATTTTTGGCTCTGAGCTAGAAACAGAGGTAACTACACCAGATTAGTAAGATTTGCAGGCACTTTGCATGAGTTAGGTTTCCATACAGGTCTGCAGTTGCATGAATTCGAACTTGAATATGGAGTAATATGTAAGATGGCGATTGGTAAAATGGCACGAAAAGGATTTTACCTTTATATACATGTAGTTGAAATTATAGTGTTAATTTTGTTTTAAGTCAAAAATATTCAAATCTAACAGTTCTACTATAAATCCAATGAACAGCTATTCCACATTACATGTATTTTATTCCCCAACAAATTTAAAATTATAGCATTTAAAGAATTAGATTCAGGCAGCAAATACAAATTGTGTATTGGAGTAGCAGCTGTTGCTAGTCAGTCATGCTGAAACTATTGTTAATTAATTATATTTGTGTACTCAGAATCTGGTTTTGAGAGGAGAGCCATTGGTGAGTTCATAACAAAGACCATGGTATCAACAGAACCAGGACATTTGGAGTGTGTCTTTGCCCAATTAGTGGACAAAGAATAATTTACATGCAAATCAATTGGTTTAATTACATGTTCCTTTGTCTAGCTAAATCCAAGGCAGCTGTAAGTGGCAATTTGTTGGGAGACAACCTTCTCTGCAGACTAGAAGACATTTCATTTTTTTTGCAAGTTTTGTGCATCTCTTGGTTGAAAAATATGGATCAATCAATCATATTCATGCAGCCCAGCCTGAGTGCTGGTAGTTGAGATCAGCAATTTTACCATACTTATTGCATGTGATTGGAACAAAAAGTTTTGACCTTTGCCAGTATTTTGTTTTATAATTATGTTATACTCCAAAATGTTGCCTTTCGATATCTGCTTGGATTTTATGCCCTAGCTGTCTGCTTGTGGTGTGTAAATTTTACAGTGTTTAGTTAGTAATGTCAATATTGAAGCAATGTCTTATATCAGCTCTGTGAGAACTACTTTGAAATAGCATGGTGGATAATGATAGGCCATTATTACAAGCTATCTACCATGGACGTAAAAACAGATTCCATGGTTTCTTTACATGTAAGTGGTCTGCAGTCCCAGATATGCAGGAGCAGATGAGTCGAGCAGTGAAAAGTTTGATAGGTTTCACAGTCCATCAGTTTTTGAGAACTTTGCAGTCAATGATTTCACTTCAGTATTAGTATCAAGATAGGTAATTGACTTGCAGTCAATGATTTCACTTCACAAAGTAATGCAGATGGAATTATACCAGACTGATCTGTTGTCCATCTATAGAGGGGACATCTCGTAGTAATTACAAAGTTTAAGGGTATGACGTCATTATTTTTAAGCCAAATCTTTGAAATTTCTATCTATTATTCAGGAATGTGCCATTGAAGTTTTCTGATTCCTTGAATTATCTCGGAACAGCAGGTGCTAACTCGTGCTTAGTTGCCATGACAATGATGGATTATGACAGAGGTTTTAATTATGGCTACTGCAGTTTATCAAAGCTATGAGATTAAGATGTCTGTAGTCTATTGTAGTATGAGGAATGTAAAGATGATCTTATCTACTCAGTCTGTATGCATGACAAAGTTTACAATGTGTGATTTCAACCAGATATCATTGAAATTCCTCTTGTGCATCTGTTGCAGTCAGTTACCTATTTTGATAGTAAGGTACGACTACATGTTGGTATGTCATCATAGCAATGGGAATTTTTTTTTTACCAGTTGATGTAAATTTAATTAAAGAAATTAGACAAATTAATTGCAGGCAAGCTGACAAAAGTTTTAACATATTCTGAGCCAGAGCTATATCACAAATTGATGCTGGCTGTGACAATACTGAAACAATATACCTGACTACATCCTAAAGTCCATAATGTAGTCTGTAAACCTCTCCTAGAAAATATGCAGAGTAGAGGAATTACCTGTATATATGGTTCCGAACATTGGCCATCTGATATCCCATGATTGGTGAAGGAACTATTGAATTTTTTCCTTTGTTTCATCTCTGTTTCTCATATGTGGCTTAACATCACATGACAAGGCAGGGTTGTCAAAGGCCCTAAATTCTAGTGATGTGGCTATAATCAGCATAACTGTTACAAATTTGCACATTCTATTGTTTTACAAATTGACTATGTCAGGTTACCAACATGGTAAGTAGCTTGGATGGGTGGTCCATGCCTCCACAGCCTGTTGACGAAAACCTTACCGTACTTCTAAAAAACTGAACTGTTATATGTCAAAAATTTCTCATCTGCTTGTGTGAAATTCATGTGGTTTTTGAAGGGATTCATTGGCACGACATGTGGCCCAGTCTATGATTAGTATTCTGAGCATGTCGGTGTAACTGTCTCTCTTTTCAAGACATGAATTGAGGTTTTCTAACTCTGGGCACAAATCTCAGTGATAAATTTCCCCAAATGTCAGGATTTGTTTACAGCTGTTTACCACTCCTGGTGAATTTATTGTCAACCCAGGGGGACAGTTCAAGACATGTCTTCTGAGATTCAAATACTTGTTTGTATGGAATCCTTTTAGTGATAGGTACTAACTGATGCCCATGTTCTGAAGTACAATGACCTGCCTTGTATGAATACTTCAACAAATGTTGCAAACAGTTTAAAAACAGGTCTGGATTGTTGAGCTTACCAAATTTTTTTAATGGTACAACTTTTGCATCAGTTGTGTTGTATCATGGATGTCACATTGCTTCTGTCACATTATGCTTGGTTTCACAAAATTAAAGTTTTCACACTGGACAGAAATTACATAGAATTTGTAGCATGCAACATACCTTATCAAACTTTGCACCGTACCTGACCCAAGACTGACCCCAAACTGACACCAGACTTGCACCTTACCTGACCTCAGTTTGACCCCAAGCTTGCACCTCACTTGACCAAGCATCATGCACCCCCTGTATCCCTGGCAATGCTCTGAAAATAAATTCTTTCATTCCTTTTTTTGATAAAATATTCAATCATGAAAAAATTCATAAGTGAAGCTTGAGCTGTAGTCAAGTAATGTGGTTTCTTGTTTATACCTCCATGTTTTAATCAATGTTATTATCGTCAGAGAATTTTATCAAATGAAAGAACAATTCAGATACCCTGATCAGCAGCAGTGTATATCTGTTAGGAATACACCAGTTATTTACTTGGTTATTCAGGTATGAAATGTGTTTGCATTGATAAGCCTACTCCATGTAGAAGTGTCCTTGAAGGTTACCTGAGCATTTCAAAACTCTTTGTGACTGAAACAGTACATCTACATCCACTCAACATCTCTTGACACTCTCAGATTAGGAGCATTAACTGATAACAAATGAAATGGCGCAGCTAAAAGTTCAAAGTTCACTGGAGGATTGGTGTTGAAGAGCCCTCGTCCCCTGCGACACTTGACATGTCGTGGCCAGGTCCATGAGTTCTGTGTTGAGCAACGTATCAGACACACCGATGAGAGAGCCATGTGCTTGCATGTGTGAAGCTGAACTGTAAACCGGTTTGTAGAATGCCACCAGCTCTGTCTAGGTTTGGTATATATCAGAAATTTCAAAATGTCATGTTTGGGTTAATGGGTAGATCTAACTGCATAATTTTGTTGTATTAGACCTCCACATCACAATCTCTCCACACACTGCCTGCAACATGAGGGTTAGCTCACATTTGCTTTCATGCCAACACTTAGTGATAGATTGACTTGCGTTCATTGGTTGTACCAGACCCCACACTTATCTCCGCACACTAGTAGTAGGTTGAGGAACTTTCGTTGCATAAAGTCAAGAAGAGGTGAATATTTTTCAAAGGTGTGTGCTATTTACAAGAAGCTTAATTTACATTTGTAAATGCAAATTTGTCACTATTTTTCTACAGCAAAGTTTGATCTACTGGAGTATGACTAAATAATCCCACAGTCACACCCAATCACTGTGGTTAGAATTCCAACTAAAATCACTATAGCATTGTCTCAATGTTTGCCAGTCAGTCAGTCAGGCCCCAGTGTTAATTAATTGACAATAAACCCTCGGGGCATTGTCTAGAATTTTAACACAACCCTAACAACATACCTTGAACCCAGGTGTTAATTGCTTCTTTAATCCCCATTCATAACTAATTAACTCTTTTGCTTTCACTTTCAACTTTTTCATCCGGTGTTTTAGGTATATTAGGTACGTAAGCAATTGTTGTCTTGACTTTGGCGTCATATGTTTTGAGAAAGTAATTTGCAGTGTTTCACCAAAAGCTTATGCTGTTGCTACCCCAGGGCAGGCAAGTTTAGATGACAGTTGTACCATCTCTTCTTTTCACTGAAAAAAAAAAATGTGTGTGCTTATACATATGATATGATTGAGTAAAATGTGGTCATCTTTTGGTGTTGATGACATGCAACAACCATTTTGTCTGTGCTATATTGCATTTTTCTCAAGGGGAAACATGCAATCTGTAACTTATATAAAGAACATATGTTTTTCAATATGAGGCATACTTGTATTCAAATTGCCTCTGGAAAATGATGAAACTTGAAGCACGGATTTGAACATTCACTATAATTCTGTCACAATTTTAGATTGAGCTGTGTCTATTTTGTGTTTATTTTGTTGTATGGAGGTAATCTCAATAATTTCGGGATGATGATCATATGCAAAATGTTTATGCCAAAATAACTGAAAAAGTGGGTATTAACTACACCATTTTTGCGAATTTGCAGGACTGGAATACCAGCAAAGCTGCATTCAAGCCTTGTGTATACACACATGTATGATACAGATAGCATCTGAGATAGTGTCATACATAAAAGCTAGAAGTCCCCATGTCAACTTGTGTTTATTGCTTTTCTGGTGATCAGCTTTGCCATAGACACAAGTCAGAACACAGTTGTCCACTCAGACCTAACCTGACCTAATGTAATCTCAACAGTCCACCTCAGTACAAACATAGAGACAGGGCGGCCCATACAAAGCATGTGTTTTTCTAAGGTTGCCTCTCTGAACATAATAGCCGTACATGCATTTCTTTTTGTGGTCTGAACAAAGACAGGCCAGGTCTGTAGGGGAACACTAGAACTAATGAAGTAACAAAGACTGGGAAGTGAATACAACAGGTACATTCATAGCTACAGTGACACCCTGAAGTCGAGAAGCATAGAAGCTGACTTTGAAGGGTGCCGGTAGTAGTTCAAATTATTGAAACCAGCACAGAAAGTTAGGATTTTTGTCTCATTTAATTGTATGCAGTAGTCAACACAAATTATTCACATCAAAAGCTAATTTTGAAGGGCATTGGCAACACTTAATATACTATCCAGAATTGAAAGTTAGGATTTTTATCATGATTTCATTGAATTGTATGCCATTTTACCCCCGTTTAACAAGGAACAGTTTTATATATATAGCGTAGAAAGTGCCTCAGGAACAGATATTCAGACTCTCAAACTTTTACAATATTGTTTTTGATCTACACCACCTGTTGGCGTTCATTCTGAAGTTCATGTAGTATCCTGACTTGTCACCAGCTTAGTTTTGTAAAAATCAAAAATTTAAGTTTTCCCTACATATCTAGTATGTAACACAGGGATGGCAGCCATTTTGAATTTCAAGTGACAGTGAATTTGGGCTAATTTGTTTCTGACATATCAAATTTTGCATGAAACCCCCTAATTTTATTCTTGATTCTGAAAGGGAATGCTTTAAAGTTTTATTGAGGAAAGCTTGAGCAAAATTTTAAGTCTTTCATTTTCGAGGGTGCGTACTACCTTAATAAAAAAGATAGTTTAAGTTACTGATTGAAGTGCCAAAAATTAAAGGTATTTCCACTCCTTTGTATATTATAATGACGGAAACTTGCTTGAACTAATAAGTTATTTTATTATACAAAAGCTTTGTTATTTATACAACAAAACAAATTGACACAGGGTGTGATGAGTATAAAGCCATGCTGTCAATTTGAATTTTGCATCACACCTCAGATTCTTTCTTTGGAAAATGTAATTAGAGGGTTTGGTTTAGATCTGTAGTCATGCCTTGGGACAATGAAAATAGCGCTTCAAACTCTGTGAATTATCAAAACCTGCTATTTAGAAAACTGAGAAATCACCTAATATGGTATGTGAATGATAATTTATCCAAAATTTAGAATATGTTTGAGCTTAGTTATCATGGATGAAACTGGAAGCAAGTAATTGTGAGTTTGAAACAATTTTAGTGTCATTTTCCCATATCAGAAGTACCAGTACATATCTCTAAACCTCCTTGACTCAACATGAGAGTCAGTGTGTACGTGTTGTGATTGTTCTTTGGTATGCATATTAAATTTGGCGAAACAAAAGAGTTGCGGCCAGCATTCGATACTTCACACATGAATAAAAATTCCGGCATTAAATATTGATGAATCGGCGGCTGTATCCTTGGAGTGGTGTCTCCAGCACAAAAGACGCGGTTTAAATGGCTGTAAAGCTAATCAATACTGGAATTGCAACCACATAAAATTTGGCTTTCTCATGCAATAAAACTCCACCAATTTTGTGCCACGGTATACCAAAAGCTATATTGGAGAGAATGGCTGTTTCAGTTTTGGTAGCCTTCTACAGTTGTAATGATCACCTCATTCAGTAATAATTTTTTGCACCAAAAAAACCAGCAGTTTGGCAGTGTATCCACAGTTGTCCTTCCTATGAAAATCATGAAATTTTGAAAAATCATAATTTCTTCCCTTTCATTGAAGAAATAGCATAGTTACAGTAAATATGATAGTTTGCATTTGAAAACCAGCAAAAGCTAACTCACAGTGTGCGTTTGGATTGTTTTATTTAAGCCAAGTGGGAGAAGTAAGTTTCAAATTGTGGAGTATTTACTTACTGAATATTGTAACAATATCATCAGTGTTGTGAAAATTAAGTTATCAGTGCCGCTCCCATAAGATTCCTAAATTTGATACTTCTGTCGTGACTTTTTGAATATCGGTAATTGAATGATGTAGACGTAGCTTAAATGATCCAACGAAACTGAAACCATTAATACTTGTCAGACGTTATTAATTTCGATATTGAGATTGAAGGATTTTGATGATGTCATGGTTACAGAAAGGAAATTTGCTAATGAAACCACAGTACATCAGTGTTATAATGTCTCATATATAAAGCATCACCAAACGACTCCCTCAGTGATAATTTTGGATCAATGGGAATTCTGTGTGACTCAGTGTCAGGGTGATGGAGGTGAAATCATGAATATTCTGGATGTAATGGTAACATGAACTCACATGCACTGGGTGTAAGAAAGGAGTAATGTGTGCTCATTGAGAGGTCATGTGACTTGTTTATGATGGAATTGTGTCGGAATAGATTGAAGGAGAAGCGTTTTCCTTGAAAGGACAAAAAGTCAATGAAATCTTTCCTGGTGCATTTCTCAATGAGACGGGAGAAACGTCAGGTGTGTCGGCTCATTTCAGAATTTCACAACAAAAAAATCTCCTTACTGTCAAATAAAGCTCTCAATAACCTTACTTCCCGCTACTTATCCCGTCTTAGTCATTTTGAAAGCTGAAACCTTGTCCATTGCATTTGTGAGACAGACCCCCTCCCCTCTTCAGAGGACACGGGACAGGAGCTTTGATGTCTGAGTGCGGTTTCCATCTGGTACCACACCCCTGACATATTATGTCCAGACAGACACCAGATGTGTACACTCTTGAGACACATTGACAGGACCTGAAGTAAAAGGTCAACAATGACTGGACAAGGGGTGAAGAAAGTGTAATACGTACATGTGTCCAAAGAATTTTTCCAAACCTAGGATATATCACTGTAATTCATGGCTCATGCAGTGTTCTGTAGTAACGCTGGAAATATATTTGGGGTGAGACATTCAAGAAATTGTGAAATCTAACATTCGGCGTGACCACACATGACTTGACATCACCCATTGGTTGAAGATGATAGAACGTTCACAAAATGTTTGACGTGTGCATGGGGTTGTATTGAAATTGGTTAGAAATTAACAAAATGTTATACGGTAACGCTGGAAATATATTGGGGAATCGTGATATCTAACATCCAGCGTGACCACACATGACTTGACATCACCCAGTCAGTTACAGATTGTAAGATTTGCGAAGTGGATCATGTTCACGAAATGTTTGACGTGTGCATGGGAGTGGATTGAGATCAGGTACTAATTAACAAAACAGCAGGAATATATACATAACCTTCAAAAGTATTTTAGCAAGAGCAGATCAGGGTGGAACTAGATACTTCATGAAACAAATGAGTCTGAAATTCTATAGGGTATACTGGGCTCTCTATAAACCTGGAAAGTTAGGACGGAATGGCATTCGGCACACGGAACAGTCATCAATGGATGCACAGAGTTTCTTATGTTACCAGATTTTCTCACTTGCGGTTTATTTGCAAATATTCCGTCACACACCACATCCGTCAAATTGCTATAATCTCTCACACTGCATTGCACTGGATAAGATTTAAGGAAATAGTTTCGAAACCCGAGTGAGGTATGGAACTGCAGTATTTTTGTAAGACGATTTCTCTCGGTATACAAATGAGCGCATTATTGATAAGGCTGTGTTTTGATCCCAGGAATCAGACAGATTTTAGAGAGTATTACAGTGCTGTTATGGTATTGTTTTCCGTTGAAAGAGTAAGGTGTATTAAAACAAAGTATAAATTTACTGACAGATAAATCTGATAAGGAGCACATGCCTTCAAAATGATCATAAAGTTGACAAAAATACCAAAACTGTGATCAGCAATCACCATGGCAACATTCTCCAATGATGCTCGTAATTTTTTTCAACACAAATGTTTATCTGAATCTTTCTACATACCATATTATTTTGTGTCCATTGTATCATACACTGAAAATGCTCTATGAATGTCTTATCAAATACTGTGCATAAGGTAGATGCTACCTCGACATGAGAAACCAATGGCATAATAATTTTGGATTTTTCAGTTCAGCATGAAAAATTGTACTAAAGTGATCTTCTTTACTGCTGAAAACACTTCTGATTTAATATCAATTATCATGTGATATTCAAATGATAGCTAAGCAACTTTACAGAGGTAAAAGTAAAGGAATATATAGATAGAGGCAGTTACTATCAGAATACTGTATGCACACCTTGATACACTGAGTATGACTTTCTAATGATACCAGTGTCGACAGATTGGAATCTAGAATTTCCCAGAGTCCATTATTCAGTGAGTTCTTGTCGTTTCTGTATCGGTTACAACACTTCCACCTGGAGGGTCAGTTGTCCTTTGTAGGTACAGTAACAACATCAACAGATTTTTCTGGTCGTTGTCACTTCACTATGACAAATGCCTTTCTGGGGTAAAAAACCATGAATTTGACCCAAGCCAGACCAACTTCCAACTTTGGTAGACCTGGAGATAGTCATTGCTTTCAAAAAATGAGCAAATTAAAAGCTGTGACTATAAATGTCTTGATCAAAATTGTACGTTCCCATACAGTATATGATGCCATTGATATTCCACAGAGTAACCATAGTAACACTAGTGGGGATCAAACCCAGCTGTTAAAATTTCCCCAGGTTTCAGCCCTTTACAATTACACTGCATCTATTGATGACTTGTATCACAGGTGCCTGTAAATGGATCTGTCATGGATACAGACATCGGTAATCAACAATTTACTTTGAGATCTTCATTCAAACGCACATGTTAACTGTTATGGAGTTAGAACATTGAATTATACCATGTGGAGAAATGAGGCATGCACAGTGCCACATCATGTTTGAACTGTCCCTTGGTCTGCTGCTTGTGAATAAAAGAATGATTTTCGAACAAAATACCGAATGTTCACCAAACCAAGCTCTTTCTAAATCAGCTTCTTTCTCTTGCCTAACACAGTTCAGTGTTCTCCCCAGGATTTTGAAATAGGGTGGCGGCTAATTTGCATACTATTTACATATCATTTGCATGATTTTTGCATATGTATCATGGGATCTCTACTTGCAACTGCAACTACACTGAAGTCTGGACATCTTACTTTTAATACAAGACGCATTTGCTTTACATGATCAGTATTTTTATTAACATTCTCAAACAGAGGACATCAAAAACTTAATGTTGAACTTCTGACATGCCCTGCATAGCATTCCTAAAAGAAAAGACGAAAAGGTCACTTTGTACAATAACAAAAGTATCCCGGACACTTCGATTTTACCCCCAAGTTTTTGCCTCCTTGGGTCTGGTTGTGACACGAAAGTTAATGTAATCTTACCAGCCACAAAAAAATGACACCGCGAATATAATTTTGTAGTTGTTATTTTCGGTTGATTGGCAATATTTGCCATAAAACGTAAAACGCAGGAATGCGACGATGATTTACAAAACGCTGTAGCCGTTCGTCCCAGTGAAAATTGCTATCGAAGCCCTACAGCCATAAACGTAAACAGACATGAAACAAAATGGCCGCCGCCCTGCACGATAGATTCTAGAGAGACATAGCAATTATCAACATTCACAAGTTACGGTGGCATTTGAAACTTAAAAATAACTTTCTAGAATAGGAGACCTACATTTGTTCCCCTGAAAGGATGAGAGATATCAGAAACCACGCCGAACCGAACGATCTCTGCGTTCTCACTTTGAACTGTTAGTTAGTACTCTCCAGTACTCTCCTCCAGTCATACAGTGCTCGGATCGGCACGAGGGCCCTCGAAAACACCGATCAATTTTGACAATACACGACGCAAGGTTTTGACGAAAGACATGTATCGAACCGATCTGACATTTAGTTTATTAAAATCGCGAAAAAAATCTCAAGACAACTAGTCCCATGACAGGACGAATGAATAAAACTCAAAACACGTCTCGAACGAAAAGTCTTTGAAGTACTTTACCCGTACCCTTACCGCCATCCTTGTCACCCCCAGGCCAAGTAATCAGCGTTGCCGCTGGCCGCGGTGACAACGTCTTTTATTGAACGTCTTTTACTTACGTCTGTCAAATTGCGTTTATAACACCTTCAAAATTAAGATTCTTTGAAATTGAACTTGACAAAACGAAGTGTAAACGTGATAATTAGGGCCTATAGAACGTAAACAAAAAAGAGGACAATGAACAGGACGTTCAAACAACGAATGTCGGTGAAAATGGAAAGATTTTACAAAGAACGGGGCCGTGATCACAGAGTGGCGGGCCAAGTGGTAAGCGTGGCGGCCTTGATTAAAGCGTGGCGGGTGTGGCCGTAAGCGTGGCGGCACCACCGCGCTATTTGTCCGCTGGGGAGAACACTGACAGTTTAATTAATTAAGAAACATGGACTGTTAACTGCAAACCTCAACTGTGTGACAAATTCCACATCGCAAATTTATTATTTTTCCCCTCTTTCTTTCTTTTAACACAGTTTTGAAAGTAAATTCTGAAGTCAAGACACACCACGTAGACAGCGGAGAAAGTGTAACACTAGAGTGTGAAGTAGCCGCCCCAGACGTCGATGTACCATTCATTGTACAGTGGAAGAAACAAGGAATAGACGCCCCGATTTATCTGAAATTTGAAAACTACCCGGCCCACATTGATCCCCAGTTTTATGGACGAGTTAGTTTATTTGATCAGGCATCCTTGCAGATTGTTAATGTGCAGGCGGAGGACGATGGCTGGTACGAGTGTAAAGTGATGTTTCTCAACGGAGAACATGACCAACTGAAAAATGGAACCTGGGCACGTCTTAGAGTCAGAGGTAAGTTGCCATGGTGATGAAAAGCAGCGACATCTACTCAGCAGTGGAATGAAATATTTTATCAGAAAAATTTGCCAACAGAGCAGCATCCACAAGAATTAGATGTACATCAACCCTCCCACCCCCATTTTCTTGTGTACGGGTCCAGCCAACTCCTCCAAAGCTGTTGGGTTGTACCACAGTTTTGGTGGTGGCAAGGGTCTGTGTACATGTCTCCTTCAGCTACTGTTCATGGAGATTTTTGGGACAATGCTATTGGGCAATGCATTGTGGGTAATGGTGTAGAAGGACCCAGGAGAAGGACCTGCAACTCATCCTGGGTAATCAGAACTTGGTAATACAGGCAGTAGTGCAGGGCATCATGGGTAACAAGAAGATGCAGTGCATTGTGGGTACACTGCCGGAATAGAAAACATTGATGTGGTAAATTGTTTGTAAATAACCTGTGAGAACCCAGTGATGTATCCTGGGTAAACAATGGGGAAAATCCTACATTACAAAGCATGTATATTGATACTTTCCAGTTTTAAGTATATCATCATAATTTGCCTTGAGTTTTGTACTTGGAACACACAGTGTCGACCAACAATAAATTCAGTCTATTGCCGTATACCATACCAGCACATATACAACAGTTTTCCTGCATTGAAAAGAAAACTTGGTGACCTTTTCTATTGGCTTGACTATTTGCACACTGTTGACCATCACAGGATGTGGCTGACACACCTGTATAACAGTACAAACAGTGCATTTGAGCTGTACAATTGACATACTGCATGTGGTACATCATAGCCTCGACAGCTTTACTTTATTTGGCAAATGATAGTCTCCAGAACTGGTACTTGTATCATAAGATGGTCTTCCAATATTTGTATGAAAGTTTATACGCTTTGACGTAAAGCAATGTTGAAGATTAATTTATGCTAAATGCCAAGAATTGTCGATTTAGATATCAAACTGCAAATATTTATTGGTCGTACAACCCAGTCTGAAGAAACTATGTTCATTGTAATATGCACACATCTGTCCTGATATACACTGGTTTGTCTGACTGTGTTTCTCTACAAATTCACAGATCTGACAAAAAAATGTTTGAATAGACCATGGATCAGTGTTCGTGCTCTCTCCTGTTGTGTCATTATGCATGGCTGGTTTGATGGCGGGGCGGTCCAACCATTTGTCACACCAAAAAGCTGTTTGGCCGGTTGATGCATGCATGCATGTCTGCACAGCAGTGACACCAGACTTCTGTCGGTAGCTAACTGTCTGTGAGCAAGCAGCAGCGGCAATTTCACATGCTTGGTTGAACGCTTCAAAGACTTCCATTTACGGTGAAGAGAACTGCTCAGTCTCTGCTGCTCCAAATACAAACAATAGAGTCAAAGGTCAAGGCAAATATCTTCATTATGGCAAATCCTTGCCTAAGTTAACTCTAAACCAAGCTACTCTGCCTTGGAGCCCTTTCACTTATAGTAGATAAGGAATGGGTCATTTTGTAAGTAAACACCTTGATTCCACAAAAATAAGAATAATACTAGCAACGATAATAATATTTACTGCTTACTCATAAACGAAAGATATACATCACATTTGTAGCAATAAAAGTGTTATATATTAAAATAGGTTTAAATTTTTCTGACATAACAAGATAAATATGATAAAAATAATAATGATAATAATGATAAAAACATCTCAATATTTCACAATGTAAGTTGTTAATTAAGTGACAACTCTTGTTTTGTTGGAAGAAAAATAAGTTGATTTTGGCGTGTGCCAATTTTGAGTTTAAAGTTGTTTCTTTGAACTTCATACTTTTAACAAACAGACTAACAAAATGTGCATTTCACCCTCAGATATGTTCTTTGGATGAAACGCCCTCCAAACTAAAATTGGCATATACCGGTACACATCACTTTTGATAAAACTACCCCATGCATTTGTTTGTAAAAAGAATATGCATGTACGTTTTGGATTTCACATCCTTGTGTTTAATTCAAGTGTACATTGCAGTATTTGATCAGGAAGTGTGCATGATTGGAATGGAAAGTTGCAAATTAAGCATGCTAATCCCTTACTGTTCACATTACATGATCTAATGTATGGAATTTCAAAAATATCAACTGTTGGTAAAACTATGCCAAGTTGTGTTTAAAGCACCAATCTAAAATTATGAGAGAATAAAAAACAAATAGCTTATCATATCATCGCACAAATATTTTTCCACTGAAGTAATAAACCTATCAGGACTTCCAACCAAAATAATGGAACTTCTATTCTAACTTGAAGTCACTTGCAGAACACTTTGTAAAACATTTCCATTCATGGTGTATGATTGAAATTTAAGGGGAAAAAAAGACAAAAAGTGTATTAGTGCAAATTTTACAAGTCCAAATATGGGTACTGCAGAAACTAGCCATAGATTTCACACCCTAATGGCATTTAGATAATAGCTGTGGGCTTGGACATATATGGGTAGATTCTGTATTACTTGCAACATCTACAACCTGGTACATCTGTTTTGAACTCAAAACCACAGCTCCTATACAAAACTCCAAAGCAACTGTTTTGCAGTCCTAGACTACAAGTGCTGTCACAAACCATGTGCACTTACTTCTGCTTGTATTGTTCAGTTTTTGGACAGGTTAGTTTGTGGCCAAAGCTGAAAAGTTCGTCTATTTTTGTCTCCCTTTCAGTTTCCTTTCAAAATTCACCCTCATGGTCAGTCCTTTACAAAATTCAAAGGATTCATTACAATCTGAAGTACAAGGTTTTCTTTCATTGAATGCATGCAATGTGTTCCCCCAGCACTGATAAGATCGGGCTGGGTTGTGACTGGGCATATTCTAATGACCGTTGAGAGTAGCAATGGAACATAGGAAAAAGACATGAATAGTTGGGAAAGTCATTCTATTCAACCCCCAGCCCTCTTGAATAGCACTGATCTAAATACAGGCCAGCCATTCAAAGTGATACTCAACCAGGACTGAAAGTTTCCCCGTGGTTATGCATATATCTCATTGCAGAAATATAAGTGATGAATTTGAGAATTTGGAAACAGATCGACTCATGTACACAGGACTTTATTTACAGTTTCACTGTGCCAAAATAGAATTATTACATCCAAACCTGGACACCATGTGGGGTGAAAACACTCTGGAACTATCACTTTTGAGATCATCTGACTCTGAGGTCACCTATAGAAATAGTCAGTGTACATAGCTACTGACAGGAAATTGGTAGCAAGTCACTTTCAAATTGTTAAAAAACTGATAATTTATCTTTTTAATCAGACTTCAGTGCACTTTAGTTTTGGTACAATCGATGAGATGACAAATGATTTATCTTTAGGTTTGACACTTTTATGAAAAATCACAGCAGTTGATAGGAATCGTATTAAAATTCCAAATTCTCGTTTTCTAATCGTGATTTTCACTCAAGTCATACAAACCAACATCAGCTCGGAAGCAACCTCACATTTTCACCCTACTTAACCATCTCATATGTTTATCATCACACTGCTAAACCATTGGGGAACAAAACAATGTCTACTTTGTACATTTTTTCTCACCGAAGTGCTTGACTTCATGACGGCTTAACTGAAGCGTGATTGTTTTTAGAGCCAAGCTGCATATAGACACAAAATCCTAAGTATCCAAGCTAGGAGGTCGTTTCAACCACTGTGTAGCGGGTTGATGTTACACACACACACAGCTTTCTTAAAGTTTTTTTGCCAGGTGGGACAGAATTTCTACTTTCTCATGGAAACAAACATGAGATCTCATAAAAAGTGTATTTTCCACAAATATCCACACTTCTTCGGCTCTGGGAAGGATATGAAGTGTAACCAGATGTATCCACCTGTTATATGTAAATTTTTTGGGAAACCAGGTCAGAAAGGGGTTAACCCTTTCTGGCCTGACTTTCTGGTAACTTACCAGAGCTACCCCTATATATAGGGGTTTAGGCCTGAAAGGGTTAAACATCAGATCAATAGATGTGGATTTGCAGTGTTTTTCAAATTTTTAATAGGGAACACATAGTTGAAATACCAGTGAAAATTTTGAACTACTTTATATTTTGAAAATTAGCTCTTATTTTGATGATCAACGTATAATTAGACTGTAACTAAGAGGGAAATTTGCCCACTGCTGCCCGATCCACAAACTTTCCGTACAGAGTGATAGCGTAAAAAGATTTTCTTCAGAAACTGATAAACGTCTGTGATGTACTCAAAAGGGTTTTGAGGACACAGAACCTGCAGTGCACTGTGGGAAAATTGGCTCACATATAGATTTTGGTATTATTGAAACCCGACTCCAGGGAAAGACACTAAGGGTTGTCCGATTGCCCGGGGCAAGTGAAAGTCGCGTTCGGGCAAGTGAACCTCCGATGCCACTTGCCCGACGGGACAAGTGAAAAAAATAATTACCTAGAAATCGAATTCACGGAGAGCGATTTTCTGGCGAGGGAACACGGACTTAAACAAAAAATAATCATATTATGTCATTGTGAACATTTCCATGAGATTTTTCATAAAATTGCATGAAGAATTGATGAAAAGAATCATAAAATCGCTTCCAATAAAATGCAGTTCAAACAATACCACCGGTTAAATACCGTACGCTGATTTTGCATATGAAAAAGCTGTTCAGCTGGTGGAGCGTACGTTCCCGATGCTGAAGTTATTTTCGTATTCGTTTTCGTATTCGTTTTCGTATTCGTATTCGTATTGGAGTCACTGACAGAAAATGTTATTTTTAGTCCAGGTTTCAGGTATGAAACGTGCAATATACGATATTTACTGAGGTTTAAATATTGTGATAATTTGATTCGTAATTTCATCTGCCAAATTTGGTTAAATTTACATAAATCTGCATTTGTAGATTTTAAAGAATTTTGTTCACCTCATTTTATTTGAAAAAAAATACTTAAAATCGGTTGGGATCTTCGCTTGCCATGTCTCTTGAACGGGCAGCTGGATGCACCCCGAGCTGCCCTGGACTGTAGCATTGTTTTGCGGGGAGGGCAGATTTTTGTGAGGTGCTGCAAAACGGGTGACTGTTGAAAGCTATGATGAACGGGGGACTTGTCCAGGACAACCATCTAAATAAAAATATGTGAAAACTGTTATATCCGGTCATCCTTTTGGACTCACTTTAGAATAATCATATCCATTTACAATTAGTATTTCAAGTATTCTACTTTATTTTGATATGGCTCTACGTAGACCTGAAATAAATTATAATAACAATACAATACAATACAATACTTTACAAAACTCAGTGAGTGCGGTAAGGCAAAAATTACAAAATTGCAAGTTACGACAAAGTTGTACGTGCTGCTACAGGGGAGAAAGTAACAGAAATCAATCACAATAGGTAGTTTATCTTTCAGAGTAAAGATGTGAGCAATAATAACATAAAACCGGACCGACCGATAATTCATGTATTACATTCAATCAGGGCTCAAAGTAGCGACCATTTTCAGTCGCATAGGCGACCAAATTTTATGAGATTGCGACTGATTTTTTTCAAGAAATTTCTCCATGCCGTACGTGATCAAATTGTATTCGCTCAGTGTTCACGGAGCATTGTCCCGAAAGGCCGCAACCCCAAAATACGCATTGAATAAGCATAGCCGTTGAGCGGAGTTACTCAAAGGTTTGAGCGCGTTCTCTCCACTGCACAGCGCTGCCAATGTGTCTGCTGATGTTATCTTGAATGATCTGTCAAAATATCCCATGAATTTAATGATAAATTTTACTACAATCCAATCAAGTATCAGAAGCAGTTTTAGTGCTGTCACATCATTTCAATTGAACCAATCATAATCCCAGCATAAAATGTCATCAAAATATAGCTGACAAGGGAAAACAAGCAACCAGTAACTGCAACATGTTTCATGTGTTCACGTGCGTAATGAATATTTGCGTTAGTGGCATGTGACCGGCTAGACCATTTCCGGAAATCGTCCTTTGGAAAGCAGATCAAAGCATCGATTTCATCAAGCTTGGACTGGATTAGCCTGTTTCATAAAGGTTTTTGTTTTCAGCTAGATCTAAATAGCAAGCAAATTTGTTGAAATATCATGGCAAATCTGCCGGGTAGCGACTGCAATTATGTAGAACAGACCATGGATGTAAAAACTTCAATGAACAGACCATGGATGGGACTGTGGCGATGACCTCAATGACCCGAGCGAGTTCGATACACGCCACAAGTACCGCTGCGATATCACAGCTAGGATCCAATGCGCATATACGTTTGAGTTTTATTCTCTTGCCTACAAAATATCTATCGAAAGTTGATAGTTGCTGCATTTCTATTCAGAGTTTTTGTTGAAAAAAGTATCTATCTACGGCTAGCGGCTTAATTGGTCCCCCAAAATAGTACTGCTGAAAGTTTTTGGAGTGACCTGCAGAACGGAGTTGTAGAGCGGGGCAAACTGCGTAACACTAAAACTGGATCGCACAGTAACAAATGACGGAAACCGATCGAGCCAGTTGCGACAGCTACTAGACTAGCTGAAGCCTATTTATCATAGAATAAGCTTACAGGTATTTCTCGATATTTCGCGATACAAATTAATTTCCATGCATTCTGATGTATCTTATCATAACGCAAGTTGATTAACATGTTCTGGCAATGACAGTTGACGCAAACGCAAGGAAAGAAAAAGAGATGGGCCGTACTCAAGTAAAGACTCTGACAGCAGCTCACACATGAATTTAATCTTTATTAGGGAAACAAATGTACCGATCGGGACATAGGCCTGAGATACCATTTTATTCATCTCGTTTTCCTTTGCGACAGCAGTCTAAATATAGCATGTCATATATATATATATATATACCGGTATAATTTTTAAGGTTTTCGTGACACTACAAAAGCCTCTAAAATTTTCAAGGTCCAAGGTTTGCCCCTAAAATTTCGACTTACGGGCATGCGATAACGTTGAGCCCTGCATTCACTGTCTTTATGACGATCACTTTCTCAGAGATATCAGTTTAAAACAAGAAAATTACCTTTTAAGTTTACAACTCGTCAAATTGGGCGGGTCAGCTAAATTTCCATTATCGATACTAATGATGTCAACAGAATGTTGAAGTTGGTTGTTGTGATAGAAGTTAATACGAAAACGAATACGAATACGAATACGAAAATGATGTTTGTTTAAAAAATCTTTCCTCCAAAGACTACTGCCCACAGGCGCTAATAGTTTGGTAGATTGCTAAATAGATCGATTTTCGGCTCGATCTATCGATCCCGTGGTCAGTATGCCCGCCACTGTAACCGAGTGAGTATTTTGGTTACAATGGCGGGCATATCGACTACGGGATCGATAGATCGAGCCGAAAATCGATCTATTCAACAGACTACCCAGCTGAGGAGTGCCTGTGTACTGGCTGTTTGTTTTTAAAATCTCTCCTCTAATGATAGCAACGATATCTTTCAATCTAGGGCCTAAAAAGATTGGATCTTTTTCAACTTACATTCTCAAACGTTGAAGTATTGATATATTGTCATATAAAAAGCACTTTGACTTCTGTAAAGACAGAACTTTGATATAATACGTACGAAATTTGGACTAAAAATAAAAAATTTTGTCAGTGACTCCAATACGAATACGAATACGAATACGAAAACGAATACGAAAACGAATACGAAAATAACTTCAGCATCGTCGTACGTTCACCAAAGTTCATTGCATTGACTGTGGAGGTTACGGTGTCTCACAATATGTCGATACGGTAAAAAAACAAAAAACACAGCGGTTTTTGTGCTTTGTATGAGCGTTTATAATAGGTAAAAATAAAGTCCAGTGGTGAAAAATCACCACAAAAAATGGGACTTTTACTAAAACGTACTCTTCAATGTTAACTTGTTGAGTGACAGTGAGTGGCATCGTGGCAAGACCGCATGCAATGAAAGTCATGAGCAAGCTTAGGTGTCAACGGGTCCAGTCTTTGAATTTTCAATGAACATTGACTTAATTTTCAGGTCAATAAGCCAAAAGTTACTTGTCCGTGGCAACCAACCTCTCTGTTTGTGAATTTTCCCATTCTAAAATGACTGTCAAGAAGCAATTGGATCGAATTTGACATCGAGAAATTCAACTTCCAAAATACATTGAAAAACACCGACGCCTTAGGTTGTTGGTTTAAATTCTATTTAGTCTGCGCATGAGCGATAAAGACCACCTAGGTTATTAGAAAAATATAGGATACTGGTATATAGTGCAATGGTAATCCAAACTTCATAGGGCTGGTGTATGATATAAGCGCAGTAAAAACATGACAAAAAAGTACATTATTTTTCAGAAGTTTCAAAACATACCTTTATAGCTACAGATTTTTTTCTTTCAGTATAGATAAGTTAAAACTTTTAACTGCAAAAATACCTTGAAGGTACAATTGAAATGGCTGTTATTATTTGTACATTAAGCCCCAAGAAAGTAAACATACAAACATATGAACTATTAGAATTTTTTTCTATGAATATGAAAGCCCCACTAGCTGTAAATCTTGAAATTTGTTGATCTAAAAAAGGCTTCCTATTTTCTGTGGTTTTCTTTAAATTCTATCCATTTACAGGATATAGTCTTTTACTGCTTTACAAAACATTCATTATTGAAAAATTGGACAAGTAAATTTACATTTTAACCATTATTTTGATTGCCCGCCATACTACAAAGAAAACAAAGCATATGTGTCCCAGTTGAAAATATTCAACACTATGCATTCCATTGGACTACTCTGTTGTTTCCGTGAATATTCAAATGATATATGCACGGTGTACACTGTTTTTGCTATATTTGCATGGGGTGCCATTTTACGTTTGGGCACACATTTATTATTTTTCTTGTTCAAAATTGCACATGCAGTCTCACTGCAGTTTCACTCAATACTTGTATTCCAACCCCTCAAAGAGCATATTCCCAAAAACTTGTTTTAGTTCAGAAGTAAAATCACATAAAGAATGCTAAAAGATACAGCTAGTGGGGCTCTAATAATTAATTGAATATAAATGAGCCATCCAGCACTCTTAGAAGTATGAGGAGAACCCTATGAGAATGTCTGACATTTTCTCATGATAACATGATAATTTTCAAAATAAAGTGGGTGAAATGAAAAACCAATGTTTTAGCTTTTTTCAAACATGTAAATTATACTGGGCAAGTGGTTTTCTAATTCGGGCAAGTGAACTGAACCCCCCACTTGCCCGAAGGGCAAGTGGATAAAAAAATAAGTGTCTTTCCATTGAAACCCGACTCCTTGTCCAAGTCATACAATGAACCTGGTAGGCAATGAACCTCCAGGTGAGGCAGACACCTTGACACGCTACTTGTACCTCATTGAAGAACCCATAAATACCTGTGTGCCATTGAAATGAAGTAGGGACGATAATAATAGTTCCTGAGTGGTAACACAACCCCTAGTCACATATTCATATGAATACAGCTGTATTATAACTGACCTCAACAGATGACCTCTTAATATGTCAGGGGAACTGTAAAACTCAAAGGTCTACAATGTACAGACTGGTAAGAAGTAATTTAAAGCAAAGTTTAGAGTCTCCCGCTTCTACATTCTACTTCACTTTGAACGGCGTTTATCAGAGCTTATTAACTTTAACACTTTTCCTGCCAGACAGTATCATTTCCCCATCTGTCAAGTCAATAAAAGGTGGTATTGAGCCAAAACCATACTTATTTTTCACCCTCATGGCTTGGTATGTTACAGCAGCTTCAGTCTGTAAAAATCATGTTTGACAGTATCTCTATGATTTTCAAAGGCCTACAAATGTTCAAAATTTTTAAAATTGTTCCGACCAACTTGATCTGATGGTGACATATGAACTTGGCTTGATAAGTTAATAAAAAAAAATGCATTATAGAACCAAGAAATAATAATCTTTATACATGTTGTGATGTTGGTGTAATATTTCATTTCATGCTGCTTTGTTGAAGACAAGGAAAAAATCTCATGTCTGTTATTACCATGTTAAAACATAATATTTTAGGAAAAGAAATATAACATGTGCAAGAACCATGTTGAATCCATTGTATTATGTAAGGTCTCTGAGGAGCTGAAAAGTAAAGTGAGTAGTGGCAGTGTTTCACTGATTCATTTGGAAATATTCTAAATATTATTGGTAGCTGACTGTTTGTCTTGCTGATTGAACTGAGTGATGTTGTGTTAATGACAGAAGACAACATGAGAGATAATGAAAACAAACAATTTAAATGGGTAGTCTGTTATCTTCCATCTTCCTGGATTAAATTCCTGTAATGTGAAAACATGTACACTCTGTTTTAGTACATGGATAATGTACATGGTACTGCTACAGTGCTTCGGTAATTGTGATATCGTGGGAAATGTCAGAAGATGTCATCAACTCTCTCTGATTACGCTATATTAATGGTATTGTGGCTTCAGGATTGAAAATGCTGGTGAAATATATGTCAGTGGCTTTTCAACGTGTCTGTTTGTGTTAACCACAAGTTGGCCGGACACGACTTTTCAATGAAATCTTATGGGAACGTATTGAGCCTGTGTATCTCAATTGCTTGATTGATATACCCTAACTAGTCTGATCTTCATTTTATGAGAGAGTTTTAGTGTAGATATTAAAATTTGGCAAAAAGCTGTTCATACTTGGAACTGGACTTTGTATTACACAGATGTCCATTTCAATCTGATGGTACCGGTATACTTTTGAAATTTATACCTTGTAGATAAAAAGAAATCTCACGATATTATTATACCACATTTGATAAGTTTGCTGTGAAATCTTTCGAAAAAATCTATAAAGTGAAAGGTCTGCAAACATTTTAGTTTTCAAAGTTTCAAGTACAATTGGATACAAAATCCACATAAGGTTCCGGTTTTCCATTTGCGGAAACCACTATACTGGTATACAATTACAATATATACTGAGTACCTGATATTGGCAGGTGATCAGTGGAACATATGTAGATAAAATTACACATCAACTGACTGCCATACACAGCATGCATCAGTACTCATTTCACAGAGACAACCCTCCAACTGTTTGCAACTGGCTGCTTGTTGCCAGGAGACAGCTGAGTTGAATGTCAATTGATCAAGGACCCTTGCTGTATTTCATTGGAGAATATGGACTCCCAGTGAATCTGTGTATAAATATTTATCTGATTCTGATAAAGGGTGGGTCAGTGATGGGATGTTTAAGTGACCATTCTCGCAACCCAAAATTTATTTCCGCTCTACACAACTGCTCCGTCTGGTGGAGTAATGTCTCCAGCTGTTGAGGCAAAGAGGGAAGTGTTTTAGGAAAATGAGGGCAAGGGGAGATGAGTTTGTCAGTCACATATTGACAGATCTGAAACTTTTCTTACATGGGCCTTGAACTTTGCTAGCTGTTTATTATTGGTGGAAAAAATGTTTTGTTGGAAAATATGTGTCAAAATATTTTACCAAATTCTTGTTGTATTATGGAATATTTTCACACTTGTTATCAGAAAATTAAATCTCCAGGAATGCAACTACTTTGTACTCACTCTGCATCACACAGTTTGATTGGCAGACAAAGGACCCAATATTTGTTTTCGGTATTTGGCAGCCAATGGAGATCTACCACACATGACTTGGCATCACGGTTGTGCAATATCACAGAAGCTTGGCATGCCAAACTTCTGTGTGGCTGGGCAGTTTGTCACACGTGTCCCCGACAACTGCAGCTATTACCAAGGGCCAAGGTTACCAGTGCTGCTGGTTGTCTAGAACCTAGCTCTCTACAGTTTTGATGTGAAAACTGAAGTCAGTTTTGAGCCATCATTCCAAAACCATGGAAAGGTTCTAGCCTATACTTCCATACTTATAGAAAAGTATAAGGGGTGGACCATTTGATATTCTTTGGGGGGGGGGTCTAGAAGATTGTCGAAAAAAAGATTCCCAGCAAATGTCAATGATAAGCAAATCAGCCAGAGAAGGCTTGGCACACACACACAAAGATGGAAGAGTGGAAAAAAACAAATATGTACAATGGATCAGGTTAAAAAAAGCTACCTCATCAATCTTCCAGACCCCCCCCCCCTCCTCATGATATCAAATAGTCCACACCTAAGGACACAAAGTAGTATCAAAGCTTTTTCATGCCCAGATAACTGTACATGGGCGTTTAAGTAATGAAATATGGCATGATATGTGTGTGTATATCCAAATGTCTTTACAAAAATTACGTGTAATGATCATTGTCCAAAATGAAGATATACAATTATTTTGCTAAATATAATTTTATTATTTAATATTCGTTTTTGTACCAGATAGCCCAAACTTAAAAGTCTGATGTAATTTTAGGGGGATGATATTCTAATATTTGTAACCACTAATTCAGCATATTTCTACTTTCCTGTGCAGCAGGTCTGTGGAAGACCAAACAAGCCACAAACAGACTGCATTATGCTAGATTAGCTTCAAAATGTTACATTTTCTCAAATATTAGGCACATTTGACCAAAAACTTTACTTATGAAGGAGATATAAGGCAGGTAAATATTTCTGAATAAAAATATTTTCCAAAACAGAAAAAAAGGTAGCAGTCTTTTGGTATTGACCTGAAATTTGGTCGGGACATGGAAGACACCTGTGTAGGCAGACTATTGAAACTGTCATGCATGCACTTGTACCTGAGAATGTGTGTCTGCATTTGTGTGTTTGTAGAAGGCCAAGGTCGTACCTGTCAACACTAGGGTACATTTGCAGCAGAGCCAATATTTGATCTCTCCATTCTCAACTCCATTCCGGATCTTCAACAATGATCCAAGAATGTGTTCCAATTGGCTGCTGTTTGACATGGAATAGGAAAGTGGAGAATTTTAATCAATTTTGCAAACATTACGGTGTTAGGCAGAAATCCTTATCAAATATGTTCTCTGCTTGTTCTGTGACACCTGTATGGCAGTGTTGAATAAACATGTTCAGGGCATTCTGTGATGTGATACTCTCTCAACCAGCAGTGATTTAAACGGACAAAGTTGCTATTTTTAGATTGTTTTTGGAACTTTGCACTATTTAAGAAGTTAGATATTGAATCAATGGTTGACAAATTTACTTCCATCCAAATACACCAAGTTTGCATCTTGATACTGGAAATTTCAGGATCTAAGAGAGAATTGTACCGTATTCCACTGATATTTGAAATTCAAAATGGCAGGCTTTAAACTGGGCAGACAATCAGCAGACCAGAAAAGGTTTTGTACAAAGTGGAACATCTCAAAAACTTGTCCTGACATTTTCCTTTCACACTACCATATAACATCACACCTAACCTGTTCACCCCCAATTCCCTGTGTACAGGTCCACAATAACCATTGACAACAATGAGTTTGGGCCAAACTATGATGGTGAAAGGGTTAAAGGCTTGACTTACACTGTAGGCTCAAACTTTGTTCAAGGAAACTTCAATCATTCACTATAATGCAGAATCAATAAAACAGGGATCAACATGCAAAGTTTCTTATTACAAAAACATAAATTTTCGTATATTTGAAATTCAAAATGGCTGCTATTCATATATTCACTCTACAACAAAAATTAAATTTTTGCTCTTCATAAAAAGTAGAATGTAAAAACTTCATTCACCCCACAAGGTTAAAAAAATAGTCCCAACAAGCAGCCTATCAGCAAATTTTTGCGAAAATATGAGTGGCCAAATATCTGTCCCTGGGGCACATTCCGCAAATTTCTTGTATCAACCATCAGTAATAATACCAAAAATTTAATGGTTACTCTCAAAAACTACAAACGTTGGCATATGTGCATTCGGATTCTTAACTCAGCGGTATTTTACAATCGGTAGATTTACTTTCAAGTTTTACTCTTTAGAACAATAGAACAAGAAAGAAAAGGCAAATCTCTTTTGAAGCTGAAAATTTATGACACGGTGCACTTATTATGTTACAGTACTTATGTACTCATAGTAATTCACAACTTGTAAGTCTTTTGTTTTTCCTTTAATTTAATCCTTTTTCAGAGTTTGCTTTTCTGTTCATAATCTTATCTGGAATATGCCACTTGAAATTAATAATCAGTTAGTCTAGCCGGAATGTTGTAGCTTTTGTTATCTGGAATCTAGCATGGTGATTTTACAGCTCTGCAAATACAAAGCTCAGTGTGTTGAGTTTGCGTAGCTACAAAATATGATCAAGCAGTTTCTGTAACATACTGTGCTGGCAGTTGTCAGTGTGGAAGAAGTCAGAACTCCACACACAAAGTCTGTTGTTCCATATTGTTGTTGTGCTCTCAAGCAGTCGGCAGGTGTTTGAGTAAGGCAACTTGTATAGAGGATTAGTATTTCATGCTTTGAGAGACAGAAATACCAAAGAAAAAAAAATCCCACATAAGATGTAGCTTACAAGTCCTTTCCCCTGTACGGCATCCATCACAAGGAAAAAATCTCCAATAATCCTCTTCAAATCTTCTCAAAGCTTTATAACAAAATACCTTTTTTGTTTGCTTGAATTTTTTTTCCCTTATCACATGTGACTGACAACAATTTTCGACATGGGGTTTGTTTTATCTCGCAAGATAAAAGTTCTGATCTGGAGACAGATGAAAACACAGCAAACATGTGGTCACCAAAGAAGCATCTTTATCTCGCAAAGAACTTCCTACCACATCATTTCTAAGTTAAAGCCCAAATTTTCAAACTGCAATTTTATCAGATTTGTCAACATTAGCTATTGACATAATGTTAGCTCTTTTCTTTGAAAGTTTTATCATTTTCATCAACTTGTTTTACAGTGAAGCTGATGAAAAAATCTGCACCTTTGATAATTTTTGTTCGATAACGTGATTCTAAGGCCTATTTCCAATGTAGCAAACTGTCAAATACTAAACTCAGCATGCTTTGCTATGTAAAAGCTTCATTCACCCCACAAGGTGCATTGTTTATTGCCAGCTAGGTGCAGTCCATGGTCACTGGCATATATTGCACAAACATTTAACGCTTTGGATGCTGTCCAGTTTGGGTCAAAAGTCATTCTTTTCACTCCATTTAAAGTTACTTTAGACATTTCATGGATATGTTTGTGTTTTTTTTACTGCAATTATTGATAATCAATACCAATTTGATTCATTGTAATACTTGGACTGAAATCAGAAAGCAGATGTCTTTCATTAAAGTAAAGGTTGGCCATTTTCTTTTACGGACAGATGTAACGACCTCAAATTGGTCTTTTCAGTCGTGAACAACAACAATCATTGATCGTTATTGTATGGTGAGAGTAAGGTTATCTATTAGAACTGGAAAAGTTGAACTTGGTAACTTTGTAAGTTGAACCCTTTGATGAACATGTTGGTTGAGCTCTACATAAAGTGAAATCAGTGGTTGCAAGGTAGTACAAGTATGTGCCTCAAAAGTGACTGAAAGATATAAAATTATGCTCAATCTTTCCTCAATGAAACTTTTAACCATTGTCTTACCAAATAAAGAATAAAAATTAGGGGTCACTGTACAAAGTTTTGCACTGTAGAAACAAAATACCCTACATTTACCAATATTTGGAATTCAAAATAGCCCTTATCCTTGTGATAAAACTATTGGAAAAAATAAAGTCTTCAATTTTCAAAAAACTGAGACTGTGAAAATGTTTCTTACTCCAAGAGCTTTATATAAGCCCCTGCAAGTGGTTGATCAGAAAAGAATTGTAAAAGTTCGGGAGTCAGAATATCTTTCCCTAAAGCGCATTCTATCTTTGAGCTGTTCATCAAGTTTACCTGTTACCTGTGTGAACTTTTACCTGTGTATACATTTGTGGGCTTTATAGTCTGCTCATTGCTCGTGTGTTTTGTAACATCACTGGCAAAGATATTCAATACTCTCAAGATATTTGTTCCTTCTGTTGAAATGCCACGTTCATCAAGAAAAAGATCATCCTAAAAAAGTTTAACCCTTTTACTACCATGGTTTGGCCCAAACCTGTTATTGCCAAGGGCAACTGCAGACCTCTCTATTGGAATTCAGGGTGAACAGGTTAAGTTTGATGGGTAAATTGTGAGAACTCTCCATGCAAACTGTTACCTGAGTGACACGTGGCTGTCATTGAATATTTGTCTGTCTTACTGGTGTCTTTTTTGGTTTAGAACTACAAATGAACAATTGTATTGTTTCTTCAGTCACAAATTGCCGCAATATTTTGGTCTCAGCTCTCTTAGCTGTTCTGTTCTGTAATCAAAATGTATTGTTCGCTTCATCTTTGTCTTTTGGAAAGGGACATTCTGCAAAGTGATATCTCATTATTTTCTAGGGTTGGTGATGCCGGGGGTTTAGGTTGGGTTAAAGTTCAAACATTTTAAGTTGAATTTAGTTGAAAGTGTATAGCCTAGAAACAAGCTGTGAATTTCAGATTCTGTGAACCATGATGTATTGTGGTTTCAAAGAATCTGAAAATTATGGCCATATATTTTAGTTGCAAACTTGAAGTTCAGCTTTCCTTCTTCATTCTATTTTCATTGATTCTCTGTCCACTACCAATCGAACATCTTGATTTCAATGTCTATTTTGGGAAGTATTTTGATTTCAGTTAGTTAACTTCTATTGTCCCGACTTTGAGTTTGCAGTAGACCATCAACAGATGTCCTTTGAGATTCAGCTTGGCCAGAAAACAATTAATTTGATGTCTTGGAGTACTGTCAGTTTGGTGTGAAAATGTCCTAACAGCCATGCTTGAATGGTTCCACTAGTGTGTCACCATTGTGCATAGTTAGTGACAGTATCTTTTCAATTTGCCATAGTTCCTTCTCAGTCACACCCTGGTTACCAGCCCCCTGGGGGAATCGGTGCCCCCTCTTATTTTTGGACTGATTTAAGTTCAATGACCTGTGGTACCAATGGCTGGTGGTAGGGTCCTCCCTTTATTATCCCTGACCAAAGAGTTCCGCAAAGACGATCGCAATTTCCGTACTTCTGAGAGCTCTGCCTGTTTCCGGCCACCGCCGTCAAACTCTGGACTTTTGTCAGACAGAGATAAATACAATATTGCACTGCAGATTCCTTTGTTCAATTTGTGACTCAGCCATTCTGTGCTACGGCCTGGCTTTGTTAGGCACCTTTTGACGTGTTAAGGGATGCTATTCTTGGCCTGCCAACCCTGTTTCCTTCGTATAATAGGCTGGTCTGACCTAAACACCTTTGGCAAGGTTGTACATTTGTACTGCACAGCTCCAAAGGGAAGGGGGTAACAGTTTCAAATCTTTTTAGCCTCTCAGGAGGGGGAGGGGGACCCAACCTTGAGGGTGTCATTCACCGCCATGTGCTCAAGTATTACATGCATGAGTGTCTGAGATGTGATTTTCCAGGTGAATGGTTGTCCCATTGTTGAGGTACGCCCTTCCTAATGGACAGAGCCAACAGCCTCCCGGATCATCAGTGACCGGGTCACTTTGTAAATAGCCTGACAAAAAAGCCAAGCAGATGCAAATCTTCAAATTGAAGCTTCTGCAATTACAAAACCTAATCCCAGGGACTACAGGCTTTCATCGGATTATCGTGACAGTGTCTCTTTCTGCCTCAATTAATTCTAGTTGTTGACTTCGGTTGGCCACAAAGCTAGAAGTGGTTCATGTGTCTACCCTGTCAAATGCTGCCAAAATATTGTTTTGACCCTGGTCAGAACGGATGAGAAACCTTAGCTTGCTTTTAAGATTTGATATAATGATTATAGCTGTTTTAACCTTACAAAAGGATGACCTTTAAGTTAGTGAATGCTACAGTTTCCTAAAATTGTTATTCTTTACAAAACAGGGCTGAGATCACACCATGAAACAATGACAGTGACCTTGAGAGAATTTGAAAAAAATGTGCGTCATCTGCACTTTGATCTGTAAAAGTCAAACTGTGCCATAATAATCACATCATGGTTTTGCTAAGGGGTGAGATAAGTGTTTTTGTTACAGGGCTAGCTGACTATTCTTTAGTGGGGTCTGTAGTCAGCATTTACACTCAACGGACCTTTCACATCTACTTAGGAAAATCCCCACAGAAAGGCAAGGATGGGTTCTAGTGTCACACCAAAGTTCAAAAACCAGCAAAACTTGAATGTACCTGCAGACCCATTACCGTGTTGATGGGTCGTTGTGAATTCATTACAATGCTTTGATGTGTTTTACTTTCTGGTGACTCATGATCCATTTGTTTGTTGTACTGGGGTAACGTGTTTGTGTTTCAAACAGCAGGACCACAATGCTTTATTCAGAAATACATCGATGGGTTTACTGAGAACAAATTGTGTTTGTGTTCATGGAGATGGGGAAAGATGTTTGATTAAAAAGCTGTGGTAGTGTCTTTCCAATGCACTTACATACAAAAACAATATCTTACTGATAATGACATTGTCTATTAAAATACATGAGTTTTAATTTTATTGTATTCCCTTCCGTTCCTTGAATCCGTTCTGCACACAGGTCAGTTCAAACTGTTTGAAAGTGGCGAAAAAACATTCAGTTGCAAATATTTGTGTTCACTTTGCTAAACAATCTCCTTACCTGGATAGTACAGGAAAAGAAAACATCAGCATCACTGTTTGGTTTTGAGAAGCTATTATTTCCAAACTTCAGCTGGTATTTGAAAATCAAAATAGCAGCCATTTTTTCGTTTGTTCTTGTGAGCCACCGTACTTTGCCAGTTTCCATGACATCATGATTCTTCCTAATGCGTCAGTAAAACTCGCAAGTTGTCGTATTGCAAAAAGTGGAAAGACTTGTTAATCATTCTTTTGCAGGAATGAAACTCCAGTCAAGGTAAAAACTAACTTATTGCAGAACAGATTGAGGTACTAATATTGTAGAAGAATGAACTAGTACATCAAAGCCGGTGCCGAACTAGCTGATAAAAATGGTGTCAAAACCTATTACTGTACCATATTACAAACTGAAATGTGGTGAAGTGATTCGTTAATGACCATGTTTAATTTCACTAATCACTTTTTCCGCTAAATTAAATCCAAGAGAATACAATAGTTTGATTATTTCACTGAAAAATGTCATGAATTGAGAGTCTGATGAAGAGGAGTACTGGAAAAATGTGAAATTAAATGTAATTGTAGTGTAATTCAATGTCCATAAAGTTCATACCATAATGTGACAAAAGTTTACATGACAGAGATGTGTTTATGTTTTATGTGAAAAATGACTGTAACTCTTTACAGTATTTTACATTATGTTGCAGTGAAACAAAAACATTTCCTTATGTTCACAGCTAAATATAATGAAATGTGAAATGTTAGCTTTGCTTTCACAGCATACAAATGGGATTCTAGTTTTGATTGGAAAATTCAGTTGTTATTAGTAACACGAGTCTAGGACCTCTCCTCGGTCAGATATATGGTACCCTTCCTCTGAAATCCACAGAGGATATGTAGTGTGATTCATAACCAAGGAGAGATCCTAGACTTCAGTAGCACTGGACATCATTCACTGACAGAATGTTGTGACAAATTCAAAGCTTAGCATTTTGACATAATTTTGAAAAAAAAAATGCAAGAAATTGTATTTTTCAAACTAGTGTTTGAAATTTTGAAAGTTCAAAAATGTTCTCTGGAGAAGTTGAATATTTATTAGACGTGCATGACGTGCCTACCCATCTTCCTTCCTGCGTTTTGTGAAACCACTAATTTGCCTGTATAATTGAGCCAGGGGAGTCATCCGTAACAAGTTTGAAGTTGTTAAAGCACATAGTGAGTACACTTCTTATTAAATTATTGATTTTGCTGAACCTCTTTAAAAGAACATCATAAAACTTTATGATGTAGTGTGTTGGTAGAGATAACGGATATTGTCAGAAAAAATGTGTAAGGTGAATAATGGCAGTAACAAGTTCAGTAAAAATTTTATTTGCCGTGTTTAGAGAAATGATGATTAAACCACAAAGGTTTGCGACTTGTTAAAGTTTTAGAATAGGTAAAGTGTATTTTCAACTGTGTTCCCTGCAACAATTAGAGTTGGATTGATACAGAACATATGTTGGCAAGGGAGAGAGACTAATTACCTGTTTTATAGATACTAATCTCCTATCTTCACAATTTGTTTCCATTTTAGTATTTTACATTGATTTGCAGAATATTTTTGTAACAATTCTAAAGCACTTGGTATAAAATGAGTTTTCAAGCCAAATAAAGATAGAAAAATTGAAAGTTTGTGCATATGATTATGACATGTTCTGTACTGTGTCAGCCCTTCCCTTTGTGCCAGCCCAATCTCCACAGAATCACATAATGTAGAGGGACAAATTTTAGTCTTTAGTTTTATTGCTATATATAGTTAATGCACAGTGGTGTGGCAGATCACTTTTGTTGGATGAAGAAGATAAAAATAAAGTATTAGGTGAAGACAGGAAATTCTGGTGTCTTACGTCATAATCTTGTCTGCTACCATGAAGGGAAATTTATGAGACACTGGGTGTAACATGTGATATTGGTACTCAACAGACATGGTGAATAGACATAACAATTGAGTGAGTCTTGTACAGTTTGCTGAACACTAGAAAAGTCCTGACTTGATTCAGATGAAAAGACTGAGGCATTTCTCTTGGTGTGTTGAGACACTAGAGAGGTGAAAGGGCTGTCCAATGCTATATCTCTCCCCTGGGCAATGAAGGTTGTGAGATGAATGGTAGTTGCTTGAACGTTAGTTAGCCCACAACTTTTAGTTCAAAGTCACTTCCATTTACAGGTACCATTAACAACTTTGAGCTGAGACATTTATTTTGTAATAGTTTCAAGACCTATATTTTTTATTTGCCATATTTTTGAGCCACCTTTAGCAGGGAAAATCAGTCCACATGAATTCAACATGACAAGAAGAGAATTAAAGTCAAAATAATAATACAAGAGAAAATGTCACTGATAAAAACTTATGAAATACCTCCATGTTCAGTTCAGTTACAATGAAAATACACAGGGTCCGAGGTATGTGTACATAAAATTTTGCAGACTGGACGTAAACTGTGTATTGTGTGCAGGAACTCTAATCGACAGTATTCTGTGTGTGGTACTTTCACAACCACCTGTAAGTTACTCAGGTAGACAATGACATCATTGATAATCTTGTGTCTAGTGATAGGGACTGCCTGAACAAAAATGTGCAGTGTTCATTGCAATTTGTGATAGTCAAAGTGTTCCACAACTGTTTCAAAAAACATTATTAGTCAGTATTTCAATAAAGAGAAAATGTTTCATGATTGCTTGCAATGCAGTGCCATCGTGATGCAGCAGTGATTCAGTGTAGTCACATGTATGGTTTCAGTACGGTAATTGGCATAAATAAAATTCCAGCATGGATACAAATGTGTCATAGTTTCAGTGTGGTTGGCATGGTTACACCTGTACACAGTTTCCGCCATTGTTGGTTTTGACAATACTGCGATTTGGAGAGTGGTGGTTTTGCCAGCTCGAGGTCGTTATACTCTCTAATTAACTTGGTGTTGGATTACAGATCGCATAACAACAGGACTGTTCCCAGTGTGTTTCTTGGCTTCCAATTGTATTTGGTACACAGGCAGAGTTTGAGAAAAAGTTGATGGTTAGTCATGAAAGAACATGTACTTGTGGTTGACACTTCAAGATGCAAACATCTAATACTGATAGTTCAATTCTCACCTAACTTGTTCATATCAGTGTATTAAACACATTGACATTGTGTTTGTGCTTCAGTTTAGAAGGAATACACGCAACTGATATTTAGTGAGTTTTGAACAATAGTAACCTATTTGGCATCATTTTACAAGGGGTATAGCCAAAAACTGATGACATTGAATTGCCGTACACGATACACAGTGCCATAATTACAAGGCGTCTGTGTTTTGTGTACGGCGATTTGACGTCATCAGTTTGTGGCTATACCATTTGTAAAATGATGCCACCTATTTCACCTAATCAAGGGACATTGACAATACCAAATAGACCATGCATCAGTAACAGTGGCTTGGGAAACTCAGTAACAATTACCTGGCTGACTGCTTCTGGCAAAAACATTGATAAATGTGTATGGTAGTCAATTTTGCTGGTGTTTGACCTAGTTTAGTTCACCTGCCATCGACCACAAAGTTACATGACTCTCTAGAACTTGTCATTTATCGATGTTATGTCTGTCTGATGTACATGTACCTAGAATTAGATTTGAATTGTGTTGTCGGGTAGACTATCACTTCCTGTTTCCATGCATTGTCATTTCCGTGTCTTTATCCATTGGCCATTCACTGCCGTGGGGCTGCTGAATAATTTATATTGTACTTCCTATGTAATACATGTACTGAACAAAATCAGTTGATTTCTGAAGATGTCCTTTCTGAGGACAAAATGTTATGGTATTGGAATGGATAGTGAGTTTGTCGTTTTGAAATAATTGAACTTGTTTAGCTTCATTTATTTAGTTGACTGAGGCAAACTTGAAAATGAAATGATTACTGCACATCAATATTTATCAAATTTAAACAAGACTTTCCATAACTTGACCCGCCTCAAGAAAACACGTTGTTAAGTTTTGGATCAATACCTTTTGAGCATACTATAAATGGAGGACCAAGAGAACTCACATGCCAATCAATCAACATTAATATTTGTCAGATTTTGGATACATACTGTATACTGCAATGTACCAATTACTAGAACATAATGCAAACGGAGTCCCATCTTAACTATTAACACACTTTTTATCATCACATACATGCGTATTGTAGGTTCATGCCAGCATACTGTAAGTTTATCAGTTCGTGGTGACAGTAGATTACCTGTTTAAATGGAAATTTCTGTGAGGGCAGCAGACTACCGGTACATCTGTGCATACACATGCCTCTCATGAAACACAGGTACATTCTGTGTGGCAGGATATATAGGACAGTGTGAACAAGCTGACCAACTTCACATGTGCATGCAAAGGCCTGTACTTATGTCCCAACGCTATAAAACCACAGGGAACAATGAGTGTCCTGTCCTGCCCCGTAGCGGCTGCCCTTTCCAGTGCCATGTCGGTGCAGTCATCCGGCAGAATTTAATCCCTGCAACAGTGTTTTGTCTGCAAGTAAGGAGTGTAGATTACTCCGCAATGTGCTCATTGTATGCACTTTCCACTCATGTAAAAGAGCTCATTTAGAAGAATTCTGATCAACTCTTACACAATGACTGGTACATGCCTCAAAACGTCTGTGAACTTTATTTCACCCTGCAAACACTGCTCAACCAATGGCTTCCAATGTCGTCCATTCAATACCATGAACATAGAATCTCAAATGAAATCAGAAGTGAACACTTTACGTTTTTTGAATGGAATGCTCATATTATTTCTTTTGTATGTACCCGCAGTAATATAACTGCTGCCTATGTGTACATTGTGTATTATTTCAGAGAAGCAGATTTGTGACAACAGTGCAATATTGTCATTCTGTATAGGAGCAATTATAGTGGTGTATGCACAAGTTGGAGAGGAGATAAGGACTTGTCGGTAATATAAAGCAGTCAGATGGTGTGGAGTTGAACTCTTTATTTGAAATACCACAGTCAAAATTAATAAAATTACTTGTAGTCATAAAGAAAGCAGTCTAACGGTTTGGAGTTGAACTCTTTATTTGAAATACCACAGTCAAAATTAATGAAATCAATAAGGGTAAACCGTTGCACCAAAAAACCACCCCTCCCCACACCAGGGGACTTTTTTCTTCCCCCTGTGGTCCAACAATAGTTGATACGTAATGATTTTACTTTATTTGAAAAAGATTTAAATTTCAACAAACTGACCTTGCATTACACATGTATAATTGTGTCTCATGTGGGAGGTCATTCCACCATATTGTCACCTGTACATGCATGTGTATATACATGATCTAACTTGATTCAAATTTAACATATGTAGCAGTAAAATATTTTCACTGTTTGGTGGAATAAAGCAAGCAAAATGTGCCTGTATATGTCATCCACTGCTGTTGTGAAATGTTCATGACAGTGACCTTAAATCAAAACAATACCAAGCTATTAAGTTATCAACTATTAACTTATATGACTTGCAATGTACATACTTCATGCAGTGTTTTTGTTAGGGACGGTACCCGGTAATACTGGGGTTCCCCTTGGTATATCAATGCAATCAGATTTAGTGACAGCAGAAATGTTACCAGCCAGGGTTTCCAAATCATTTATCAGTGTTCCAGAACCTTAGCAAAAACAATGTTATCGAAATTCACGGCCAGGATTTTGTTAACTACAAAGCGAGGAACAAAAAAGTAATGTAATTTCATTCTATTCTACCCACAGCTCCACCAGCATTTGCTGAAACATCACCATCTAGGGTTATATTCGCGCCAGGGAGTGACATGACGCTACTTTGCCGAACTACAGGAAATCCTCCGCCAACCATCACATGGTACAAGGATGAACAGCTTATAAAACCAGGACCCAGGACGACATTTGTAGACGGGTCTATCACGTTGTACAAAGTCGGTGTCGGTGATAGCGGGGCGTATACTTGCACAGCAGAGAGCAATGCTGGGACTAGCACTCACGTTATCAGGGTTATCATCCAAGGTATGGTGTGAAATATTAATATGCGCCACCATATAAAAACATCTTGAAAATACAACTTACAAGCACAAAGCATGCATGACTTAACCCTTTGAGCACCAAAGTCAATTTTTTTTATATGATATAAAGGTGTCATGTCTGATGCTTTCATAGGCAAGGTGACAATGAGACCACCTTGCCTATGAAAGCATTAGACATGACACCTTTGTATCATATATAAGTTTTTCGTACACTGTGATAGAAGGATCAGAGCGATGTCAGTGTGTGATGTCTGTCCTGTTTTGGTGTATAAATGCCACTCTGGCAATAGCATGATACCATTTGTATTAGCAATTGTGGTGCTTATACAACAAAGTATTTGCCCAACTTATAATTTTGCGTCTTGTATGATACTGATTGTAGGTCCACCCCACTTTGTGATTGAACCGGCCAATGTCACTGTCCAGGAAGATGGCCAGGCACTGTTTGAGTGTGTTGCTGAGGGGGCGCCGTCGTCCATCAACTATCGCTGGTACAAAGACAATGTTGAGATTGAAAGACTAACCAACTTGAATCATCGACTGCAGATGCTGTTGGAGGGATCGTTGTTGATACACACTGTCCGGCCAAGTGATGAAGGTGTCTTTACTTGTCGCCCTGACAACGGAGTGGGTGTGCCTCCATCGGCATCGGCACACCTTACTGTTTTATGTAAGTGTAAATGACTTGTCACAATTGTCTCTTGTGTCACGATAGCTGTTCCATTGACATTTTTGTTTAGATACTAAGAGAGAGAGAGAGGGAGAGAGAGCTGTACTCAAGAGAATGACTTTCTGATGTCCACTGTACAGAGCAGAGGAAGATGATGATAGCCACTGTTGCATGTGCACCCAACAGTTTAAATAATACAAACAAATTCATGTGAAAAATGAGATTTGATACAGCATGGGGTGCAAACAACCATGAAGCACTTGACATACACCAGAAAACAAAGAAAATTACAAAATTAGGTGAATATTTTCTTCCAAAATACAAAATGGAGTACAAATGACAAATCCACAGATTCTAAGCGCTGTGCAACACATCAGCAATGTAGTGAAGATAAGTGTCAGCAACAAGCGCTAGGCTTATTTAAGAGTTCAGAAATGAGAAAATCCTTCCTCTCTCCAGCATACCTAGACCAGGGCCTGAAAAATTTAATTTTTATCCACTTGTCCCCGGACAAGTAGCCTCTGTTTTTCTACTTGTCCGTAGCAGAAACTCACTTGCCCTGAAAATTTTCAAAAAAATGATTCTGCTCTTACCCAGATTGTGGGACCTCTCCTACAATGGTTTGTGACAAATTGGTGGTATTTACAGTTTATAATTGTAAAAAAAGTACATTACCATAATGAAAATTATTGAATATGCTTTCTTCGTTTATGGGAATTCTTTCCAGTTACCGCATTAAGATGTGTTTAACAGAAATAAATACTAGTAAGATGTTTCATCACACTTATGACTACAAAAGTAGGAGTGATTGAAGACAATAGTCTAATAATGCAGACATTTAACATGGTTTTTTCACTACTTCTGTAAAGATCACTTCATTTTTATAATTGCCCAAATGATTGATACTTTTTCATTGAAATTGCAAAAAAAATAGGTTGAAAACACTAAATATCTGAGAGGAACTCCTTTCTCTTCATAATAGCAATAGCAACTTGCCATACCACGGCTTTGACAAGCTAGGTGGCTTTTGTTAAGGTCCGCTACAATCAAGATAGGGGGTCTTGACCATATAAGGAATTCAGCATGGTGACCTACACAAGCTTGCTGCGTACGATCGAAGAGTGGCATGAGACTCATTCTGGAGAAATTTCTGACTGCAAAATACTACTTTGAAAGGCAGGGATATAGTGCTTCATCAAAATTTTGGAGTTACTGATATTTTTATGTAAAGTTGTGAACTTCCATCACACCACATAGTGCCGTTTGATGCTTCGTGCAGTGTGGCTAGAAATTTCATTCTCCGTAACACTGTGTACTACTATAGCTAGCAGGTTAGTTGGGTGTAGTAACCGTACTTGTCAATAAAGTTTGCTTCACTGTTTCACTGTCCAAATTGTTTGGTGAAAAGTTAGTTGTTCTATTTAAAATGATCTAGGCTTACGCTTCAAACATTGTCTGGTTATTATCTCGTTACATTTTACATGTAAAATGAGTGGAGAAGTACGTGGCCCGGCATTTGCCCCAGGGTCCTGGTGGCTAGTGGACGCACATCGACTTGCTTATAGTTATACCATGAATCGCAAACTGTAACAGAGAAACTGATTTTTCTTTAGTGTTTCCGTTGAGACGAAAAAAATAAGCTCCGATTTGAGTGCGTCCGAGTGACCCATGTCTGGTAATTTTGGGGGACATTGTTTCCAATTTGCGTCAAAAGACGAAAGAACGCACTCTTGGCAAAACACTGAGTTGACTCTGAATTTTCTGCCCGCGGGCAAGTGAGGGCTAGTTTTGCGCTAGTCCGTATTAGAAATCAGTCTGTCCCGGGCATCGGGCTAGCGTAATTTTCAGGCCCTGCCTAGACTACATGAAAATATAACTTGTGCTATTGTACGCTGTGTGCATCACTACAATCCACCCCAGTGTTTCACTGATGGCAGCGTTTGATGTTGTTATCAGTGGAACATTGAACACAAAGGAAATAAGTCAAATTATTGCATTTTTTCCCTTATATTTGTTTGTGTGAATTAAATCAAACTTTTTTGCAGGAGCTTTCATCTCATATTGTGATTAGTTTATTTTAATAATAAGATGTAAAAATTTACAGTGTGAATGAAACTCATTGATCACACCTATGTGTGTTTATGTTCAAGAGGTGAAATACTGATGGGTCAAGTTCATACTGTGATGCAGGCAGTTTTAGGCATAATGTTGTACTAGACCAGACTTAAGGTTGTCTCTTCTTATCAGTGACGTTTTTGATAGTGATCTCTGTCAATGTTACTTTAACTGTAAGGTCATTTAAAGGCCAACTTGAAGAAACCTTGAACTCGATGAAAGATCATCATTGATTGTTCAAGAGTGATAGTCACCACAAGAGGGCGCTCTACCAAAACAGGGACAAGAATAGTTACAGTTTCATAGGAAATTTTATTCACGAATGATTTGTTGCTGAAAAGAAAAAAATTAAAAAGATTTGCAGAGCATTACATAAACTACAAACTAATTATACTTTGTCCTTAAAACTTTACATGATTTATTCAATGATTTTAAAAGTAATTTAAATATGCATTGTTGATTTTTACATTGATGTTTTGGATATACTTTCATTCAGATCCTGCATATGTACCCAAGATGCCTGCTACTTCTTACCTGCCAAAGGGATTAAAGGGGATAATCCACTGTCCGATTAGAGCTAATCCACCGCCAACACGTGTTGAGTGGACCAAAGACTGGAAAGATTTACTACCTGATGAGTTGCCACGTTACAGCGTTGCTAAGAACGGACATCTTGAGATCAAAGATGTGGAGAAGGAAGATGAAGGAAGGTATACATGCATCCCCCACAATGCACTGGGAACTCGTGGAGAGTCACTTCCCACATATGTATTTGTTGAAGGTGAGAATTAATTTATCCTTTAAGCAAATGAAATGAAAAGAAACCACATTTTTTTAAGTTTTATGTGTCAATTTAACCAAATATGCTTCAAGTAAGATGAGATTTGAATCAAGTCTGTCTTACAGCATATTCAAGTTTTATCAAATTAAAGGTTTCTCAGCGGTATTTGTATTTTAAAATACCACAATTAAGATTTATTATATCAAACCAGTAAAATTGATCCATTGATTCAAGTTCATACATGGATGCACTTTCTTGTTGCTGCTGCCATTCTCGTACCCACAGACTTGAGTAAAATCATAAAAATACCATCGTGGCTGGCACTAACCCTTTCTAGTCATTTCAAATCAGAACAAACATGCAAGCACCTTGGAAGATCACTGTGACACACTTTCTCACTATCACTGTATCAGGTCATCTCAAAACATAATCATATACATGTGTGTCTTTGCAAAACAAATGAGACAAAATAATGTTTGCAGGATCTTGTAATCACGTCTGTTAAAATACATCACATGGGACATTTTATGCTGTACTAGATAAAGTCAACGTGATAGCAACAAGTTAAAGCATTTGTAAAGATACATACATGAATTAGAATCTCATTGCCAGATTTGTAAACTTTTGAAATTTTTCTGTAGATCCACCATATTTCACAGACAGACCTCGAAGTGTCTACCAAAGAGAGGTTGGTCAACAGGTGACCTTCCCATGTGCAGCAAAGGGCAACCCAGAACCCACCATCAAATGGAGAAAGGTTGGTACTAGATCATTGGTCGGTGTCAGTGACCTTTGAAACTCTGAAAAATGCTGTTTACATTATGAATTTATTGACAGAAACAGTTTCATACACCATTCAAAGTTTGTAAATTGGATGAGATATCATGTGTCTGTTTTTGAACATGTGATAAATTTTTTATTGCATCATTCTGAATTCCATCAACTTTCTGAGTATATCGAGACGGTATGCAACTCAGGAGAGAAATTATGATGTGACTTCATCATGGGAATTTCCATTCTTACCAGTTACTTTCGTCGGAGAAATTTTAAGAATCAAAGAAAATTCTGATGAACTATGATGTATCTGTCAGTGCTTCTACATGTGGTATATCATCATGTCAAATGATAACTTTTTGGGAAATTTTCTGTTATTGCTTCCCAACATGATATACATATCAAATGATAACACAGTAAAGTTAATGATTGTGACATCTTTAAAAAATGCAATACCTTACAATCAGTGACAGTTGTTGTAGTTTTCCAGTGAGACAACGTTTAACTTACTATTCATCTTCTTGTTATATACCCCCTCTCATTCTGTGTATATCTAGTAATGTACCTCTTACTTAAATGGTTATTTCTGCCCTGCAGGCTGATGGTACAGAGCCAGCCGACCGGGCTTACTACAACAACGGTCGCCTGACAATATCCTATCTACGCAAGGAGGATCATGGGAAATATGAGTGCATAGCTGAGAATGTGGTAGCCACTGTTGTTACTGTAACAGAACTTATTATTGAAAGTATGTGACTTTAACGCCTGTTTTTTTTTGTGTCCCTCTATCATCGAAAATGTCTAGGGAAGTGTGAGGAGAATTTATTAGTCCCCACGGACACCGTCCGGGGGGACTTATAGGTTTGGTCATGTCCGTGCGTGTGTGCGTCCGTGCGTGCGTGTGTGCGTGCGTCCGTCCGTTCACGCAGATATCTCAGAGATGCAAGAAGCGATTTCATTCAAACTTGGTACAGGGATTACTTCATATGTCATACAGATGCACGTCGATTTGTTTTGTGATACGATCCAATATGGCCGCCAGGCGGCCATTTTATTACGATTTTTTCATGTACAGAGCCATAACTCAGACATGTTTCAACCGATTTTATTCAAAGTTGGTACAAGGACATTGACCAATGTCATAGATATGCACGTCATTTTGTTTTGTGATACGATCCAATATGGCCGCCAGGCGGCCATTTTATTACGATTTTTTCATGTACAGAGCCATAACTCAGACATGTTTCAACCGATTTTATTCAAAGTTGGTACAAGGACATTGACCTATGTCATAGATATGCACATCAATTTGTTTTGTGATACAATCCAATATGGCCGCCAGGCGGCCATTTTATTACGATTTTTCACGTACAGAGCCATAACTCAGACATGTTTCAACCGATTTTATCAAACGTTGGTACAAGGACATTGACCAATGTCATAGATATGCATGTCGATTTGTTTTGTGATATGATCCAATATGGCCGCCAGGCGGCAATTTTATTACAATATTTTCATATACAGTGCCATAACTCAGACATGTTTTAACCGATTTTATTCAAAGTTGGTACAAGGACATTGACCAATGTCATAGATATGCATGTCAATTTGTTTTGTGATACAATCCAATATGGCTGCTGTGTGGCCATTTTATTACGATTTTTTCATATGCAGAGGCATAACTCAGGCATATCTCAACCGATTTTATTCAAAGTTGGTACAAGGACATTGACCTATGTCATAGATATGCACATCAATTTGTTTTGTGATACAATCCAATATGGCCGCCAGGCGGCCATTTTATTACGATTTTTTCATGTACAGAGCCATAACTCAGACATGTTTCAACCGATTTTATCAAACGTTGGTACAAGGACATTGACCAATGTCATAGATACGCATGTCAATTGTTATGTGATACGATCCAATATGGCTGCCTTGTGGCCATTTTATTACGATTTTTTCCTGTCGAGGGCCATAATATTCTAAGGCATATCTTAACCGATTTTATTCAAAGTTGGTACAAGGACATTAACCTATGTCATACATATGTATGTCAATTTGTTTCTTGATATGATCCAATATGGCTGCATGGCAGCCATTTTGTTACAATTTTTTCGTGTCCTTAGCCAAAACTTGGGCATGTCTCAATTAATGAAGAGGACTCTATCCTCTTAGGACATGTAATCAAAGTACCCATTAACAAGTGGGGACTGTGTCATCAACGATGACTTGTTTTTTGTGATATTGATCATACGTAAATGTAACTTGACCGTGTTTCTGTTACAGAAAAATGTTGTATCGATATGGTAATATGTGTTGCATTTATTGCAATACTTAAACACAATCATACTTTGAAATGCAGACATTCTACAATGGAATGTTCGTAATGCAAATATCTGGTATAGAAAATGAGTTATAGAGGGTGCTCTGGTAAGAAATTGACAAAATCAAGTTGACATGATTCACTGTTGTTTACTGTTGGGAAATTTTGAAGAACTTTATACCACTGTAATTTAAGTCAAGTTGTCAGTAGCGAAGTTTTATTTGATAGTCATATTTAATAACTAAGAATATTTATGAATATTTTTCATATTTACCAAATGTATTAATCGATTTGCATCACCATAGGTACCACACCACATGCACCTACCAATATCACAATACTAGCCGGTATCTACACAGCCATGGTGTCATGGGTACCAGCTTACAATGGTGGTTTCCCTCAACATTATGAAATATGGTGAGTTGTTACTGGTTATAAAATTGCACAATCTTTTCATATTTCATGTGATAATAGGCCAAGATGAAATTACAAACAGTAATGGCATTGTAAATCCTTGGTCCATATACAGCTTTCACTTGTTACCCATTGTCTGCTCAAATTGATTGCTATCTTCGGTGGCTACTGTACTCATAGCTAAGATTTTTCAAGTGTCAATAGTGAGTTTGCCCCATGAAATGAAATGTTGTCATCCTCCTTTTGTTTCAGTAAAATAAGCAACAGAAATTGATGAGTGCATTCTGTTGAATATGAACGAATTCACCCAAAATAATGTATATTCAGAAATATTAATACATGTGTTTGGTAGAGTATTTAATTGCTAATTATCAACAGTTCTCTTGGGTGATCTGTCTATCATTTCAGAAAGTGAAGGCGTAAAATCTTCCCCTGTGAAGCTGCAAATTTTAGCACAGTCCTATTGTTATCACTGCCACAGTTGACTTCAATAGCCAAAAATGGGGTTACAGGAGTAAGCTTTTGTTTATTACTACTCACAGGTATAAGAAGTTACATGCTGATGTTGAGTTGTGGGATAAGGTGACAATTGCTGATGAACACGCCACGTCAGTGATACTGTACAACCTAGATCCTAGCACAATCTATGAAGTTAGTGTGATAGCCAAGAACACACTGGGTGACTCACTGTTCAGTGATGTCATGCTTATGACCACAAAAGGTAAGTCAAGATGGCCTTGATCTAAATATTCAGCAGAATCTGTGGACATTTCAAAGACAGGAATTTTCACAAAGTGCTGGCCGAGGGAGTGATAATACTCGTGTGAACCTGAATTTTGATTTTGATTTCATCAGTGTCAGTCACCGACTGCTAACCACAAAGAGATGAAATGCCATGAAATTTACATGTAAGTTTTGAGATTGTGACCATGGCAGACCACAGACAGTTTTGACAAAACGATGTCAAGCACATTATTGGAAAAGAATTTAACAAACTAAAAAAAAATTCCTGCAGCTGTTTTTATTTGCATTATCCTTAGGTGTTCCTATGGTGCACACCATGGTAGGATATATCTGTGATAAACTGCAGCAGGGCAAATGCACAATATTGTCTATCTTTTAGTATAGAATATAACCATACATGGTCTTCATCCCTGCAACTTATAAAATTCCAGTTCAATGTTCTCAATAACACCCATCAAGTGGCTTCTAAGGCCATCTGTGAAAAAAATTTCAAGACAGCCAGGATAAAGTGAATGCTATAACAGAAGTGTTACTACTGGAAATTTACTGAAGTTTTTTTGTTCCTCATTTCAGAGCCAGGTCAGTATGTTCCCATTCCAACCGATCACACAGGTTTGTTGGCAAGGTTACCAGCGCATGGTCCCACAGGTATCCACCCCTTCCTATCACACTAACACATAGTAACCATAGTAACTAGAAAAATTAGCGTAAAACTGTATTAGCATAAGACGAAAATTGTAAAACTGCATGTACAAACTGCATTGTGAACAGACTCATATGTCAGTGGAGTAACCACAAGGTGTTTGTAAAATAATTGGCATATCAAAGCCGAAAAGTGTGACAATGACATCGTAAACTGTTCCAATACTGTTGAAATCTATATTACTTTCTGAGATTAGAGAAGTCTTGCCCTGAAAAGAAGTACATCCCTTGATGATCAGTTGTTCCAAAATGAAAAGTTCTTCTTTCTCCAGTATCAGACACTAGGGTAAATTTTAATGATGCCATAAATTTGAAATCCATTAAAATTTGAATGGAATTTGGATTCAATTATCAACACAGTTTGCCTGGAATTCCCTTCAAATTCAGGGTCACACTGATAATTTTCTGTTAATTGACAGTAAAATTAAGTTTAAAAATATTGTGAATCTTATGCATGAATGAAAAATTTTGTTTAAATGTAGTCACCAAATGATTGAGTTCAATTTTGAAGATATCTGTAGGAAAACTAGTATAATTAACCCAGTCATCATCATAGCATCAAGTTGCACCCTTTTCCCCAAAGTTCCCCTTATTCTCGTCAATAATGTCACTTTGAAGATTGCACAATTAATGTTTGGATCAGGAAGACTAATATTAACAAGCATCGTGATAACTTGACAATTCACTTTCCAGAATTTATGGGAAATTTTCAGGCATTAATAACCCAAATAAGATGTGCTGTGATTTTAGGTATGACTGAGTGTGGTTTGATGTGGTTCCTTCAGTCAGAAACTGAACTGCTCATTCTGATCATTGACTTGTAATCAGAGGATGTCTATCTGAGACATGTTGGGAAAATTTCCTATGTTGTAGAAATTGTCATTTATCTTTGTTTGAAGTACCGGTATGTGATACATTGTTACACTGTCAATGGAAATAGTCTGCTGTTATTGGTCAATTATAAATTGTCAAATTTACATAACAGTCTGGGTGCAGTGCATAGTACTTACACAAGTTTTCATTATGACAAAAACATTGCAAAATACACAATTGATGTTTCTATCTGAGTGAAAAATGAATAAACCAAGCAAACTTGATCAATAAATGATAGAAGGCGTTAACTTCAAATTTCATTTACCAAACTGGATAAAACCACACATCAAAGTATCAGGGTTTAAGTTTATAGGTTTCTCATGTCAGTGGTATTGAATAGTTTACTCTCTAGAGATATGTTTTCATATTGAATTCAATTATCTGGTAAGTAGGAAATGCTATAGAAGCCATACAAGTAAGGTTCTGTTTTGGAAATGAGATAAAACATAAATAATAGGTAGATTACAGTTGAGCAAGTTTGTCTGCGCCCAAACCATGCCTTTTCTGTAATGTTATCTGGTATGGATGTTTGTGTCAAGGAACGCTGAACAAAGAATTGATTTCTGTTAGCATGGTTATTTCTGTACGAATTTTTTCAGTAGAAATATTCTGTAGTTATTGAGTCAATTCCACACTGTGTTGGATATTAAAGTATCAATATGGAACAACTTACAAATCAGCCAAGTGAAAAATTGATAATTCAAAGGGACTTGGTCACATTTCAATACATTATGCATTATTGTGATAATGTTATGTGGATTTGTCATTATCATCTCTTGGCAGGAACACGACCCAATCCTCCACAATCTGTCAGTGTCAATGAGACAGAAACTGGATTGGTTATCCACTGGCAAGCACCACCAAATGCATCAAAGCCGATAGTCCAGTACATCATTGAGTATCGGATAGGGGACCAGGAGTGGCAGATACTGGAAGACAACATTCCGGCATCCCAGCTCATGTACATTCCGGATGATCTGGAGCCAAGTACACACTATTCTTTCCGTGTGTTTTCCCTGACGGAGACAGCTTTCAGTGAACCAAGCCAAGTTGTGTTGGCGTACACAGGAGGTAAGGGAGAGGGCTACATTGAAAGTATTGCAAATGCATGTTTAACTTGGAACTTTTGATACCAGGGAAATAAGCACGGCTGTGAACAAACTTTTTCACTACGGTCTGACACTAGCAAAAAAGCACAGATAAACACCCCCTTTATGTTTTGATGGCACAGATCATTATTACGAGCATTTTGAGCTTTCTTAGTGTTGTAACTAGCCAGACATCTCACCATATGTCTTCCAATAATCATTTCACAGAAAACCATGTAATTTCCAACTTTGTTACAAACACAAGACTTTGATTCTTCTTTCAGATATCCCTGTGTACTACAGCCAAGACGAGTTCCCAACTCCCATGGTGGCTGCCATAGTGGGCGCTCTCTGTTTCCTGGTAGTCATTTCACTGCTGGCCACGGTAGGCATACTGAGACTTCACAGGAAACGCAAAGACAAGAAACATGTCAGTTTTGGTAAGAGACCTTTTTTGTTATTAATCTCTTTGAAATTGCACCAAACAAGCAGCGGCTCTCAAAGGATAGAAAAAGTATCTGCTGTAATGAAAATAAGTATGTAAAATAAGCATGTATTATAAATAAAAGAAATCTTTGAACCGTGAGTGCTTCAGCTTGTAAGATTTAATGACTGTCGAAATTGTGTAATTAGTGCCCTTCCAATTTGTGATCTCAATGGTTCATTGTTTTATCATTTCATGTGAAACCATGAGGAGGTCAAGCCCACCATACATGTACACATATCAAGAGTAGAAATGTTTCTTCATTTAGAATGTAGTACAACATTGCCAGTAATACAGCGCTAGTGTGCCACTGAAGTCCTTGCCCACTTTCCGACTACTAGGCAAAGGGTATCTTTCTGAAATATGACACCGTGCAGTCCTACACAAATAACAGAATGCAAAACTATGTTTATGTATGCTTTACGAATTGAAAGTCTAGGGTGTTAAAGAGCAACTGCTACTGAGTAAGTCAAATAAAAATGTATCAAAATTGTCTCTGAGATTGTTTTTTTCTTTCTTTCAGCTGATTCTGTTGAAGCAGCTAACAGAAGAACAGATAAAAGGTAAGGTTGTTTACGTGATTGGCATTATGCAGTATTTTTGCTAGTGAAGGTGTTGGTATGTAGGTGAATGGTTTACAAACTCAAGTGCAATTTTTATTTTCCTGAAATAAGATTTTATTGCTTTAGATGTCAGCCATATTGTTTGACTTCTTGAAAGGTAGAGAAAGTGATCAGTAACAACGGACCCTTGCTAATCAATCTGCGTGTGTCTTTGAAGATGGTGGTCAATCATTCTGTTACATCGGCTGGTTGAAAAGTTTGCTACATCCAAAATTATTGAATATTTGGCTTGTGACATATTGCTGTGGTAAAATGTTTCTTAATGCTATGATGTGGATTGTGAATGTAAATTGAAAACTGTGTTGTGTAGGTATTGATACATACATGTTCTTATGGTGAAAGTGGCAATGGATAAAAAGTAGTGTTGAAGTGATGATTGTTGTAAATGAGAAATCTAAAGCAGAAACTGTGCTTTAGAGCAGTTAAGCAATTGCAGGACACTGGAAAGTCTATGATAATATTCCATGCAGTCAGTCACTAACCTCCATCATTGTATTTTCAGGACAAAGACTGACAGTAATGACAGTGCCCCCAAGCGGACACAGCTTCCAAAACTGAAACCACTCCTGACTCCTTTCTTCAGCCGGTTGAAAGAAAAGTACCAGAAGAGGGGACTGCGACGAAAAATGAAGAAAAAAGGAAATTGGAGCACTTCGTCAGGTCTTAAACAGAATAAAGGTGTTACTGCCAAGGAGACCATGTTGGTTGAAAAAAGCCGGTTTCCAAAGAAATACAAAGTATCATCACATCGGGTGGAAGTCAGCTATTCCGGGCCGATCAGCCGGATCAGCCGGAGTGCAGATGGCAAATTTGTTCTGCGTCCGGAAAATGAGTATGTGGATGATGTTGTACAGTCTCGGCCAGATTTGCTTCCGGATTACCATGACGACATGGCTGGTGTATTTGCTGCTAGTAGTGAGTCTACAACATCATTTACAACGGATGAAAACTGCTCTGCAACCATAACAGGGAGCACCGACTCACAGTTGAAGCCGCCGCCGCCGCCTCCGGGGCCAAAGGTCACGTATGTGGCACCACAGACTGCATACAAACCTGAAGGTGCACAATTAGCCAGCAGTCCAGCGGAGCAGCACGACGCGAAGCCGCTGAAAATCGATGATGTGAGCGCGTTACGAGTGAGTCCCAGCGAGATTTCAGGTTGGGAGAAATGGACCAAAGAGGAAGTGTACGAAATCATGCATCGCATGCAAGAGCTAGGTTACGAAAGCGCGTATGGTGGTTACGATTTAGAAAGTGAAATGAATGAAAATGATGACTTTGATCTTGAATCTGTGAGATATTCTGAAAAATCAGATTCCTATTCACAATTTGCAAATGTGTGTGCTAATGGATATCCTCCATTTGCTCAGTCATACGAGCAGCTAGGGCGGCCACGTGTAGCCGCCAATTTTGGCAGGCCGCACTCTTCTATGGTGGAACTGATGTCAAGGGGGCCATCTGAACGAACTCCCATCTATTCACCCACCAGGCCAAATGCCAATCCTATAACACCATCAACTCTACAGAATTTTAGTTCGATACGGGCGTCACCTGACAGCTCGTCGCAACACACAATTAGCGTTGATGTTCACAGAACCGATGAGGACTCCCAAATGGCAGGGGCTGGCGATTACGTGCGCAATTCGGTCGCCGCAGTATCACGATGAACATAGAATGAACTCGTTGACGAGGAGAAACGAGGACACCCCTGTGGCACCCATCAAACCGATGCGCTGTGTAGATTCAGCAGAGTCAGACGGAAGTGATTCCAATCTACTCATGCTGTCAAAGGCAGAACTGAAATCCATCGCAAGTTCACAGCTCCTTGCCCGCTCAAAAGATTCAATTGATACGTCTGATACTTTACAGGAAACTATTAAAGAGAGGACTCCTACTATAACTAATTTACGAGATGCCTTACCTACGCTTGACAATATCTCAAACGGTCATTCCTCGGTCGCAAGTCGGGCAAGTATAACGTCGACAAACAGCAGTGGTCGGGGAAGTAGGACGACGACTCTGTCGCGTTCATCACGTGGTGGGTCGCTCCACCACCAGGAGTCGTCATTCACCCCAAGTATAAGTAGTGGCATTGGAAGTAACGCCGCGACACAGAGCGTCGCATCATGGCATCCACGGTCTGTCTCACAGCTCAGCGACCAAACTAGCCTGGACTCCCCGTTTTCAGAGAACACATCACCTTTCACGCTGCATCAAAAGGACAATTCCATTGACGAAAATTACGAGTTTGACACTCAACCTCTGCATTCAGAACTCTTGGCAGCTCTGAAACAGTTCTCCGCAAAATCCTCGCATTCCAAACCGTCGAGCAAGAAGAGTATTATGGGATACCGAAAGAAAGGCTTTGAACCCAGGACAAGAGATTTCTACATGCCAAAGTTAAAATCATTACCGCAGTATGAGGACACTGAAGCTAGGTGTGCTAAACTTAAAGAGGAATTTTTGGAATATCGTCGCAAACAAAAAGCGGAGAGTAGAGAGTCAAGTCTGTCAGATGAGCATGAACCAAGCTATGAAACTACAACAATGGTGTGATTAAAATGTATTATGTATTTATAAATTATGACAGCCTTTGTTCTTCTCAGAATTTTTTTAAGGCATGTTGAGTGCAGTTTCTTATGTCCAGATAACAAACTTGCACAATACCAGCAATTGTTTTGTGCAGTCAAAGTTTTTGGCACATCTGTTCCTTATGTTTTTCTTAACCCATTTACTTATGTTTCTAGCCCTACCTTGTATTTGACGATGTTCAAAAATATCTTCCAAAAGTTTTGAGAGAAAATTTGTTCCTGTCATATACTAATTAATTGCTTTTTGTCCACGCCAGTCAATGCAAATTTCTGCTCCACCCCAACAGCCCTTGCGTAGTAGAAGTTCAGTATGAACAAAGTAATTTGTAAATTCTGTTCCTTTACAAATTCAGTTCGTAACATACTGGCTATTTAGCTTTTTTTTAAAGTTGCATTTGTCATTTCAAAAGTAGCTCTGATAGGTCAATCCTGTGTGAAGCCAGTCTTCCAACAGAATGTAAAACTGACGCAGAAATGATGTCACTCTGAGGGAAATTAGATTTTCAGGATGATGTACTTGATGCACAAATATGTGGCACAGGCCGAAAGTACAAAGCTTATTTAATGCTGTGCGTGTGGAAATTAAGTTAAATGTTTTCCCCAAAACTATTTATTTGTGGACAATACCTTGCAAAAGTACCAAACGTCTGGAAGAATGAAGTACTCAGAATAATGTGTACAAATTTTGATACCAACTGTGTGTATTGTTGTCTCAAAATTGAAAGACTAATAAAATGACACAGTTCTAATAATTTTGCAAATTCTTCAAAGGAAAACAGCCATTATTGTTAAATTTGCTTGTATATATTTATGCTTTTACCTGGGAGTTCCACCTGTACTATATTTGCCAACTCTATCATCTCCCTATAAAGTGTATGTTGTATTCAGTACTTCTCAGTCAGCAATTCAAACTGGATGGGATATTCGAATTTGTTTTTTGTACCTTATAGCATTTCAGTGACCTTAATCAAACACGGCCATCAACAAGCATTTTGAGACTAGTTTTATTGTCTGTGAATAGATTGTGAATTGAAAATGCTGGAATAACAGCTGTTGTGGCCAGCCTAACAACTGAATCAAAGAAAGCCATATATACCGGTAGAAATACAAAAAGCTGGGCTGTAGTAGTGTCGTAAGAGCTGTTCTCTCATGTGTGGCAATACAACCTTCAATTTTTTTATTCGGTTATCAATTTTCTAAAAAAGTCCAAAATTTTCCAGCAAGACACCACTCTATTTATTGTAGAGGTCAGTAAGACCTCGAGAAGAACACATATCAGTATTTAATTTGACCATTCCATTGTAAACTGGACAGACCTGAATTTTTTTATTTATATTCTTTGTATATCTTGCATGTGCAAATGAAAACATATATCCTATTTGAGATTTGTAAGTGCTTTTTTTAAACATACTTGTATATTTAAATGTGCTTATGTTGAAGTTATTTTTAAGATAGTTTTTATTTACCACTATACAGCAGTACCGTTAATATGCAAACAATGCCATTTGTACATGCAAACTGTTTTGTGCAACATGTCTGCCACACAACCAGAGTGAGGCTGCAGCCTCATTCTGACGTAAAATACTATAACTTGCACTTCCCATCATCCCACTTGTGTTCATGCATGAAAGAAGTCTCTCCACTCAAAAGTGGCAGAAATGGCACAGAGATGAGAGAAACCATGGAAACCATCCTGAGCTTTTCATTGTTTTTTATTCAATTGAAGTTTACAATCTTGGCAATGGTTAAAAATCTGGTCTTTTTTTTCTCACAAACTCAAAGAAACTTGAAAGTCCAGTTTGAGTTGACATAATTTATTTATGTTTACAAGTGAACTGTTTTCAATCAAAATAAGCAATAGAAATCAATGTTTGCCGGTCAAATTAGCAGTAATTCTGTGACCAGTCTCAGTGAAATATCAGCCAGAGATTTTTTTTAAATAGAGGAAGAGACCACAGCATTGTACTTCTCTGGAAATCACATAGAAAGTATGGATATCTCAATGTATGGAAGATTTACAATAACATCACTTCCCATTCAGTCAAAATCTAAACCAAGGTAAATTATAAAGAATATCTGGCTTCAGACATAACACCAGTATGTATTGAGAGATAGGAACTTAATTATACCCAACCAACTGCATATGCACAAAATGAGCACGATGGGAATATATGAAATGGGGATTTGTTTCTAAAATATATACTCAACAACTCAGTCACGTCAGTACTTAGAGTCCTCCAATGCATGTCAGAAACAAATTTTTCTACATTTTATTTTTTATTTACATTTAGTAGTATTTTTTTCTATTCCACAGACTACTTTCTAGTATTTAATGTGATAGAAATTTAAACAAAAATAAGCCTAGAATTTATTTTGTAGAATTGTATAAAGGGTGAAAACAAATTTTCTACCGTGGCTTTGAATGTTTTGTGAACTCAGGTTTTTTTATTGGGTAGAAAAATTCACACATTTCCGCATTAAGGTAATATGCACCTCGAAAGTGAAAGACTTAAACTTTTGCTCTAACTTTCCTCAAGGGATCTTTCAATCATTCTCTTTCAAAATCAAGAATAAAAATAGGGGGTCACCGTGCAAATTTGGTACTAGAGAAACAAATTACCCAAGATTTACCGGTATTAGAAATTTAAAATGGCCGCCATCCCTGTGTTAACTCTATGGAGAAATATTAAAATTTTCGAACTAAGCTGGTGAAGTTTTCTTTTACCAAGAGCTTTAAAATGAACCCCCACATGTGGTATATCAGAACAGAATTGTAAAAGTTTGAGAGTCCGAATGTCTGTCCCCGAGGTGCGTTCTACCAACCTTGAATAAAGTATTGTAGCATCTCAGTTCAGCCATCCTTGATATTGACATACTGCAGTAATGTTTTGCTCTCGGTGCCCATAAGTAAATTGTTTTTGGTGATATTTGACCCCGACTAAACCTTCACAATGTCTACACCATCCATCTTTATGACTTTATTTTTCTGAATATTACCAAGTATTGACTTCCAAATCCTTGAACACAGGGTCTTCAGAGCCACCATATTTATTTTAAAAGCGATATTTCATTTTCATAAAAGTAAATATGATACCTATTATTTAAAGAGTGTATTTTTGAAGTTCTGAACAGCAGCCTTTTGAAGAAATAAACTTTTGGTACATGCTTGATTGCAGCTGTTGTAAATATAAAATTAACTTGAAGGTTATTTCTGTTGTGACTGATTAAATTTTGTAAAGTGTCACATGGAGAGTTTTCATGAGAGATCAAATAAATGAAAGCTACAATTTGAAAGCTACAGAGTGATATCTTGTTTCATGTTGTAAGTGAAGGATTCTCAACTTTGTGATTTTCTAAATGGTGTGATTTTCTAAATGACAGTTGTGAAATATGGTTGCCACTATACCCTAATCATTTTAGTCACCTGTATATGGTCAAAGGGGCATTCTTGTATTCAAAATGGCCATGTGGGGGCGCTGTTTTTAAAAAGCGGCCACCCGCTTAAAATCTGTGATTGGTTAGATTTTCTCTTTCCATGGAAACTGTGGCAAAATTGGAACAGGTGACAGTATACCTTTAAATGTAGTGTTTCCTCAGTTCCTGTATACCATAGGTTTGGTAGGTCCTAGACTACATTAAATAATGACTTTATTAGTCCCTTAGCCTCAGCAGACGGAGTTTGTGACGTTAGGTGACTGGGTGCCGTACATTATGGGTTCGAATCTGATTGAAAATGAATTTTGAGAGGAACTAATGGATTGGATGTGTGCGTGTTCCCACTGTGCTATATCACAAATACAGAACTGTTGTTATGCTCATGTCTAAACCAATCAAATCGCTGTATTTTCACTGTCCAATATGAGTATACTGCAGCCAATGAAAGACCTCATTTACCATTGTAATAGGCGCGCGTTGTGTAGATATGTGTGATTGCGTGCCCAGTATGCATGTGATATGAAGGGATCTCATTATTGTTTAAAGTTGTAACCAAGAGAAAAAAGCAGAAAGCCTTTGCTTAAATTACAGATTTATTCTTATCGCAAATTAATCCCAATTGCAAACTATAAGTATTATACATCCCTGAAAGAAAAATTTGCGAACAAAACACAGTAATCTGAAAATTCCTTGAAATTAGAAAAAAACAATTTTAACAGTGACACAGGAAATTCATATGTGGGTGCAGCAAAACAGTTTGATGTGAGAAATTCAAACAACAAAACTCTAGTCAGCATGAGTATTAAAAGTAAAAATTGATGAATAGAGAAAGAAACCAAATACACTTGTGCAGTAAATTTTAGTTTTTGTCATTTAAAAGTATCTGCCAGCAAAATAGGGCTGTTTTAAAAACATGGACAATATTTTTAAACAATTGTCAACACGTCTTTTGCAAAATGGTCAAAAACTACATGATGATCACAAAATATTTTGATTTACCGGTATCGGTTTCACTGAAACCATACGTAAAATATCAAGAATAAATTTCTTTATTTCAATTGAGTTTGGTTCTCTTGCCTTTGCAAATTATGGTTGTTAAAGTTTGTGACAGAGAAACACATGGTAACTACAGTAAATGTCTTTAACTATTATGTCATGCGTAGTTGCTCTGATTTCAAAAACAATTATTTTTATCCTCCACAAATATTAATGTTTTTATTGCACTGTGAGGTTTGCAACATTACTGCTATCATACAAATCTATATATATATTTTTGTGGTGAACTATATCACACACTTCATATCAAAGGCCAGATTTCTTCTTGTAATTGGGATCCAGTGTGACATTAGACCCCAAAATCACATGATCATGCTTGCCCTCCAGAATGCTGTCAAAGTTGGCCTCACATGGGATATCTGTGATTGGTGAAAAGAAGCATTTTAAATATGAAATATAACAGATACAGAATTGGCACATCATAATTTGATGTTATATGCAGTATCAAATAACAGGTGTCTCTGGGAGACATCATAGCTTTAAAGTACAGCGCCCTCTAACAGTATGTTCGTCATCACAGTGATGTTGTATTGCTGTATACCTTTATGAATGTGAGAAAGCAAACAAAAATGTGTATTTTACCAAGTTCATTTTAACAACTCACCCAAGTGTTTACACAGGAACGTCAGCGATGCATTGTTGTTGATTGCCATGGCAACATAGGGGTCCAGCGTTCCGCGACATTTGGAGAGTTTTGCCAGAACTGTGTTGAGTAAGAATGGAAAGTCACTTTGGCTTTGATGGACTGTGCCCCTGGATAGGAAAATCAAAACAAAAAGTAATGTCGAATTGCCATTTTTACTGTATTCTTGAAAGACGTATCACGAAAACCGCATATAAACCATGATCAGAGTAATTGACAATGCAGATAACATGATCATCTTGAAGATTCTTATTTTCTTCAGATGCATCATTTCAACAAGTTTTCAAAGTTACTGCAAAGTTTGAAAGGTAATCAACGTTTTATTGTTGTCGGTGTTTGCGTTGCATGGTACCAATGTTTCTCTATAATTCTACTGATGAACATTTCCATGATAGTAATATTCCTTGACTACAGTTAACGATAGAAATTTCTATACCTTGAGTGCCGGAAAATATTAACAAGATTCTTTAAGTGCACACAGTGTGTTTGGCAGAGCAATTTTGCTACATTGTATTAGTCAACCAGTTAATGCAATCTTTTTATGCAACTGCAAAAATCTTAATTTCAAAATTATGAACCTGTGTTCCCCACCTGAGGATAACAACTACTTACATGATGGTGATAATCTTTCTTTCCTCGCTCATCTCGCCGTTGTCTTTGAGGAACCTCTTCATCTTTACGATATTGCCAGGCCAGTGGAAGGTCTCTGTGTTGACGAACAGGATTGGTTGGTTGACCTGGGAAGGCAGAGTTTTATCCAATGGGAGCATCCATGTGTCAAGAGCCAAGGCACATCTGAGATGATTGGAGGAAAGGAACAACATACAATTAAACAATATATAAACATTCTTGTGATTGGTCTAACTATTGTGACAATAATTGGTAAAACCATATTCAGGATATATCTCTGTTGTGGTTCATGGAGCACCGATGTAATCATGAGGGAATTTTTTATTTTGCATTTTGACATTATGCAGAATTAATATCTTTGTATAGTACACACAAGTCTTGAAACTGAAGCTATAATTTGAGATTTACAGCCAAGAAAAGCTCACATAATAATAGCTTTTGAAAGTTTGTTCAATGTTTTCGTTCTGTGTATCGTCTTCATTTTATGATGCAACCCATCAAGCTTGTCAATACAGTAGGTTTACTTGATGTGTACGGAAATCTTAACTTTCAACGATAATGTGACTATTCACTGAGTCAACAAACCAATTTTTTATTTTCTCCTGTTGAACCATGAAAAATGTTACATTTTACTGGAGCTCTGGTTTACTGTCATTTCTCTCCTGGAATACAATAAGTACTTCATGTGAATAAACTTACCTAAACCTCTCATCTGTTTTCAAAGTCTGCAGTGACGTCGCTGCACCGAATGAATGACCTGCGATGGCTGCTTTCGTCAGGTCAAGACGATCCTGCAAATAATGATGAATACAAATGTCTATCATTAATATAAATGCCATGACGGGTTTAACCTGTTCACCCCCAATTCACTGTAAACAGGTCCACACTAACCACTGATTATTATTATTAAAACTGATAACAATAGGTTTGGATTAAACCATGGTGGTGAACGGGTTAGAAGTTACAGCAACTATAAAATAGACTGTTAAATATTATTCCTGATAATGATCAAAACAGCTACAATAGTGATATAGGGATGAAACTGCAATGTAGTGAGAGGTGACAGCAAGAGAATACCGCGCAAGTACAGAGATGTCACTGTACCCTACATCTGATTTTAATCAGATTGACCTAACTGATGCTCTTTCTTTATTTGAATATATTGAAGACTGTATTTACCGCATCAAGGCTGGGAACTATATGTGTGAAATTGAAAGGAATTCATCAGCCAGTTTGTAATATAAAGAGCTGCAGTGTGTATTAGTTCAATTCATTCTGAGAATTTCTAGAAAGTGAAACAATATATTCATGATGGTCAAAAAGCAGCTACAATGTCTAAAATAGCAGAGACAATATCATATATCCCCTTACACTACTGTAACTGTGTTTGGATAAAAAAAAACGAAAAGTGACATCATCTGCATTTAATTGTAATACAAATACCAAAGTATTTCCAATCCTACCTTAAACTGCTGTAAATCTGTTTGTCTGTCGACAATGTTTGTAATTTCAACTCCTCTGTTGATTTTCTCCAAGATGTCAAAGGCCTTCTTGCATTCCTCAGCTCTCGCCACAACCTACAAATATCACAGAGACACAGATAAGCAAAAACAGTCATTGTGAATAAGTCTGTAGTAAATGTTTTGAAAATGTTTTTTTTCCATGTTAATATTTTCAACTAATCAAGTTGAAAGACAATGTCATAATCTTCCTTTCCTTCCTGATTCAGAAATAACAATGACATTGGAGGGAGCTAGGGTATATGAAAAGACAATTTACACTGAAGACTTACCGTCTGATAATTCATGGCACATTTGTGAAACATCAGTTGCCAACAGTGATTTTCTGTTCACTTTCAACTAAGTACAAGTGTGAATGTTTTTAGTGGGAGATCATTATCAATGTTCTAACATGGATGGTAATCTGGTTACTGTTACCAGGGTTACTGAGTCATGTTACTAGTATTTTTTAAATATTTTCTATACTGTGGCCGCCATATTGTAGGACTTCATGAGTATTTCCTTGGATTCAAAACTGCTTTCCAAGTTTCAAAATTTGTGCAAAATTTATACAAAGTAATACTGGAAAGTGTCTTTCATTTTCACTTTCCTCTGGTTGATAGCAACATTGTAATGACCTAAATGAAAAAGCTTTCCTTTTGAAAAGGAAAGCTTGGACCGTAATAAATCTCATCATTACATTTGAGAAGATAAGATGTGCTGATGTACCTGTCTGTTTCTGAGAGGGAATTCATCCTGTCCTGGTATCGGTCTCTCATACGGCACCCATTGCTCTATGAGTTCTTCACTGTCATCAGACTGGTGAAGGTAATATGTCGCTGACGCCGACTGATCCCTGGTGATCAAACATGAAGATCAAGATCAACAAAATCCTAAATGTGGTGAAGTGGCCAGTATTCTAGCAGTACAGGTATAAATGTTGCAGAATATCAGTAACATATCAGCTGTTGTCTGATATAACTGGGTTGACATACTACAGGTAGGGTGAATAATATCGTAAAGGGACCTTAGGTAATATGTCACTGACGCTGACTGATCCCTGGTGATGAAACATGAAGATTGCAAACAAGCGCAATGCAGAATAATGTGAAGAATTCAGTTTTCTATTAATATAGGTAAATGGTTTAGAAATAATGGTAACATGTCAGATGCTCTCTCATGGCTGATATAAGGATAGGGTGGGCAGCACCAGTGGGATATTGGGTAAAATTTACCGGCTTTCACTGCTCAACACCAAAATACTACACAATGTGTTTGCATACAATTACTCAATTCTGAATGGATACTTCTTGAAAGACATTATTTAAACAATTACAAATGCTACCTATCCATGCCTTGCCACATTTATTTTGTCACCCGAAAGGAAACCTTATTGCGTACATTTATAGAACTACATGTTCAACCAGGGTACCCTGGAGTGACCATGTATAGTTCAACACTGAACATCACATTGTTCTTGAGAGCAGACAATATGGAAGAAATGAAACTTGAGAACAAATTCCACTTTTCCATGACTATATAACTGAACAAAAGAGACATGTTGTTTGGGCACTTTAATCAAAATTATGTTCACTCAAATGAAAGCAAAACCTCACCTGTGTTCAACTGCGGCGACAATAAACCCCTGAGACGCTAAATTTAGACATACTGACGAGTAAGTAGTCCTGTTAGCGCCAAGTCCGTGTGAAAACACAACAACTGGGAATGTCGACTTGAGTTCACTTGGCAGTAAGGGTCCTTTCCAGTGAACAGGTACTGTGTAGGAAGCTGAATGGTGATAAAAGAAATTATGAAATGTTTAGATCATGCCACCAAAAATGAAAGATTGTAATGTCTTGCTTTGGGAAGCAGTAGTGTTCTCTGTCACAATTACAAATAAAAACTCAAGAATCAATGTGTGCATCTTAGAACCGCAGAAAAAAATAATATTTGAAATTTAGCAGGGCCACTACTGTGTAAGGAACACTTCATAAAAAGGTTATATTTCTGTCTTGAGGTTTCAAAAAAGGGAATCAAAAACATACTGTAGGTAGGAAGAATTGTAGAGCTTCTGGCTTAGAAGAAGTGTTCTATTCATATTTCAATCATTCTGCTTCTGATACAAAATATAATGTCACTCCTGCAACACAGTATATCATTTGAGTAAAGCTTATCAATAAATATCAGCCTAGGGAGTTGTATTACACATCAGTTGGGTAGAATGCACGGTGAGTAGAGAATTAACAAACTTTACCTAGCAACCAATGGAAGAATGATTTCAGAGCCTTGGTTGTAATTTTGATAAAGTCTGCATAGCCATCGGAATATTCTCTTCTCGGTAACCATGGTGGTTGTTTCGATGTTGCTATGGGAACTTTGGCGTCTGCTACAGCGGATGGGTAGTACAGTCTCAGGAAACTTCTGAATTCATGAAAGACAAACATTGTCAGCTTTATAACAGTGCTTTGAGAAAAATGGTTATATCTGCATTTCAGTTCTTGGTATCTTGAATACAGTTTTGCTATCTAGGTGTCTTAGACAGTTGACCATATTCTCACCATGGCAAATTTCTACAGGTAAGATACATAAATTACAGAAGTCAAAGTACAGTTTTAGGTTACCATATACGGGAATTTCATACCAGAAATGCCTAAAAAGATGAAAAGATGAACCTGTTTAGCTTGGCTCATCAGTTTAGTGTAGAGACTGTGCTGGACAGTTGCATGATGTCTTTCAAAAAAAAGCCAGGGCTGGTTTTAGGGGGAAAGCTTTGTGAACACCACTGAGTGAAATTTCCTACATAAGTATTTAAAATATTTAAAATTTCCCCTTGTCTTATTTTAATGAATTTCATTCAAAAAATACCCAGGACCTGTTCAGAACTGTGAATAATCATATAGCTCAATATTTAAGATATCACAAATTTCCCAAACAATTCCTTACCCTTCCATGGATAGCCTGGTCATAATATCCATACAACCAACAAAATACATCCCTGTTCCGTGTGGAATCCCACGCAGTCGTTTGCTACTTGAAAATGGCCACATGTCTGGATCAGACGGAATTCCTGGACACTTTCAGATGATAACAGGCAGGCAGATACTGTCTTTACCTTTCCTAGTTTATAAAATTGGCGCCTTATTCAGTACATGTTTTTAATTCCCACTGAAGTATCACTGTATGATACTATGTCCTGTGAGAATAGATCAAGAATATCATTGTAGAGATCATAAATTTTGAGTTGTGAAATTGGTCACGATCAATCTCAATAAGAAAATAACTCATTAAAGTTACATAATATGTTTAGAAAGAATTTCTCAGTTTTGAAACACTTTTCTTTGTATGCGCTGGTATTGTTGTAGTATATACAGCAATGCAAGCAAGACAGGTTTTCAATCAACAGTGTTTTCAGACTCACCCAGATTAATATTATTAAGATCTTACGAAAACAGATATTGCAAAAATGTTTATGATAAAGACCTTACTAATAGTAAAACAGATATTGCAAGAATGTTTACACTTAATCAAAGAAAAGATATGACTTCAGCTTTATCAATGCTGAGAAGCTGAGATAATATTTGTGTACACAAACCGAACAATTGTTTGTGTGTGTGTGTTTTAAGTAATATTGAATTACTCAAACCAAGCAATGTATGACTAACAATTTGAATTCAGACATGGCTCTTTTTTGAGTTATGGACAACTTGAGAATTCTTTTTGAACAATCCATACTTCTTAATCACTGATTTGCAGGTCAGAATGTCATCTTTTGCTAATGTCACAGAGAACAGGATGCAAGTGACAACAGAACAACACAAACAAGACTGACAACTAAGGTATTTTGTGGGGTAAACCTTAACACTTTGAGCACTGTAATTTTTCCCGCCAAAATATCAGGGCAACATCGGTAAGATTGTTATGAATTTTTCAGTCATTTTAAAATTTTGAACCAAAGGGACGTAACTTTTTATTGGCTACAGTTTTTGAGTAAAATTTTGGGAAAAATATGACAAAATCGTCTAGATTAGAAAAGATTTTTGCGTTACATTCTATCATGGATGTAAAAAATCTATTTTTTACATCCATGATTCTATAAAGGCAACAAAAATCGACTTGGCATTCAAAGGGTTAATCAAGCTCAATCAGGAGTAATGAAGTTAATTAGCTTTATCAGGGATATGTTTTAATCAGGCTTACCAATGATAAACCCATTCCAAAGCTGTTTTGTAAAGTTTCATTGTTCATTGATTGATCAGGAGCATGATTGTCAAGTAGGATTACATGGTACCACCATGATGGAGTCTTTAGAGTCTGGAGTCAGTACTGAGTTCCCTAGAAGGTCTTGCCCAGGGGCTCTAAACTGTCTACGCTTGCTGGGGTAAAACCACATGCACTTTGAGTGTTCCAGGGACAGTAACACAGAAAGGGAAAGGTGAAGGTGGAAAAGGGAAGGTGTGACACAGTTTTGCCCCTCTGGCATCTTAAGTCACGGAGATTTGACATACTTTAGTGCATAATGGTCAAATGACCATCAATGAGCCATATTAGATAATACCTTTTAAAAGCATCAAAGTATGACATATGCTATTAGTTCCATTTTTGACACAAAAGTCTGCTGCTTGCATACAGTCTCCTGCTCTTTATATGTATGTATTCATACACAACAGCTACACAAAGTTTTTGAGCCAAAATTGTGACGATAAATTCTCATTCACGTTTCAAAGGTAACACATCAAAACTCCCTTTAATTTTTTGGAGGACAACTGAAGATTATTGGACACACTTTTGGTTGCAAACTTTTTTCACTCTTAAAATAACTGCTGACCGAATTGGTTTAGTGGATATTTTAAATTAAATTTCTCAGTGTACCACAATGAAATATTAAAGGGCCGCATTTGTATTAATGTCAACTGTACTTTTTTGTTCTACTCACATGAGTATCTTGATACACCTACTATAAAGCATGTCAATGCATCGTCTATACATGGAATTTGAAACTGCAGTGTCATTATTGACATTTGAATTCTTGTCGGGACAGATTTAATTCACTTTTCAACAATAAGTCGTGCGGTCTACACATGTACAGGCTATGTAGATAAATTGAATATTGTGTATCTCAACATGTTTTGGGCAATTATAGAAAAGAACGGTCATTGAGATAGAAGACAAAAACAATGAAAAAACTTGTCACAAGGTACAGCTACTGGCCCATTACTACAATCACCAGATATTTAAAGTGCTATATAATTGTCTGTCACAGGTTTCTTTTGTGTTTGGTAATCTTATTAGGCTGAGCCAAGCAGCAAGATAAGCCATGGCTGAGCAAAGTACATTTGAATGGTTGATTCTGTGGTAATATTCGACATTGGTTCTGTTGCTAGGGCTGATCATGGATGTTTACGAAGTTTTTAATGACCTGTGATAATGATATAAATTGAATTCTGTAGTATCTGTTTATGTAAGGTATTAATTACAGACTGTCAATGCTTGGGGTATGTTGACGTGGCACATTGTATACAGGCATCAGGTACCCATTACCAATCTTATCCGAGTATCGGCAGAATTGGGGCGGGGCTTTTGTTATCACTGACGGAAGGAGGGGCAGGCAAGGTTGACCAAAATTATATTTCCGTACAGAGTGGCTCTGGCGCGCATTTCGTCACCTTTCTTTGTCATACAGTGATTGCACCTATATGGCTTCACAATGCTTTCCGACCTCTGATCTTACACAGAGTGGCTGAGTCCATCGGTGGCCGTAAATATGGTTCAGTTCCCAACACTCGATCATATGATCAGATCACGGAGGAGCCAGGGTACTAAGAAGCGACATAGACAGCACCTTGTTAACATATTTGTACAAACCCACCTTACAATAACGATGAATTTCTAACATAGCGAGTACTTTTCTACTATAAAATACAGAAGCCGCGAGGCCGGGGCTTACCTTCTTCTGGGATGATCGGTGAGTGACCTTTTCGCGCTGCTCAGATGCGCACAATCAGGGCCCCTCTCCAATCCGATTACGCTATCAGGTACATATGACCTTTGAACTCAAATGAACAACACGGCTCTGTGAGTGGCACTTCATCTTCAGCCAGCAGTTTACTGCAAGCTTCGGTTCCGGATACGCTGAAACTTGCGTGTAGACGTGGAAAGAGACGGCTTCTCGTTTTGTTGCGTCTCAGAGGTCAAATCTGGAAAAATTTCAGACCTATTGGCGTTCATAACATTGTATTTTTATGACTGTAAGTCATGGGAGCAAAGTTGTTCAGACATCGGTGACGTACTTGCGCTGTGCATTGTACACTGTAGCTCTGCATGGCAGGGCTGTGTGTTACCGGCGTCTACCACAGGCCGTATAACGCCGGTAACACACAGCCCTGCCATGCAGAGCTCAATCTGATTAAAATCAGATGTAGAGTACGGCGACGTCTTCTTATGCGTACGCGGTATTCTCTCGCTGTCGCCTCTCGTAGTGAGAGGCGACAGCGAGAGAATACCGCGTACGCATAAGAAGACGTCGCCGTACTCTACATCTGATTTTAATCAGATTGTGCAGAGCTAAAACCTACGATACAACTTGGTGTCGAAAGCAACACAAAGAGACAGCCCTTGTCCGATATGTAACGTTGTAAGCACCATACACATCGAAATTTAGCGTCGTCCATGGATTGAACTTTCTAATTTATTACGAAATTTTTACGAACAGTTTTCTAAACACATCGAAATTGAAAATCGAGGGTTTGAAGTTTCAAAATAGCAATATTTAGCCCCTATAATCACATTCCAAATACGACGTCCGATTCCTGAGATAGCAGTCCGATTACTACGATAGTAGTTCGATTACGACGCACTGAAAATGGGGTCAATAATTTGGCAACTTTGACCCCCTAAATACCACTTCCGTCGTGTTAACAGTTTGAGGATAAACACAATAAGTTTCAAAAGGTATGGTATAAATAAGATTTCGTAGTGCTCGTCATTTATGAAACGGCTCTGGGCGAAACTCACTACCCTGTCCGAAAACTGTCACACTGACTGTAGTACGTTTTCTCGCGTGCACCAGTCGACGAACCCGGAAACTGGTTGTCACATATCGTGTCCGTGAATGCGTACGTGTACCTGTAAGGCTGTATATGAGCCGCTGCAAATATCATATGCCATCGTTTTCTTCGGACCAACATACTTTGCTACAATCACAGAGGAGGGATTTACATTGAAGAGGAGAAGACCGTCGAAGAACGTAACACCGGACAAAATGGAAAGGCGGTGGTCAATGAATATCCTACTAGTTTACTTGATTTTTGTCAGTATCAGCGAGAAGAACACTGTTTCTCAACCAATGCCAAAAGATCAGCAGACAGATGTTGAATTTCCACCGACCATTATTAAAAACAACAACACAGCAGCTGTACCCACTGGACACCTCAGACCTCTAGGTAAAGTATATACCAGCTTGTGTGATTGTACAAAGCATTCCTTGCGTTTGCCCCAATCTCAACTAATCCAAAAATACTTCCACCTGTCCCCCGATCAGGTAACAGTAAAATTTCACAATCTCGGGCAGACGACTAGTCTGAGTTGTTTCCTGCTTTTGCCAAGATTCATAGTCTGCACATTCAATACAAGAAAAACCTAGGAAAAACGAATACCCTTGCCAAATTTTTTCTATGATTTCAAAAGACAAAAAAAACATGTCTCCTTGGGAAAGTTTGAGCAAAAGTTTGTCTCTCTGTTATATAAAAATAAGATAAAATTTCTGTCAATTTTTGTAAATTTTGATGTGTTTTTCAGATATTCTTTAGTCTGCAAATAAAAAGCGCAGTTAATTCTTCCAAAGTCATGTTGAAACCTGGCATTTCAATGCAGCCTGACGTGATTTAATACCCATTGTTGATATTTTATTGTTAAAACTATTTATCAACAAATGTAAACAATGTATTTGCCTGCCAACAGGATTTGTTCTTCAAAATACCTTAAAGAATAGAATTTACAATTTATTTTTTTCTCAATGCTTTTTCTCGGGGGTCTATGATCAGAGCTACATGAGAAATATCCTGATGTCTGTAAATTGAAAGTCTGTTTTGCAAAGTGTACTAAGGTACCGTTCAGTTTTTACGACCGGGGGGGGGGGGGGGGGGCCGGCAAAATCCAGGGGGGGGTCATCATAATTTTGGAATCCGCAAAGGGGGGGTCATCGCTTTTTCACTGGTAGGAAAGGGGGGGTCACCACATTTTCAAAAACATAATACCAACAATAAAGTTCACTTTATGCCATGGCCATGATCGACCCTCTTTACCGGCGGGCCGCCTTCGGCGGCCCACTACAATAAATATACATTATGTATTACCCATGACCTCTTAACGGGCAAACGCCTTTGGTGGCCCACTCCAATCAGGTTTACTTCATGCAATGGCCATGATTGACCCTCTTTTACCGGCGGCCCGCCTGCGGCGGCCCACTACAATAAATTGACTTTATGTAATACCCCACGGCAATCTTACCGTAAAATTCCCAATTGAAGCCGCGGCTTGTATTAGAAACATTTTCGAGGGACCCCTGGGATCAAGCACTGAATAATGGTAATGGCCGCGCGCCTTCAGCGGCCCTGTCCAGTAAAGTCTACTTTATGCAATAGCCATGATCGACCCTCTTTACCGGCGTGCCACCTTTGGTGGCCCACTAGAATAAAGTTGACTTTACGTAATGGCCTATGACCCTCTTAACCGGAGGGCTGCCTTTGGCGAACCACTCCAATAAAGTTTACTTTATACAATGTCCATGGACATGAGTTGTCTATGGAAATGAAGCTAAAAATTGCCTTTCAGTCGTCCTAATTAACAGACGTTTCAATGGATGTGGCTGAGAAGTTTGTTCACTGGCATCGAATAAAGTGCGCCGCGTACCGGAGTTCAAATCCAAACCATGCGGGTAAATTTGACATATGGGTTTTGGTTATTTTTCAAGGGGGGGGGGGGGGGGTCATCAATTTTTTTCGTCTGACAAAGGGGGGGGTCATCGTTTTTTCACGAAAAATGCAGGGGGGGGGTCTATATTTTTTGAACACCGGCGACAAGATTTTGCCGGCCCCCCCCCCAGGCCGTAAAAACTGAACGCTCCCTAATCATGAAATCTGCAGTTCACATGAAGCATGACAAGTTTTCCTGATACTTTTCTGTTCCTCTATGAGAATTCAGTATTAGAAAGCAAAGTATGCGCTAATATTTCACAATCATATTTTTCTTACAAACAGTTTTGGAAAAAGTGTGGAATACATTCACAGCTCATTCAAATACTGTATTCAACTTTAGAATTGACACTTGTAAGTTCCTATCGTACAACTGACATGACAACAATTTCATTAAAAACACAGAATAACTTAATGTTTAAAATATACCCCCTCAAAAAAAAATATATATACACTAAATTATTCAATTATATTCCACTTTTTGTTTTACCTTTGTTGCATGCAGAGGGGGGTTCACCCTGTTTTCAAAATTTGGAATGAGGGGCTCACTCTGTTTTCAAAAGTTGGAATGGGGGTCAGCCACTTTTTGACGTCGGCAAAAAAATAATCCACCCCCAGGCTGAAGAAACTGACCAGTCCTGAAGCGATGTTCATTGCTTCGATAAAGTTTGTGTGCACGATCATAGTGCGATGTGTGATAGTGAGTATATGAGCGCTAGTGCTTCACGAACTCTGTGGCGTGTGGAGGGGTCACAGTCCGAAAAATTGTAACTATAAGCTCTGTTATTGAACCAATCTTTTTTGAGATTGGGGATTTAGCCGAGCGGTTTTGTCTGTGGCTTCTCCGCTAGGTGACTGGGTACCGTACGTTGTGAGTTCGAACCCGATTGAAACCACCGTATTCCTTATTCAACAACCTGAATCATGACACATGCCTTGCGTTCAGCTTGTCAATTAGACTGTCAGTGTATAAGAAGAATACTTAATGTTGTTGTTCATTGCTTGTTTGTAGTATGGACTATAAAAAAGTAATGTTTATGCAATTAATAAACTGTACCCACTCTTTTGCATTGGCAAGGATTACTGTGTATTTGATGCAACCTAATTTGAAGACAACTAATGGAACAAATTTATGTAAAATTCCAGCAACTGTCACTTTTAACACAACTTAAAGTTGTTTACTTTCCTCTTGTTGCTAGGTTACCAAAGGAAACCCGAAGGAAAAGTGAAAGAGTATGAGGAGGCACCTCATCCAAAGAAGTTCTGGGAGGACCATGTCAGTAAAAAGCGCCCCCTGGTGTTGAGACAGGCATTGACGGAATCACCAGCTGCTCTGAAATGGGATGATCATTACCTCAGAGAAAAGTGAGTTATATGCCATCCCTTTGAAACCTGTCACCATGAAATATTGGTACAGTTCCCATTCTTATCTGTGGCAAATATGGACTTATCTACAGCAAAATAGGGGGAAATGGTTGAAGCCCCTGTAGCTGTAACTATTAGCATGTACTAGCTTACAAAAAACATATAATCCAACCTTCAAGATGTTTGCTACAGTTTTTGATCAAAATTTTGGGAAAAATCTGAAAGAAATGGTGTGGATCTCAAAGAAATTGTCTGGGTGATATTTTATAAAGGTGCAAGTGCAAAAATTGAATTACTCAGTCAAAGGGTTCAGAAGTTTAAGCATCATCAATATATTATCAAAAACACTTGTCAAAATACTCAATTTCCCAAGCACATTAGTAGTGAACTTGCTGCTAAACAAAACCCTGAAACTCTCTTCATTTCATACTGACTGTACTGATATTGTATTAGAAACTGAAAATCACATTCATTTTCAGCTATGGCGATGTGGACGTCTTGATTGAGAAGAAGAAAGAGAACCGCGAGAAACAACCACAAAGATTGCAGTTTTCTGAATTCATTGACAATTACAAGGTTGAAGATAGGTATGTGGTCACTGTTCTGCCAGATGAAATGAGACAAGATGTAGAAGTAAGTTCTCTTATTTTGGCATTTTCAAGTTTTATTTCATATTTCAGTGTTTGCCTCATTTAATTTCATCATAAAAAGATACCAAGTCGCACAATAAAGATTTTGTTTCATGTAGACAATGATAAAGATATTTCTTGAATGGCATAAGTAGTTTTAGTTTTAGACAATGATAAAGATATTTCTTGAATGGCGTAAAGTAGTTTTAAGAATACCATTCATTTGGCAATGTTTAGAGTCTGATTTTACTGATTGATCACACATCCATGCCCTCAATTCTAAAAACAACAGGAACAAACCTGAAATTTTAGAGCTCTACTTTCATACAACAATCCGCATAATAAGCTTCATTCATAAAACTGTACATTGTGTAAGTAGGTTGTATATCAAAATACTTCATGCGGAAAACAAGAAATTGTAGTTGTCTTTTAGAACAATGAAATAATGAAAATTTTATGGTCAAAAAGTCACATGGTCTGACAACAGAAAACAACCATGAGTTTCAAGAATACTTGTTTAAAAGCCTCTTAAAGCTGTATCTTTCGGCTATTTTTTCAAAACTTTTGTTTTGTGGTTTCCCTACACTTTCTGCATTGAATCCTAAACTGTAATTTAAAGGCAAGTACTTAGCATATCAACGCAACCTATATGAGTATAATCTCCATTGTTATTGTTGAAAATTGATTCAAGTCTGGACTAGAATTCATTTGTAAACAATAAACAATGATCACTACACACAAACAAGCTGTGTTGACAAAACAAATACTAAAAATTTCAGCATGACAAACACAATAGGGTCAGACATGGCAGTTGATATACAGAAGCAGAATACTGAAAAACTTGCTACAAGTTACAGCTTATGTCCCTTTAATTGTTGGTGACACAAAATTTTCTCACAATTAATGGTCTTCCCAATTTCTTGCAAGGTACCGAAGTGTCTGCTGTGTGGGACCTTCAGGAAATACCTTCATGAGTGTAACCTATGGATGAGCAGTGGTGGTACAGCATCAGTGCTTCACTACGATGCAGATCACAAACATTCATTGCCTGTTTGACGGCAGGAAAGATTTCATCATGATTGAACAAAGATTTCAAATATATCTATCAATGGTGGAAAATGTAAGTGTTTGCACTCTCTGACACAACCTAAAATTATTTTGTATACGCAAGTTGACTGCAACGTCTTTTGAAATATATTTAAAGAGAGGGGGTCCTCGGAACTTTGCTGAAAGGTTGCTAGGGACCCTGATGTACGCTGCATCTAGGGTACGTTGGCGATTAAAGTTAAAACATGTTTGTTAACAATGAATATCGTAAAATTTAAATGTTGCAGCTATGTTGGTCATGCATGATTAAATATATTGTTGGTAAACAAGAAAGTCGCTCACTCACAGTTCCGATGACACCCACCTTAACCGGTATCATCATGCTTTTTAATTCTGTAAGTGCCTTGTGTAGATGCTGTGAAGCAACGTGTATCTCATACCCCTTCAGTTAATGGTATGTTTAATGGTATGTTTTCAGTTCAGATATATATGTACACCCTCAATGTTAATACAGCTATTACTTTTTGTTACTGGCTCAGCTTTTGAAGTCTTACGATGATTTTAACTGTCGAAGAGTCAACTGTCTAAAACAGCCCAGCATGCCAAAAAGATGCAACAGACCAAAATGGCCATAAGAGAAGTCTCAGCGCAATCTAATCATCATCTTGTATGTTCTGTGCTCTGGCATTAAAGCCTCTTGTAATATGCTTTGTTTCAATGCAGCTGATTGGCTAAAACCCAGAGTTTCTGTTCTGAACTGTAGGACTCAAGTGCCCTGATAATGTAAAACTGATCAACATGTCTACACATTGTCCTGTGCATGCTAAGATCTTTGACTCCACAGGTTTGAAAATTCCAAGGATTCAACACTGGCATCCTCTAGTCGATTTTGATCCATTGACACTCAATCCACTGGATGAAAATTTGCAAATGTTACATGTATCTAACAGTTCTAAGATACCGGTGTTTTATGAATCACCACTTTGAATGATATTGCCTTTTAATTTCCTGATGACAAATGTATTAAAAATTCCGATGTCTACTGACAGGATAAATAGTCTGGCTCCTGATGACAAATATATTAATATTCCAATGTGTACCCACAGGATAAATGGTCAGGTTCGGGATTTTCAACCTTAGACGTGGATAGATCAACATGACTGAAAACCCTGAAGTTGGGAAAGTGCCATGGACTTGGGCCACTCTTAGACGAGGGGACTGTATATACCTACCTGCAGGTAAGAAAATACTTTATTCATGTTTATCACAGCATTCAGTATAGATTAATGCTGTGACTTTGTTAAATAGAATTTCTGAATAGAATTTTGAATCTTTCTTCATCAAATACAATGTTTGTTACACTGCATTTATCTGAAGAAACTCGTTTTTCACTTTCGGGGGAGTTGATTGTTGGGTTGCCCGGAAGCTGCCATTCAGGAGGGGTTTTCCGTATTCAATGTGATGCAGAAATATATCTGTATGATATTACTTTAATATTTCCCAGTCATTTTGAATCTAAACTGATTGTAAACTTATAGTCGTCCTCAATCCTAGTTCTGGATGACACTGATTTATTTATTACAAGGGTAACTCTAAGTACTTTATAAAGTTACCAATAGTAAGTTTACATGGACTTTGGATGTGAGCAGATTACATATCACCAAAACATATAAGTAAGTTAAAACGGAAAGTCTTTTCAAGATATTTTTGCATTTGCTTCTATACTAACAGTTACCTTGAGATTATTCCTGACATTGTCTGGTGGCCAATTGTAATAGACTGCAAAGTCTCAGTCTTTTCCAGAAAGTGGCATCAAAACAGGGCAGTGAATTTCTGTATCAACTAATAGACAATATAGAAAGAGGATGGGAAGCTACCGCAAAGAACAAAAGAACTATGGAGAAGCGACGAGCTATCTGGTTTGAAATAATTAGAATGTGTGAATCAATTTTTGCATAATTATCAGCTAGGCAATAGCTGCTGCCCAACATCTGGTAGTTCGCAGTGAAAAAAAACTTCATTGAACTTATTTTCAGCATGAAGTTGTCTTTCTGATTGAAGTCAGATTCCATTACCCTAAAGATTGATTTATTCTTAGATGCAACAAAGAAACATTACATTCCTTCTGAATGGGATTATTCTCTGCTACGAAAAAGGTGTGTTTAGGACACACTGAATGTAAGGCCTGCAAGCATGTTTTGCGAGATTGTGCGACAGTTGGATGGTAATTGGATTTGTTTATCAATGGGTATGCAAATCCAACGTAATTTATTCCAGCATAGTTCGTTCAAAGGAAATACCGCAGCTTCCCATCCTGTTTCTCGACTGTCTATGATCAACTACAACAAGCGACCTAGCGGCCGATATAGCTCCGCTGTGTTTATGTACAGAAGAACTATTTTTGACACATGTTGATGAAGAAGGTGGAAATCTTTGATAACTCAATGCAGTGGCCAGAAAAATGTGGCTAAAATAAGCTGCAAAAATACAAATTGAAGATTTCATCATACTTTGAATATATCACATCCGATCATCCCTAAGAACATGTCAACCAAAGCTATCTGATGAGTAGTTTTTTGAGAATAAAATATTCTGACCAAAAATGGCAACAATTGCCCCCCAAAAATAAAATTGCAGATGTCATCATAATTTCAAAATATCACACTTAGTTATACCAAATTTCAAAGCTGTTAGACCAGTACTTTTTGAGAAACGCATTTTTTGACCAAAAATGGGAAAAATTGCCCCAAAAATTCAAAATTGCAGATTTCATCATTATTTCAATAAATATCATTTAGTTCATCTATGGAAACCTGTATACCAAATTTCAAAGCTATCAGATAAGTAGTTTTGGAAATACACATTTTTTGACCAAAAATGGCAAAAATTGCCACAAAAATACAAAATTACAGATTTCATCAGAAATTCAATATATATTACTAAGCTTATCTGTAGAAACCTGTATACCAAATTTCAAAGCTATCAGACCAGTACTTTTTGAGAAACACATTTTTTGACCAAAAATGGCAAAAATTGCCCCAAAATTACAAAATTGCAGATTTCATCATTATTTCCATAAATATCATTTAGTTCATCTGTAGAAACCTCTATACCAAATTTCAAAACTATCAGACCAGTACTTTTTGAGAAATACATTTTTTGACCAAAAATGGCAAAAATTGCCTTAAAAATGCAAATTTGCATATTTCTGCACAATTTGAACAAATCTGAAATAGATCATCCCTAGGGACATATGTACCAAATATAAAAGCTATCTGACCAGTAGTTTTGAAGAAGAAGATTTTTAAAGATTTTTTTTTACCAAAAATGACAAAAATTGCCTTAAAAATACAAATATGCAAATTTTACCACCATTTGAACAAATCTGATTTAAGTCACCCTAAGCAAACTGCATATCAAATTTCAAAGCAATCGGACGAGCGGTTTCAGAGAAGAAGATTTTTTTACCAAAAACACAAAAAAATGCCCCAAAAATACAAATATGCAAATTTCACCATGATTTGAACAAACTGAAGTGAGGTCACCCCAAGTGAACTGCATATAAAATTTCAAAGCAATTGGACTTGTGGTTTCAGAGGAGAAGGCAATTGTTGACGGACGACGGACGACGGACGCCGGACGACGGACGCCGGACGACGGACGACGACGGATAATCAACCTATTTGATAAGCTCCGCGTCGCTGACAGCGGAGCTAAAAAATATTAACCTGCAATGTTATTCTAATTCATTCCAACTGTGTAGGTTATTTGCATCAAGTTCGTTCCTATGGTCGTAGTCTGGCTGCCACATTTCTGTTCACCGTTGACGGTCAGTTCAACGATACAGGCTGTGCTGATGAATCGTTGAACAGACAAGTCTGGCTGATGTCGATGTCATATGGACGTATAAGAAAGGAGACAAGGTACCCATGTCTCATTCTGTTTATCACCCATGCATCAACCCAATCTGACCAACGGTTACAGAGTTTTAGCAATTTGCAGGGTTTTTCCTTTTTTCCCCTCATTTGCATATTTTTGGCACTGACATGTTCATTTGAACAAATTCACATCTCCACCCCTAGGTGCACCTGTACACCAAATACTAAGACAGTAGGTGCTGCGGTTTAGCTGTTTTTGACGTGGACGGACATACATACATACATACATACATACATACATACATACATACATACATACAGACATGCAAATGGCATGCAAATGAACTGATTCAGCTTATACGATTACCTCACATTGGTATACCAAATGTGAGCTAAAAATAAACACAAATCATACAGCCAGGTACCTCCTTCGATGTGGAAGACTCTCTACAGTCCAAAACATAGGGCCAATGTCCCTGAAGCTACTATAGAACATGGGGATACAAAATTGAGTATTTCCTGACTGTATGAAATTATCTCACTAAGGTCATCCTAGGGACCTGTAAACCAAATATTAAAGCTGTCTGACCAGCGGTTTTGAAAAAAAAACAAGTGACCTAATAGTTGACAGAGCTCCACTGTGTTATGTAGAGAATAACTTTTTGTGACACGTGTTGATGACAAAGGAGGGTATCTTTGATAGCTCATTTCAGGATGGTCTGACCAAAAATGGCAAAACTAGCTGCAAAAATAGTCACAATTGCAGATTGCATCATAATTTCAATATGTTACATTAAGGTAAACCCTAGGAACCTGTATATCAAATACCAAAGCTATCAGATGAGTAACATTTGAGAAACAAAGATTTTGACCAAAAATGGAAAAAATTGAGCCAAAAATGGCAAAAAATGACCCAGAAATACAAAAATTGAAGATTTCATCAAATTACACTGAGAACCCTCTGGGAACCTGTATACCAAATATCAAAGGCATCAGACAAGTAGTTTCGACCAAAAATGGCAAAAATTGCGCCAAAAATACAAAATTGCAGATTTCATCATATATTCTACATATCATATTTAGTTCTTCTGTTGGAACCTGTATACCAAATATCAAAGCTGTCAGATGAGCGGTTTGATGAAATGAATTTTTGACCAAAAATGACAAAAAAATTCCTTAAAAATACAGATTTGCATATTTCATCACAATTTGAACAAATCTAAGTTGGGTTATCCTTAGGGACCTGTATACCAAATATCAAAGCTGTGAGACCAGCGGTTATGAAGAAGAAGATTTTTTACCAAAAACGCCTTTTTTTGCACTAATTTGCATATTTTCCACAATATCAAAAAATTAAAAAAAAGGTTTCTCATAACCATATTTTGGATACGCATCCCAATAGCTTATATAGACTACAGACTATAGTCTATAGTAGCTAAAAACACTCTCATGTCACGATAAGATGAAAACTTTAGGAGATATCTGCCATGTTTTGACAAACTCGGCGTTTCTAGAGTCCACCATTGTTATAACATAACTCATTATCATAATGGATGGCATCCACACATAGAAAGTAGTGAATCTCCGTTAGATGCCGTTGATGGCGTTACTCTGGGACCAATCGGGGACGTGGACAGCATTCCATTATGATAATGAGTTGCGGTATTTCAACCATGGACTCCAGAAACGCTGAGTTTGTCAAAACACGGCAGATATCTCCTAAAGTTTTCATCTTATCGTGACATGAGAGTGTTTTTTGGACAGTAGAGAGTCTTCAAACGAGGTACCTGGCTGTATGATTTGTGTTTATTTTTTGAATACAACGGGCAGTTTATTTGCAGGCCAGACAAGTCCGTTTCACACCTTTGTGGTAAGGCTACGTATACGTAGAATAAACTCACAGCATAAACTACACTTTTACAAACTACCCAGTCCACAAACGCCTGTGTACTGGATACATTACTATGCTGAATGGTCACTGTATTTCTCTGCATTTAGTGCCAATGCTCAAACAAGCACTTAAATATAACTTTCCATAAAAGCAGTAAATGGGATTACTGTATATAAAGGCAAACGACCACTCCAGTTTTTCACACATGATGGCTTTTAGATGAGTGTAAATAAGAAAACTTTGAAATAATAACATTTTGAGTGAATCTGTCCATTCTCAAACAATGAAACTGATGTGAAGAAACAACTTTGATAAACCTCTGCCATCTTTCCTTGTTTGGAGGTTTGTGAGTCAATGACAATGGCTGATCACTGTGCTTCATGTCCCATCATATGAAGGAAGTGGCATTCATTCTTGAACATGTCAGGGTAGGGTCTGGGTGAACGCCCACCCCAATTTCTAAACAAAATTACATACTCCGCTCTGGACCTTGGTGTTAATGCAGTGCAGTATGCGATACTTAAGTCAGGGAGAAAAATATTTCTTGACACAACTAAAAGTGGCCGCCAGTGAAGTCGTCTCCATAAATTTAGTGACTTTCAATATCTAGTTATACCAAGATGCATCATGGGAATAGAAACTAATACTATTATTATATCCCATCGATACATTAACCCTTTGCACCCTGACCCCCTAGTGACCTATGACATCATTTTTTTTCCAAGCCAGGTTCAAAGGGTTAAGTAAATAGTGAAATGGCAAGAACATGATCAGTTAATTTCAGCTCAAGTTTTCATTGTAAACAAAACAAGCAGAGGTATTTCTGAAAAATATCTCACTCAGTTGCCCCAACTTAATGTTTTATGGCATGTACAGTTATACATTTTCTACAGGGAACATCCTCTGTCATGCTTTGATAGGGAAATAAAAGACTTCTCCATACGATATTACAATAGTATTGTAATATTGTATGGGGAAGTCATATTCCGGGTCTACATGCTCCTCAAAGTCCTTGAATTTTAAAGTCCCCTGGAAAGTTGTGGAAGAGTCCTTCAAAATGAAATCGAGTTCTGGAGAACCCATAATAATGTTGAAAACTGACAAGATTATTAATATTAGTCGTGATACTGTGAAAGTAATATAAACTGATAGTTGGACCAGATATGAACTGAAAATGCTCACGTGTTTCATTACATATTGCAGTTATGTGTAAATTTTAATGTTTGCCACATGTTTGCAACTTCATTGAAAATATTATGATCAACGTAATGAACAATAATCACAACCCATTAGGTCATGAAGTATACAAATATGTAATTAGCTGAAATAAAAGTATCAAAGTTCTTTTACTGCTGTCATTGTATCACCACTTTATATAGAAAGTGTAATTACCGTTGGCCAAGTCCTTCAAGCCATATACCGGTATGCCGAGCTGTGAAAGCTTTTTAGACATGACAATTATAAATCAGCTGACATGAAAATGTGAAATGACTTTTGATATTGTTTTAACCTGGTATAATCATCAATGTACATAGCATGTTTTGCCAACTTTGATCAAGTAAATCCAGTATATATCCCTAATAAGCAAAGGTCATTAAATATGTAAATTAGGAATTGGCTTAAGTAAAAATGCTTAATGATTTTCAACAATGTTGTATCATGGTATCTGCAATATATGTAGCAAGTTTTGTCAACTTTGGTCAAGTTGATTCAGATATATATCTCTAATTAGGAAAGTTCATTCAATATGCAAATTAGGAATTGGCTGAAGAGAAAATGCTTAATGACTTTCAATAATATTGTATTATAATGTCTTTAATGTACATAGCAAGTTTCATCAATTTTAATCAAGTCAATTCAGATAAATATCCCTAATTATGAAAATTCATTTAATATGCAAATTAGGAATTGGCTGAAGTAAAAATGTTTTTTGATTTTCAATAATATTATATCACAGTATCTTTGATGTATATAGCAAGTTTCAACAACTACAATCAAGTTAATTCAGATATATATCCCTAATTGGAAAGTTTATTAAATATGCAAATTGGAAATTGGCTGAAGTAAAAATGCTTAATGACTTTCAAAAATGTTGTATCATAGTAGCTTCAATACATGTAGCAAGTTTCATCAACTTTGGTCCAGTCAATTTAAATATATATCTCTAATTAGCAAAGTTCATTAAATATGTAAATTAGGAATTGGCTACAGTTAAAACGCTTAATGACTTTCAATAATGTTAAATCATAGTATCTTTAATATACATACCAAGTTTGGTCGATTTTGATCGAGTCAAATCAGACATATATCCCTAATTAGGAAAGTTCATTAAATATGCAAATTAGCCATTCTCTTTCATGTCACCCCTTAATTGTTCCCACTGCTGATATATCTTGGTGTGATCAACATTTGTAGCAAATCTCATCAAATTGTGAGTAGTCGTTTTTAATGAATATCCGTTTTTTCTAAAATCATTAATTATGCAAATGAGCAAAAAGTATGCAAGCCACACCCACCAAAAACTAATCAGTTCTTGCCATTTGCTAACTGAATCTATGTACCAGATTTGATTCTGATCTGATAAGCTGTTTTTGAGATATCGGACCAACAAACAGACAGACAGACAGACAGACAGACAGACAGACGGACACACAGACAGACAGACAGACAGACAGACATCGCTGCGACATATGCTCACGTGTGTAAACATGTGAGCAAAAAATGGTGTTTTGAACCTCAAAAGACCTAGGAAGTTGCTTCAATAGTCCTGCAATTTTAAGTGACTAGAGTGTATGGACCTTAAATAGAATACTTCTTTAATGATGTAGTTTTACATCAGTGAAAATATCGTGGACTAGTACTAGTACTGGCATCTGTACACTCAGTCTGTGTTCTAACAAGCTTGTCTTTATTTTACAGACCATTGACATGGGATACATGAATGTTGAGAAGCTGCGGAGAAACTTCTTAGAGCTAATCGAAGATGACTTGCTGATTAAAGACAAATTTGAGGCTTTTTATTACACAATGCAAGACAAAGACAGTGAAGAGCTGCCACCAGTTGATAAGGTACAGTATTATTTTATTCAAACTTCATGAACACCAGATGTGAGCAATGATCAAATGAGATTCTGTAGACTTGAAAGAATATAAAGAAAATGCAGAAAATAAAGATAAATGGCTGAGAATAAGAGAGACGCACTCTCATCAAATTATTTTCTCACTAAGGAGAGTGATTAGCAAAGCCAGTGGATTGATTCAGGGAAAGAAGCACAGGGTTTTGCACAGGTTGGTAAATTTGCCAGTTGTCTTACCTGATACATCAATGAATACTGATACACTTGTATGACATTAAATAGGAAAAGGACTTAAATGATAAATTGTAGGACTGTTGTTGATAAATTGAATCAGTGTTGCTTTGACTGTGTTCTCCTCTGCATTTGACAATTACAGGCATGGGCAATGATAGGATATACTCATAAAGGCTTCTCGACCCACCGTGATGTCATCAATATGGACAGAGAGTTACTCAAAGACTTTGCGAGGTTTATAGATCCACCTCATGGTCCGGCAGGTGGACACGTCCATGATGAACTCTGACCTTTATGCAAATTTATGCAAATAGAACATATCAGTCTCATAACACAGCTCAAATGTAGTCAGAAACAACACTGACATTTAGTGACAGGCTGAAGACTGTTGACTGCTGAAGGAGTAAGCTACGTAATTTTCCACTGTTACAATAGGTTTCATCAGTGATCCAACCTTTTTTTCAAATTTGAACAAACATACGGCCAATGTCCCTGTAGACTTGAAGACATACAAAGTACAATATTAGATAATATGTACTCAGACTTAAAACGATAGCCACGAGAGAACTGTCTTGTAGGTCCATAATTTCCTAGCCATCAGCCTCTAACGTAAAATATACAATCATACATGTGGATGTAAAAGCAACTATAAGGGGTGATATCGTCATGTGTAGCAATGAAAACAATTGAAGTAAAAAGTGTGACTGGTTTTTAAAATAAAGGAATAATGATGAACACGGCACATATATGAACATTTGAAACAAATTTCAGAACATGCTGTAGATTTTTTTGTGGTTTGGATGGTTGAACAAGTGCATAAAAAATTTGAAGCCAATTGGAGAAGCGTACGTTTCAGCGAAACTGTGAATAGGCTAGATAAAAGAACCTTTTGAATTCTTAATAAATGTCAAGGGTATCAGACAAGAACTTCTGACAGATATGTGGAAACAAAAATTTTGACCAAAAATGGCAAATTTTCCAAAATTTGAACAAATCTAAAAATACTTCACCCTTGCATACAAAATATTGAATCTGTCTGATGAGCAACTTTGAAGATCTTAAAGGTGTCATAAGTTCATATATCATATTTAGTTCATCTCTAGGAGCCTGTACACCAAATTCAAAGCTATCAGACGAATTTTTTGAGAAATAATTTTTTTGACCAGAAATGGCAAAAATTGCCCCACAAATACAATTTTAAAAATTTTTAATAAATTTTAGATTTTATCATAATTTGAATATATTGTATTTTGATCATCTGTCGAACCTGTATACCAAATATCAAAGCTGTCAGACAAGCGGTTTTGATAAAATAAATTTTTGACCAAAAGTGACCAAAAAATTCCTTAAAAATACAAAATTTGCATATTTCATCACAATTTGAACAAATCTAAGTTGGGTCATCCCTATGAACCTGTATACCGAATATCAAAGCTGTCAGACAAGCGGTTTCAATGAAATAAATTTTTGACCAAAAATGACAAAAAAATTTCTTAAAAATACAAATTTCCATATTTCATCACAATTTGAACAAATTAAGTTTGGTCATCCCTATGGAACTATATACCAAATATCAAAGCTATCTGACTAGCGGTTATGAAGAAGAAGATTTTTTACCAAAAAGGCCTTTTTTTGAGCTAATTTCCATATTTTCAACAATATCAACAAACAAAAACAAGCAGTTTCTCATAATCATATTTTGCATCTGCATCTACACAAGAAATATTAAATCAAGATATTTGAGTGCACACGTCCTCAAAAACAGACACACATACATACACATACGTACATACATGCATACATACATACATACATACATACATACATACATACATATTGCTGACCAAATTGTTTTAGTGGACATTTTAAATTAAATCTCCAAGTGTTCCACAAAGAATTACAGGGTTGCATTTGCAGAACTTTACTAACTGTAACTTTTAATGTCAACAGTACTTTCTTGTTCTAGCCTACAATTATCCTGAAACACATATTTAACATGTCAACACATCGTCTATACATGTAAAATGTGGTGATATTATTGCATTTAAATTCTTGTGGGGCAGAATTCACTTCTTGACAATAACAATACGGTCTACACATGAACAAGCTATTAGATAATGTAAGGCTGTGTACCTCAACATGCTTTGGGCAATAACTGTCATTGAGATAGAAGACAAAAAACTCTGACAAAAAGTGTAAGTTACAGCATTTTTTACATCCATGGTTACAGCTACTGGCCCTTCTCTACAATCACTAGTTATTAATTTATAAGACTTTAGTGCTATATAAATAATTGTCTGTCACAGGTTTCTTTTGTGTTTGGTAATCTTATTAGGCTGAGCCAAGCAGCAAGATAAGCCATGGTTGAGCAAAGTACATTTGAATGGTTGATTCTGTGGTAATATTCGACATTGGTTCTGTTGCTAGGGCTGATCATGGATGTTTACGAAGTTTTTAATGACCTGTGATAATGATATAAATTAAATTCTGTATTATCTGTTTATCTAAGATATTAATGAAAAGACTGTCAACGCTTGGGGTACTTTGACGTGGCATATTGTTTATAGGGCATTGGTACCACAACCAATCTTTAATCCGAGTATCAGCAGAATTGGGGCGGGGCTTTTGTTTATCACTGACGGAAGGAGGGGCACCTGGTAAGCTCACAAAAATTATACTTCCGTACAGAGAGGCTCTGTCGCGCATTTCGTCACCTTTCTTTGTCATATAGGCATACGGTGGTTGCACCTCTATGGCTTCACAATGCTTTCCGACTCTGATCTATTCTTACGGATGGTTCTGTTAAATTCCTATCACTGCCTATGTATCCCACACCTGATCAGATCACGGAGGAGCCAGGGTACTAAGAAGCGACATAGACAGCACCTTGTTAACATATTTGTACAAACCTTACACCTTACAATAACGATGAATTTCTAACATAGCGAGTACTTTTCTACTATAAAATACAGAAGCCGCGAGGCCGGGGCTTACCTTCTTCTGGGATGATCGGTGAGTGACCTTTTCGCGCTGCTCAGATGCGCACAATCATTAACCGGCCCTTCTCCAATCCGATTACGCTATCAGGTACATATGACCTTTGAACTCAAATGAACAACACGGCTCTGTGAGTGGCACTTCATCTTCAGCCAGCAGTTTACTGCAAGCTTCGGTTCCGGATACGCTGAAACTTGCGTGTAGACGTGGAAAGAGACGGCTTCTCGTTTTGTTGCGTCTCAGAAGTCAAATCTGGAAAAATTTCAGACCTATTGGTGTTCATAACAGTGTTATTTTTATGACAGTAAGTAGCGTGAGCAAAGTTATTCAGACTTCTGTGACGTACGTGCACTGTGCACTACATACAGTATCCTATAGTCCAGCTGTGTAGTACGTTTTCTCGGGTGCACCAGTCGACGAACCCGGAAACTGGTAGTCACATACACAACTATCGTGTCCGTGAATGCGTACGTGTACCTGTAAAGGTTGTATATTAGCCGCTCCAAATATCACGTCATCGTATCCTTCGGACTAACACACTTTGCAACAATCACAGCGGACGGATTTACATTGAAGACCGTCGAAGAACGAAACACTGGACAAAATGGAAACGCGGTGGTCGATGAATATCTTACTGGTTTACTTGATTTTTGTCAGTATCAGCGAGAAGAACACTGTTTCTCAACCGATGCCCAAAGATCAGCAAACAGATGTTGAATTTCCACCGACCATTAAGAAAAGCAACACAGCAGCTGTGCCAACTGGACACCTCAGACCTCTAGGTATAAGGATATAAGCTTACCAGCCATTATTTATTGTCGTGCAGCTTGTTAGCTGCAGTACAGTAGCTCGAGGTTTTGCCTGGGTATTTGGGTCGGACGGCAAATTCCCAAATACCAACCCAAATACCCAGGCAAAACCTCGAGCTACTGTACTGCAGCTAGCAGCTTGTGTGATTGTACAAAGCATTCATTGCGTCTGCCCCAATCTCAGCTAATCCAAAAATATTTCCATCTGTCCCCCGATCAGGTAACAGTAAAATTTCACCATCTCGGACAGACAAGTAGTCCGTTGTTTCCTGCTTTTGTCATGATTCATAGTCTGCAAGTTCAATACAAGAAAAACATCGGAAAAACGAATACCCTTGCCAAATTTTTTCTATGATTTCAAAAGACAAAAAAAACATGTCTCCTTGGGAAAGTTTGAGCAAAAGTTTGTCTCTCTGTTACAGTGTTAGATAAAATTAGATAAAATTTCTGGCTGAAAGCTTAATACATTGTAAATTTTGATGCGTCTTTCAGATATTTTTAGTCAGCAAATAAAAACTGTAGTTCATTCTTCCAAAGTCATGTGGAAACCTATAATCAACTGGCATGTCAATGCCAGCCGGTATGTGTTTCAATGCCTATTGTTAATATTGTATTGTTAAAACTACCAGGGTATTTGTCAACAATGTATTTTTGTTGATAGGCCAACAGGATTTGTTCTTCAAAATACCTTAAAGAATAGAATTTACATTAATTATATATATTTGAACAATGCGATCGTTTTTTTCTCAAGGCTTTGCTCACTATAGAGATTTCTACCTCGGCATGGATGAGATATTAGCAGGGGGATTAGACTAACTAAATTCTCAGTGTAAACATTTAGTTAATTCCTCTTATCTCCCTTATGACAAATGACAGTCCATGGCTTCTATTGTCCATGGTTTGATATCTGTGGCTTTTCCTGTATGAGTCTTGTGGTACCTCCATGCCTTGTGTGTATTTTATCAACAGAAAGATAGTTTCATAATCATAGTCACTGTCACTGGTGTTTAGCCGTTTTCAAAACTCACTGTTTGGAGATCTACCCCATACTTGAAGCCAGTTCTTTTCTTGAAAGCTTGAGTTGAAGGAACTCAATTTATTCGTGCAAAAGCTGTGCTGTTTGGACAGATATAGGGATTCCTAAATATTTATGACACTTTTCTGATCTACCTCTTGTGTGGGCTCATTTTAAAGTCGTTTGAGTAAATGTAATTTTTAGTATTTTGGGGAAAATCAAAAAAAAAATTATTTTTCCTCGTAGGATTAACATAGGGATGTTACTTGATTTTGAATTTCAAATATCAGTGAACTGAAAGTAATTTGATTCCCTAGTATCAAAATTGGTATAGTTACCCAAATTTTTCAATTTTTTTTTATTGAAGACTAGTTGAGTGAAAGTTGAAGTTTTCCATTATCCAAACACGTACCTGCTAGTGTATATTGCTTCATTAACTTCCCCTTTGCTTCTATGATGAACTTTGGACCACCAGTCTTAGATTACACAACTGTCCATAGCTTTCTTCAGTATTATGTTGAGAAATACTGTTTCCATGGACACAGTGAAAATATTCTGTGCAGAGTGTTGGTTATGCACTCGTACAAAAGAAAGAAATTTTGCTTTTCACAAAAATTTGAAATTGAAGTGTAACTTCTAGTGCAGCAACTTTGAGCAACTCCCTTCAAAAATTCTAAAATTTCTAAACCTGACATGTGAGTAAAGCACGTCTCTCTGCTACAAAATATTAATCACCAGTGTTTCTATGGAAACAATTCAAAAGCCTTGGTTTTGTATTCGTGTTCAAGCTTCAGATTTTAACATATGAATCAATTCGCAAACAGTAGATAGGCTTGCTCCAAGTCTTGGGGCGATATAAATATCAAAGACTTTGACAGTAGACTGTCGTGTTAATGGTTTACTGTTGCATAGATTGTGGGGTGAACACGTTGCAGGCCAGCCAGCATGGATGTAAAAAATAGAATCTATTTTTTACATCCATGCAGCCATGCAGTAACTGCTGCCGAGAAAAGCCAAGCGACTGGGGCCATTCTAAGCAGTAGAGTAAAGACAGCATTATCCATATCATTCTTTCGGTAAAAGCTCTATTAGCTCTAACTTTTTGATGATTTTGCACTATTTTTCTTCAGTTGTAAAACACGGTTCTTCATTCAATGACCTTATTGTGATAATTGTATAGCATTCAATTGTCAATACAGCCTTGTATGAGAAGAATACTGAGTTATATTTTCATTGCTAATTTTTAATATGCACATTTAACAATTATTTTTGTATAACAAATATTTCAAACTGTACTTAATCTCTTGTATTGCCAAGGCATACTCTGTATCTATTGCAACCTACAAATAAGAACATAAACTTTTTTTGTGGGGGGGGGGATTTTTAGTAAAGCTCTAACTATTGTCACTTTTAACAAACCTGAAAGCTATTGTCTTTTCTCTTGTTGCTAGGTTACCAAAGGAAGCCCGAAGGAAAAGTGAAAGAGTACGAGGAGGCACCTCATCCAAAGAAGTTCTGGGAGGACCATGTCAGTAAAAAGCGCCCCCTGGTGTTGAGACAGGCATTGACAGAATCACCAGCTGCTCTGAATTGGGATGATGATTATCTCAGAAAAAAGTGAGTTAACTGATAAAATGTGTCCCTCTGAAACCTATCACCATGAAATATTGGTATAATCCTCATTCTTTTGTATGGAAAAGCTGGACTTCTCTATGACAAAATAGGGGAAACGGGTTAAGGTAGTCTGTGCCTCAAAAGTGAAAGTCTTAACCTTTTGCTGAAACTTTCCTCAAGGAATCTTTCAACCATTCTCTTTCAAAATCAAGAATAAACATTGGGGTCACCGTGCAAATTTTGGTACTGGAGAAACAAATTACCCACGATGTACAGATATTAGAAATTAAAAATGGCTGCCATCCCTGTGTTAACTGTATGGAGAAAAATACATTTTTCGATTTTCAAACAACTAGGATGGTGAAAGTTTTTCTTTTTTCTAGGGCTTCAATCAAAATGAGGCCCCACAAGTGGTACATCAGAAAAGAATTGGAAAAGTTTGAGAGTCTGAATATCTGTCCATGAAGTGTATTAATAATAGCTCTATCTATTTGCATTTTGTTTGCCAAAAATATACCTTCCAATTTCAGAACTTAAAAGAGATGTTTTTGATTCCTGCTATTAAGCATACGTATTGTCTCTCAAAATTTCGCTATGTCAATCTTTATTGATTGATTTTTGTGCACTCCCTTGTGACTTGCAAGCCAAAATTCACCACTGTGAAATCTGAGTCATAAAAGGGACATATCTCCAATCACGACACCTTACTACTGTGAAGATAGCCTTTGCTACAGAAAGTTCAACTTTTATATAATTACTTTGTGTTCCATTCCAGTCAGTCACCTTACTTTAGCAATTTCCAAAGGTGTCATTTTTATCTAATCAGATTTCACAGTATCTCGAGGCAAGGAAAGATTCAAATTGCTGTCAAATTGTTATAAACACAAATGGACAGACTTTCTTGATTTCAGCTTGCAATTAAGCAAATACATGTTGATGTACATGGGTACAGGATATGCAGTTTATAAAGAAGCTATCCATGATACCAATGATGTCATAGAAATTTGAATGAATTAACCAGTATGAAAAAGTTTCAACACCATCAGTATATCGTCAAAAACACTTCTCAAATACTCGTTCATTTCCTAACAAATTGGTGGTGGTCTCGCTGCTATACGAAATACAGAACTCTCTCCGTTTCTTATTGACTGTACCATGGATGTAAAAATCTATTTTTTACATCCATGACTGTACTGATATTGCATTGGAAGCTGAAAAACACCTTTATTTTCAGCTATGGCGATGTTGACGTCTTGATTGAGAAGAAGAGAGAGAACCGTGACACTCAACCACAAAGAATGCAGTTTTCTGAATTCATTGACAATTACAAGGTTGAAGATTGGTACGTGGTCACTGTTCTGCCAGATGAAATGAGACAAGATGTAGAAGTAAGTTCTCTTATTTTGGGGGTTTTTCATTGTCAAGTTTTATTTCATATTTTCAGTGTTTACCTCATTTAATTACATCATAAAAAGATACAAGGTAGCACAAGTGAAGATTTTGTTTGGTGTATATTATGATAAAGACATTTCTTGAATTGTGTAAAGTAATTTTAGAACACCATTCATTTGGCAATGTTTAGAGTCTGACTTCACTGATTGATCACAAATCCATACCCGCAATTCTAAAATCAACAGGAACAAACTTGAATTTTAGAGCTCTACTTTCATACAACAATCCGCATAAATGTGAACAAGCTTCATTTATAAAACAGTACATTGTGAAAGCAATGCCAATATGTTGTACATCAAAATGAAGAATTTGTAGTTGTCTTTCAGAACAATGAAATAATGAAAATTTTATGGTCAAAAAGTCACAGATATCTTCCATTTAACATAGTGGTCTGACAACAGAAAACAACCAGTTTCAAGACTACTTATTAATTGTTGATGAAACAAAATTTTCTTTACAATTAATCAACATTTCCCCAATTTCTTGCAAGGTACCGAAGTGTCTGCTGTGTGGGACCTTCAGGAAATACCTTCATGAGTGTAACCTATGGATGAGCAGTGGTGGTACAGCATCAGTGCTTCACTACGACGCAGATCACAATATTCATTGCCTGTTTGACGGCAGGAAAGATTTCATCATGATTGAACAAAGATTTCAAAGATATCTATCAATGGTTGACAAGGTATTTGCACTGTTATCTTGCATGCGCAAGTTGATTGCAACGCCTTTTCAAAACATACTGACTGGTATCATTGGGCTGTTTTCTGAAATGCCTCGTGGGAGATGCCATGGAACAACATGTATCTCACACCCTTCAGTTAATTGTGTTTTCAATTCTGATATCTGTGCACCCAAAAAATGAGTACAGCTATATTATTTTGTTTTGTGTTGGGCCTTTGAAGTCTGATGATGATTCTTCAACAATCGAAAAAGGCCCAAAGGCACAAAATTATACAACAGCCCTGAAAAGCCAAAACAGAAATTCAAATGTTAGAGGAAACCAATCTACATCTGCATACATGTATGTTCTGCACTCTGGAATTACATCGTATGGTAATGCTTTGTTTGAATACACCTGATTGGCTGAAAACGGAATTTCTATTCGGAATGGTAGGACTCAGTGCTCTGATATAGGGAAACTGAATATCTAGATATTGTCCTGTACATTCTATCATCTGTTGAAATCCACATGTTTGAAAATTCCAAGGTTTCAACAATGGAAGTCTCATGTCAATTTTGATCTATTGACACTCAACCAGCTTGATGAACAGTCGTAGATTTAACATGTTTACGCGACAGTTCTAAGATACAGTACCAGTATTTTATGGATCACCTTTTTGAAAGATATAGTCTTTTTTAATTTCCTGTGACAAATATATTAATATTCCTATGTCTACCCACAGAATAAATGGTCAGGTTCGGGATTTTCAACCCTAGACATGGATATGATCAACATGTTTGAAAATCCTGGAGTTGGGAAAGTGCCATGGACATGGGCCACTCTTAGACGAGGAGACTGTATATACCTACCTGCAGGTAAGATTGGACTTTGTTTGTGTTTATCACAGCATTCAGTGTAGATTAATACTGTGACTTTGTTAAATATAATTTTTGAATAGAATTTGAATCTTTGTTCATCAAATACCGTACACTGCATTTATCTGGAGAAACACGTTTTTAGCTCCCATAGCCATATGTATATAGGCAATGGAAGCTATTCTTATAGGCTAGGAAATGTCTGTATGTATGTATGTTCTGTATGTCTGTATGTCTGTATGTCTGTATGTCTGTCCGTCAACATCAAAAACTCCAAAACCGCTGTACATTTCATCTTGATATTTGGTGTGTACATGGATGATGGGCTGTAGATGAGATTTTGTTCAAATGAAGTTGTCATTGCCAAAAATATGCAAATTAAGTGAAAAAATGTAAAAACAGTCAAAATTGAAAAAACTCAATAACCACTGAGCAGATTACATGAAAAATTAGCATGTAAGTACTTTGGGCTGACATGAAATGATTGTGCGCATCTTGGGTCAGTATCTTGGACTTGCTATTTTTCATGAATTTTTTGTAATTTTCTCCCATTTTTGGTCAAAAAATCTCCTGCTCTGAAACCACCAGTCCGATTGATTTGAAACTTGGTATGGAAGTGCATAGGAGTGACCTTTCCCAAATTTGGGCAAATCGTGGTGAAATTTGCATATTTTTAGTTTACACGTCCATAGACTCCCATGTATAAGGCAGATCTCCATAGACTCCCATGTATAAGGCCACAAAAAATAAAAATTTAGTTTCTCATCGTATTCATATTGCAAAAAGGATGCAGTGACACAATTTTTAGTCCCCACGGATGAAGTCCAGTAAGCTTATAGATTGGGTCATGTCCGTCTGTTCGTCCATCCGTGAGTCCATCCGTTCACGCAGATATCTCGGATATTTTGACAAAATGTAATGTGACCTTGATGACCTTTGATCTCAAATATACATATTTGTCCATAACTCAGTAACCACAAGGGCTACCACCCTTCATATATGGTATGATGGGACAGCTTATGACGCCACATATTGTACCTCATTATTGCTGGCGCAATAAACTTGGAACACCGAAGTCCCTATATACATAGGAAAACCGTTGGCGATATCCCTATATCGCCAAGTGATTAGCCAAAGCGGTATCGCTAGTGAGTTAGATCATCTTACAGTTTGTTTATCGAAAACACTGCGGGGTGCCCATGCTGTGTCTCATAGACAAAACGCCTTAGCAGAGGCCGTTCATTTTGCGTGAACGATGGTACAATAAAGAATTGACGTTTTGAGTAAAGTTACGTTGTCAATGACCAGGGAACCTACATCTGATTTTAGTCATATTGGTCCGAAATCAACTCGCCCGTTGTTTGAGTTTACACGTTCGTTCGTACCGCGTCCCCCCCCCCCCCTGTCGATTTAGTCTGTAAATATTAATTATGGATGGTATAATCGAGACTGTCTATGATTTTATCAGTTAGAACAAAAATATTTCGATAGATTGACTAACACAACCAAAATTTTAAGCATTTTCTTCAACTTTAAAAATAAGTCATCGCCTGGACATCGCCGTTTTTTGTTGAAATGCTCCATTTGGCATTAGTCGAATATGAAGGCTCAGGTTTACCTTGGCCGTGTACTGCCTGAGAGATGGCTACTTCTTTAGCGTATTTTTTTCAGTTTCGGTAAAGATATCGCCAACTATTCCTTTCAGTGCACAGTGCAAGTCTGTTTACGTTTGCAGGAAAAATATATCGTTGGCTCGCCCAACAAATTGAATTCGGGCGAGTTGGTATCGGGAATCTGGGTGGTTTGAAAAGGTACCCGTTTTGAAGCAAAATGTAGGTTATCAACATCATTGATGATATGCCTTTTTTCTCACCGTGTTGTCTCATTTCTCTGTAATTTTTTTGGTGATGGCGATTTGAAAATAGTAATTTCTTGTCCGCTGATCATGGCGATTTGATGTAGCTCTCAGAATTCGAAGTACGAAACGTCGACGTCGCTGGCTAGGCTGCGGGCCATGCCGCGGGAGATCAGAAAACACATTTTCAAACTTTGGGTCAAACCAAGTTTACGTTCTCGATCGGATAACGTCGAGGTCAAAAAACTAACTTTGCCATAGCGATTAAAATCTGCAGCATTTCAGCGTTCTTTGCGATTGATGATATGATTGAAACATTTTTATTTAGCCTGTCCTTTTTCATCGTACATTTCTTGAGAATAGTATGTACCCACTTCAATCGGATACCCCTATGAATAATGATCATCTGTATGACGCACGCAAATAAATGTGATTGAACTATGACTTTCTTGTGTCATGTCAAGGCCGAGACTCGGACACGGTTTACGTCGCCTTTGCCTCTGAGGAGAGGTTTTCAGAAACAAAGCCGAGAAAAGGTCTAGCTTTATCTACGGTTTACTTTATTCTTCAAAATCACGAAAGCCGTCGATGGCGACCCTAGAGGTTATGGCCGACAGTTGGATGCTTGTAACATAGATTCCCCGCCACGCCACGCCGTGCGCCAGCAACAAGTCGGACCATCCACGCTCGCGCTTTATTTCAACTTGATAATCAGCTGATACACTGAAATTCTCCGAAAACCGAAACCTTGCCAGTATTAGTTCTCACAGAATTTCGCTACGACATGTCGGATAAAAAAACGTCAAAGCCAGGAAGTTTTACCTAGCAACTCGCATCGGTGCACGGCCGATAACGTACCGGTAACGTACCGGTACCATTGGTTATTTTCACAACCGTCTATTCCTCACTTAGAATATGCATCTACTTTACACCGGTCGACAAACCATAGATCCTCGAGAAACGAGGGTCTATGGACAAACCGGTTTCTTCGAAACGAAATTAGAAATTTAGCGACTTTGAATTTCACTCAAGGAAACACTGTCGCTTTGAATGGAAATTGTCGAAGTACATGTTCGAGATATTACATCGCTCGATGGGTGTATTAAAAACGTGAATAGGCCTAAAGGTCCATGTACAACATATAAGAAAGAGACGCACATTTTAAACCTCAACGTAAGCTGATCACTTTATAAAAATGAAAGTTACAAATACAGATTTAACCACAATGCCGGGCGTAATTTACAATTTTTGTGAGATAGTGGAAATGACGGCATTTATGATGACACGCCTGCACAACGAAACGAAGCCAAACGATAGCGAGCTCCATGACAACACTTACCGTTTCTCACCTGCACTCTTTCTTCATTTTGAGGGAAAGTCTGTCAAAACGGTTGCTTCAACAGGTTCCCTGCTCATCGAAATTTACCCAAGTAACTTTACTCAAAACTTCAATCCTTTCTTGTACCATCGTTCACGCAAATTGAACGGCCTCTGCTATGGCTTTTTGTCTATGAGACACAGTATGGGCACCCCGCAGTGATTTCGAAAAACAAACTGTAAGATGATCTAACTCACTAGCGATACTGCTTTGGCTAATCACTTGGCGATATAGCGATATCGCCAGCGGTTTTCCTATGAATATAGGGACTTCGGTGTTCCAAGTTTATTTGCGCCAGCAATAATTATGCACATATCTAATTTTGAGCGAGCCAATAGAGCTAGAGGTCTGATTTTTGGTATATAGGGATAACTGAGCAATACAATTTTTTTTGACAAAATGTCACGTGACCTTTGACCTCAAATATACATATTTGTCCATAACTCAGTAACCACAAGTGCTACACCCTTCATGTATGGTATGATGGGACACCTTATGACGCCACATATTGTACCTCATTAATTATGCGCATATCTAATTTTGAGCGAGCGAATAGAGCTAGAGGTCTGATTTTTGGTATATAGGGATAACTTAGCAATACAATTTTTTTGACAAAATGTCACGTGACCTCTGTGACCTTTGACCTCAAATATACATATTTGTCCATAACTCAGTAACCACAAGTGCTACAGCCTTCATGTATGGTATGATGGGACAGCTTATGACGCCACATACTGTACCTCAATAATTATGCGCATATCTCATTCTGAGCGAGCCAATAGAGCTGGATGTCTGATTTTTGGTATATAGGGATAACTATAGGAGAGAAATTTTTTGACTAAATGTCATGTGACCTCGATGACCTTTTACCTAAAATATATGTTTATGTCAATAAATAAGTAACCACAAGTGCCATGTCCTTTGTATTTAGTAGGATGGGAGACCTTATGACAACACACGCTTTACCTCATTAATTATGTACACATCTAATTCTGGGCAAGCGAATAGAGCTAGAGATCTGATTTTTTGGCATATAGGGATTAATTAGCAATATAATTTTTTTTTTCAAAATGTCATGTGACCTAGATGACCTTTGACCTTGATTATACATATATATGCATATCTCAATAACCACAAGTTCTATACCCTCCAATTTTGATAGGATATTAGACCTTAAGATGTCACATCTTGTACCTCATTTATAATGCACATATGTATTTCTTGGCTGGCCAATACTGCTAGAGGTCTGATCTTTTTTCCCGATATAGAACCATAACTTAGACATGCCTCATGTGTTTCAAATTGGGAACAACGACACAGACCTATGTGCCCATAGATCTCAACATATACACTCCAGTGATACTTCTTAATGACCACATTTTCCTGCCCCATCAAGACTAATACTCCTATTACAAGTGGGGACTATGTCATTGTAATGACTTGTTGATTTAATGGTTGTATCACAGTATTCGATATATCTAATTCTGTATTTTTCCATTTATATTCTGAATAATTACATTAAACATATTTCACTGTCTCCAGTACATTTCATTTAAGTATTTTCACTTCATGCACTTTATTCCTTTCACACATGTTCAAATATCTGACCAGAGAACAAACACTAAATAGTCCAGGATGGGAGCTACATGTGTCATTGACGCTTTTTTCACTTTTGGGGGTGTTGATTTTCAGGTTGCCAAGAAGCTGGCATTCAGGACGTGTTTTCCCTAGTGTAATGCAGAAATATTTCTGTATTATACACCTTAATACTTTCCCAGTCATTTGGAATCTGGACTGATTGTAAACTTATAGTTGTCCTCAATGTAATTTACAAGGCGTAACTCTACTTTATAAAGTTACCAATGGTGAGTTTACAGGGAATTTGGATGTGAACAGGTTACACATCGCCAAAACATATAAGCAAGTTAAACAGGAAGTCTTTTGTAACTCTACTTTATAAAGTTACCAATGGTGAGTTTACAGGGAATTTGGATGTGAACAGGTTACACATCGCCAAAACATATAAGCAAGTTAAACAGGAAGTCTTTTCAAGATATTTGTTGATTCTCACATGCATGTTTTATTTTACGTTCAGTAATTGTTCACCATTGCTCTAATACTGAGATTGACATTGAGATTGGAATCGACTTTTGGCCAATTCTGATAGACTACCAAGCCTGAGTCTTTTCCAGAAAGTGGCATCAAGGCAGGACAGTGAATTTGTGTATCAACTACAAAAGTCTTAACCTTTTCAATTGTATTCTGATTCATCTCCAACTGTGTAGGTTATTTGCATCAAGTTCGTTCCTATGGTCGTAGTCTGGCTGCCACATTTCTGTTCACAGTTGATGGTCAGTTCAATGACACAGGCTGTGCTGATGAATCGTTTGAACAGACAAGTCTGGCCGATGTCGATGTCATATGGACGTACAAGAAAGGAGACAAGGTACCCATATCTCATTCTTTTTATCACCGCACTGTTTATGAAATACTAGTGCATGGTCCAATCTTACTGTACTGATATTTTAGACTTGCAAGACTTGGCCAAATGCTGTTCTGTTCTTTCTTCATATAAAAATGATCACCACCAAAGCCTAGACTTTGGTTTCTGGTACTTTCGACCCCAAAACACTGTCAAGCCTCATTGATTTTATTTTGAAATTCAATCCAATAGGGCTGTTATCATATTACTGGATACATTCACATTGCTGAATGGTCACTGTGTTTCTCTGCATTAGTACCAATGCTCAGGCAAGCACTGAAATATAACTTTCCATAAAAGCAGTAAATGGGGATTACCGTATATGCAGGCAAGCGACCACTCCAGGTTTTTCACACATAATGGCTTTTAGGAGAGTGTAAATAAGGAAATTTTGAAATGATAACAAAAAATTATAAAAAACTTTGAAATAATAATATTTTGAGCGAATCTTTTCAATTCTACATTTGTTGTCACCAACAATGCCTCCACCATCTTCCTTGTTTGGCAGTTTGTGAGTCGGATCCATGATAATGGCTGATAACTGTATGCTTCATGTTCCATCATAGAAGCTAGCGGCATTCATTCTAATGAACATGTCAGGGTAGGGTCTGGGTGAACATCCACCCCAATTTCTTAGGCCAGGGCGGGGTATAAATAGCAAGCTGCCCAGTTGGAATTCAGTTTATGCAAAGCGTGTCTTGCAGCGTCATGCTCGATCGCTCCCTGAAACCATGCCCTATAGTGGTCACTGTCGAAGAAACTTAGACGTCCGTGCACGTGTACCTAACTATGAATGTCTAGTGATTGAATGTATCGAAAATATTTTACGATTCGAGCATAAATAAAGGTGATTTTGATCGATGAAGTTATTTCTCTTTGTCTTCAACTAGCGTGGCAAGCGGCCATAACAAAGGCCTGCAAGCTGTCAATCAAAAACCGACGCGCTGCAGGTGTAAATCGGTAAACGTTTGCAATGCTAACATGTAAGATACGGTACAAACATATCAATTTCTGTTATCCAACAAATCAACTGACATTATAAACGCTAATGAGCGTAGAGGGTAGGAATAATACCAGTCGGTAAAATGATAACGGTAGTTCTCTTTTGGAAATATGTAGTGGCCCTGAAAAGGGCCGTTTTGTTTGTGTGTGTGTTCACTTTGGAACACACACGAGAGATTACCTTTGTTCTCGTCTCAGTGCCAATGATGACCACTGTAAGGTTGCTCGGGAAGGTTTGGATACAGGGAACGGGCCTGGTGAACGACGCAAGCGGGCATGATTTCTCGCTTGGTCATCACGCAACCGTCCGAGCGCATTCTGTCAGCCTTCTTTGCCAAATAACGCTCATCACGCCAGGCTTGTCTTCTGTCCAGGAGCGTCCAGTATTTCTTGTACAAGCGTTTTCTGATACTGGCATTACGGACAGTAGGTACCTGACCAGTACCTAACCACCCTTGCTTGTAGGTTGTCACGCACGGCTGGCAAAGACAGTAGGGACACTCGGCTTTACCTGCGTCTCGCGGGACTATGAAGTCGATGCCAAGTCTTGTGCCGTCTTCTTCGCTTGTCGTTCGACATAGTTCGATGGCATCAACGGTTTGAAAATCCCACCCAAAGTGGGTTAACAAACCACGTATGGCGATTTCTTGCTCTTCGTTCACGACGATTTTCAATGTTCGTGACATCTCGGAAATCAAGCGGACCGTGAATGTGCTGTGTTCGTTCGTTTACAGAAACGACTCAAGTGATACTGAAACCACATTCAGGGGGTATAAATGGACAAAAATTGGCGACATACTGTCTGTGCAGTGAATGACGGGAACGATCGTCGCGACAAGAGGGTTGTTGCCTGTTTCGAGCATTATTGTTTGAACAGGTGAACGCCACAATTTTTTCTCTTTCTCACGACGCTAGACGTATCAAGAGACCCGCATGGGTTTTTTTTCACACCTGGACGTGGACACGTCGGCACCACGTTTATTTTCTCTGTCCCATGAATTGGAACTCAAATTACCTTGCATACAACGAAAACATAGGTATATACAGGTGTATCAAAACATTCTGCGAAACGAAAGTGCTAGTAGCAGTTTCATAATCTCGAGATCAAGAATTATATGCGGTGTTTAGTTTATCAGCTTTGCATTCTATGTTGTAAGTTTGACAGTTGTGTGTATTTGGAACACTTGCGATGAACATATTGAGGGGAATTTTCTTGAAAAATCTGTGAGATGTACCATGATAGTTAATATTTGTTGGACAACTCACACTTTGAAAGGCACGCAATTTTTGTTTCTTGAAGCATACATTTAGCTAGGGTATGGAGATTTTAGAGTGATCCATCTCCTCAGCATTACGAGTTGTGTTTATCGAAATAAAGATTTTCAAGATTATAACCATTGGAAGTTTTTTTACACTGTCGTACGCACTGATGCACAGCCATGTTCGGACGGGACGACGAGCAAAATACGACTCCAAGTCTCTGACGTGAGACGTTTGTCGACTTTGTCAATTAAAATATGTTTGACAGCCAATGAGTGCGTTTGAAAACTTGCAGTGGATACATGTCCTTGCCAAATATGCTTTGTAAGCCGATCAGGTTGAGTTTTTTTCAGTCGAATACGGATGATAGAGTACAGTCTCAGGGAACAGTATGCGAGAACTTTTAATCGGTGTGACAACTCTCTCTCTCTCTCTCTCTCTCTCTCTCTCTCTCTCTCCTCTCTCTCTCTCTCTCTGCGCATTGCCATGTTTTATTGAAATAAAGATTTTTTTCATTTTGTGCAGCATCGTACGCATGAGGAGTAAAAGTCTAAAGTACTATTCAAGTTATAAATTTGCAATTCGAATGAGCTTGGTTGCGTCACGGCCACTTTATGTTGTGCCACGGCTACTCTACGGCCATGGTAGTGCATTTTGGAACTTCCTTTTTGGGTTTCGAATAAAGTAACGTTAGAATAAGTACGTTTATAGACTACATGTTTAGGGAATATAATATAACGCCAGCACTAGCAAAGTACAGTCAAGTTGTACGTCGATCCTGTTAGGTATGTCGAAGCGTGAACCGGACCTTTTGCGAATAAGTTTGGATGCGTTTTCCAATTTGGAGCGATAACACTCTCTCTCTCTCTCCCCCCCCCTCTCTCTCTCTCTCTCTCTCTCTCTCTCTCTCTCTCTCTCTCTCTCCTCTCTCTCTCTCTCTCTCTCTCTCTCTCTGCATTTCGATGTTTACATGTAAAAATCTAAACATCGACTGAACGGCATCGTTCTAAGATCGCTCACTTTCGGTTTGCACATCTTGTGGAATGTACTTTACACTATAGCACACTACAGTAGCTCAAAAAACAAACCGACACACGGACAGAACCCAATCTAATCCCGTGCAAGCTAGCTCATCAACACATTCGTTGGTAGACTTGCCAAGCTTGGGTCGGCGACATCAAATAATCGCAGTGGCCCAAGATATCAAATATGTGTATTGTTCTTCATCGACAAGAGGTGTCAATGGTGTAAAAGTCGTGCTTTCGCATAATGAATACGCTCATCGTGACAAGCCTTACGTTGCTATGTAAATGTAACAATGAAGCTGTCAATCATACGCTGGATAGGAGTAACCAAGCCAACGCTACGTGAATAAATTACAGATTAAAATTTTACTGGTTCACTGACGATCACGAGGACAATTTTGCAACAATGTTGATACTCAGACACAGATCCACACCACACTGTACAATAGACGTAATAAACGTCCATGACCGTGTAAAAAAAGGACCCATAATCTGGTGATGGGTAGCATCAACCAGAAAGTTTCATGCATTTTCACATTATTGTGTCTGTCTTGTTGCCTTTTCCTTCGATTTCAAAAGCTCCTACGATTAAAATATTGCTCCTTTCTGAAAATGGTATGAACCACGTGAATGACGCTTCGCGCCAAGAACATATGCTTTGTGAATCCGTCTAGCTAATAAATCGAAGAATAAATTACGGCAAGTTCAAGTCGTAGACTGAAAGCACCAGCAGTCGCAAAATGAAAATGCCAGCATTCGCAGATGACATTTTCTTACAAGTGCTACCAGCACTCTTTTCAGTAGCACTCTGTGTTTTGAGACATCCATACACACCTCGAGAAAAATACAAAAATCGCTCTTTTCAACTTGGCATTCGCTCTGTACGTAGATGGCCATTCTTACTTTCCATGCTTTGATGATAGTATGGGTTTTCAATGACATCGTTTATTTTCCATCAAAAGAAGTGACATTTTTGCACACCCTTTCCGACACATTTGTTATTTTCTGAAGAGACTTTTACCGCAAGATTGTCCGTTGCCAGAAACCCGATGCCAGAAAATACGATGGGATGCCCATTACATGTCGCGCTGTAAACATGGCGTAAACTTTTTATGGGATATGCACTGTCGCAAAATGTGCATTTGGCTCGAGGGAATGTACTGCATGGTACTAGTAAACTGCCGTTTTGACGTGGCCTGTTTCAGATAAAACACCGTTTTCTCGATACGGCGGTTTTGCGATTGAATCTAGGCATTGCTACATGTTTCACGAAACACGAAACTTTGGTGAAAGTAAGTACTGCAGTCCAAGTGTAGAGACAAAACAACATACACTTATGGATTTTTGCACAAACAGTCAAAGCTAATCGAAAGGTATGTTCTACACTCCTGCCATGTCCAAATAAAAAATGACCGGTATCACGTTTGATCAGTTGTATCGGTTGTGCATTATAAAAGCGTATGGCATACCCTATAGCCGAATTCAGCAATCGACAGACAGGATTTATACAGATATCAAAGACTTCTCGGAAAGAATGAGTTGCAACTAATGTTCTCCGCAATCATTTGGAGAGTGGAAAAATACAAACGCATTATTTTTATACACCTATATATGTGCATGATGGACGCATTTGTCAGGCATAGGCCAATGGGTAGTCCGGATTAGCAGTATTTCGCTCAGAAGTCTTTGGACTGTCGGTAAAGTTACATGGAGAAGAGGGTCGGCATCATAGGCAATGGGGTTTATGATCGGATGATTTGCTGGGAGGGAAATGGAAATGATTTGATAATGTTGTGACAGGTCTGGATGTCAATTTGTTTTACTGAGAACAAGTGTATCAACGAATGATGTCGACAATGCTTGACTGGTATCAGTCATGCTGAGGAGGACGCACATTGTTTTCTGGAAGGGATTGACAACACCTGTCGCGTTTCCGCTAATGTCCATTCTAGAAACAATAAATATGTTGTGATCTTCGAGAGGGATTGGGGTCCTTGTTTCCAAGCCTGGCTTGATGCCCACCCCTTTCTAGGTGTCAATCATCGCATTTAGATATTATACACCTAGTATCACAAGACTTTTGAATAGTCTCGTTCAAGTCGACATCAGACAAGAGTCACACTAGCATCTACGCCATACCGTTTCGTAAGTCTGAGCGCTATTCGTGAATTTCCTTTCCAAGTTATAATCGTCAAATCAGTCATTTTATTGCTGACATCTACCAGATACATCAATTCAGAAAAATTCGTCGCAAAAGTGGACACCATTATGCCTGTGTCAGATTCCGGCCGCCGTGTCCCACCATCCCATACCCCTGAGGCTATTCGGGCACGGAATCTCCGACGGATTCGTGACAATTCAAAAAGGGGTCACTTTGATTTCGTTGCTCCGTCGGAGGCTGAGAAATTAGAACTTCAAGCTAACATAGATCGCATACGCTGTCTACTTGGCGGTAGATTAGCAAAATCAACGAATTACGACGTGTTAGTTGAGCTAACAAACTTGTTCCTGACAAAGAACGGTCCGGACAGATTAGAAGCAAACGAGTACCCCGATGAGGCTCCAATATTTCAAGCCACCGATCGAACACAGACTGATGAGAAGATGTTTCTGGCAACGGCGTCATCCGTGAACAATCTGGTTGCACGTGTCGGTGAGCACAATCGATTTTGCCAAGCCAAACTGCAGTGCCAAAGAGTACAGATGATGGGCCACGCAGGGCGACTGCACTTCAAATGCGATAGTACACAGGGGATAGTTCATCGATTTACGTGGTATTCATCATCGACACTGCCAAACGGGAAACTACTCGTCAATTACAGGTAAGTATGATGACGGTCCTCATATTTTTAGACTTTAAAATAAGATGCAAGTGTATTTGGTATTTGATTTGCCGAGAATGGTATTCAAACTACACAAATCGTCAATCCTTGCTACAGTAATGGCGCGTCACAAGACTACATTGATTTCTGTAGCAGAGACCTTTGCCGTAACAGAGAGTAACAAATTATTTGATCATTGACTTTTGTTATCTGTGTCATGTATAGACATTATCTGAATATTTTGATTTTATCTGTTTTCTTTGGTACAGGATGCTTCACGCAATTACAGCTTGTGGTTTGCGCGAAGAACACTATGAAACCATGTGTAATGCTGCGAACATGGGAACTATAAAAAAAGAGTACAGAAAAACATGTAAGTACAGCAAAAAAATTAACAGTTTCACTTCAAAGATCAGGCCTAAATAAACATTTCTTCGCAATATGGTAACAAAATCTTCATAAAGCCAATTATTTGCCCGTTTCAACACGCTCGACCTGAGAAGAAACAATTTCAATGAACTTGCGACGACGACGACTATCATCATCATCATCATCATCATTATCATCATCATCATCATCATCATCTCAATGAACGGATTATATAACGCGATGACAATTTTATTCTATTTTCTGCCTCAGTCGTTAGTCAATACGAGCCAATTGTAACGTGTGCTGCGGACGAAAGTAGAGAAGACGCCCTTCTTGAGGTTTGTAGTTTTCGAAGTTTACGTTGTGAAAAGCGATAAGCAAATGGTTGCCCATCACGTTTGACGTTTTGAACGTTTGACTTTTGTGTACGCGAAGAGTGTAGTGAATGCGATTTGCCTACAGAGGAATTTTGCCTGAATCTGGCAGAAGGTAGCTCACTATTGCGCAGACTCAAGATTTCCAAAATGGCGGTTAATACATGTATTATTGTACCTATCTTTTCCGTACATCTTCACTTTGTAATGCCTTTTCCGTTTCACTATTTCGTATCAAAAGACGGAGTGAAACACTAACAGAAAGGATTAAATTTTAATAAAATATGTACAGTTTTCGATATTGATATATTTCTCATCCGCGGGCTTGTTTTCCGTAGGAGATTGCATCTTATGACGGGGATCGACTGGGTTCTATAGATGTCATGTCGGATGCTCGCCATGGAACCCGTAAAAATGCAAAACAGAGCGACATCGTCTTTCTTGGAAATAAGTAAGTGCGTTTTTATTCTTTTATAACACCTGTAAAGTGATTTTACTATAAATTTAAACGTGGAAAATAACGGTTTGTTTTGTCCATGGAAATTACCTTGTTCCTATGCCATAACTACACATCTATTTAAATAAATCACATGTTTACATATTGGTAGGCCTAAATATCTAATGTTGCTTATTTGACATTAATATTTATAAGCTTAAAATTTCAGTAGGGAGAAGGAAGTTTTTTTTTTCATACTCTGTTCAAAACATACCCGCACTTTACGATTTAATAAAGGTTTTGCGCGCGCAATTTTATTTGTATTTTACCTTTGCTCCTGAAAACAGTATGCTAAAACAGTCTATCTTTCATGTATCACATTTTCCTTCATCGGTAGGACCCACAAAATTATATTCAAGGAAGTTGTTACCAGAACTGACGACAGATGTACACAGAGGCATGAGATGGCAGGAGTGAGGAAATTTTACGAATGGGCAGATGAGAAGGGTAATTATATAAGTACGGGATTTTTTTAGTTGTAAGCTTGTAATTACCAAATAGTATAACGATAACAAAACAGCAGTGTGACTGGACTATGTAACTATGGACTTTGTAAAATATTCATGCTATGTAGTTTTTTGAAGAGATACTACTTTTTCCTTTTTAATTGTGATAATTACTTAATTATAGACGTGCCAGTCCTAGTCCATGCACACGACAGAAACCCGTCTGTAAATAAGTTCCTCCGAGAAGAACGACCAGAAACAGTAAATGCGAATGACACGTGGCATGGTGAGTATTAGGCCTATTGTGGTTTAATATTCTTGCATGTTTTCACATACTGTTTTAGGCTAGTCCTCCACAAAGTGTGTTCTGTAAATGGCAGTTGAACCGTCGACATGTTGTTTTACCCGCACAAATACAAAATTAAATGTATTTGAATTGTGTACACATATTATTGAGCATATGAGCTACGACTGAAATTTTCTAACATGCATGGTTTTTGGAGACACATGTAAATTTGAAACTGTATCACATTTCAAGGTAAATGATAAAGTAATTGATAATTTCACTTCAGCAGAACAATTGAAAAAAGTTTATCACCATCAACTGATCAATATTGCCTTTTTTCACTGCACTTGCTCTGATAGTCACAAAAGAAATCGGTAAGCAAGTGAAGAAGATTACTGGCGGTGCTCAAAAAAACCATGGGAAGACGTGGCATGCACAATTATCTGATAAAGGTAGGGTACAACGTCAGTATTAGTCATCATTAGTTAGACTTTATTACATTGTGATAAATAGTTTATGTTCAAGTTGACGAAATGACGGAAAAGTGATTTGCAACACTTCGAGTTCACCGAGCGTCGAGTTCACCCGGCTAAGTTAGTTACAGAAAACATGCATGTGAACTGTAAACTATAGTTTGAAACGGAACACATAGCCTATAGGTAACGACTATCATCAAAGAATCTTGCAGGATAGTCATTACTGCTAAAATATTAAAACAAGGACAACATTATTTTTTTTATTTACAGGTGCAGCAATTAAAACTCATGTATATTGGTGTATGAAGCGATCCATGGAATATCAGAATGGCCGGGAAAACACGGAAGGAATGCGTAACGAGGCATGCAATATTTTAAGGAGAAACCTTCTGAATATTGTCAAACATTTTCAGGTTTGTATAACTATAAGTTAAATGTAAATATATGTTTCATTTGTCACCATATTGATTCTCAGTACATCATGGACAATGATAACGTTACATTTTATTTCAGAATATCCACGATGACTGTCATGAGCAATCAAGATGCCGTATTGTACATCCAGACGAAGCGTACGAGCCTTCCCACCACACACTCACAAGCCAGTGTGCTATTGACATTCTCACCAACTTCTTGAAGAATTGTATTGTATATAAACAGACAGAGGCATACATTAACGTAAGTTGATTATATTGTATTCATGTTTAAATAGTGCCGGATATGGTTACAAGAGCTAGAGAGTAAATTATTGTGTTTTTTCCATCAAAAAGAGTTATTTTTTAAGTTACTCAGTAAGTTTTGTAAGCTTATGTCAATAGAACATTGACAAGTTTAAATTTTCATACCAAGAGTTTTGTAATGTTAGGGGCTCATATTCTTCTATGTAATATGTTTGTGTCTTTTTACTGTTATCTGTATGCTGATCTCTGCTTCATCGTTTAGTTGCTGCTGTCATTTATTTTACTGGCTGTTTTCTTGTTGTTGTAGGTTTTTTAGTTGTTTTCTTTTACTGTTCTTTATGTTCTTGTATACAGTTTGTCATACTTTGTAGACTTTTTAATTCAATTCTTATTGGGCCTGTAACTGGACGTTGCTTCTGTTGTAAATAAATAAATACATAAATTATTACATTGACAACATGCCAATGTCGACATCCAATGATTTCAATAAAATTAGTCATTACATATTTGTAAGTTAAACTGGTTTTTGTTCTTACTTCGCAGTGTAAAGACACACATTATGTAGAAAGCTACAACAATGTGTGTCTTTTGTATCAAGACAAACGCATCGTCTTTGGGGATAAGAAGTACAAGTTGCGGAGTGATATGGCGTGTTTGGATTGGGTATGTACCTTCATGAAACTGGTCTATTCCGTACACTTGAATTATCTCATACACTGTACCTGTTATTTTTTGGAATACAATTTTCTCATCACATCACATTACATTGTTACATTATTACAGTACATTTTCTCGTCCGATTTTGAAGTCATTTACAAGAGCAAGTAACTGCAGATAGTTAAATTTCGTCAGGCACAGTCGTTTTTTGGAAAAAGCGATATGTATATGTAGTGTATCCAGAGATCGAACAACTCCACGAGTTAAAGTAGACCAGAATATGAAAAAGTAATATTTAACAATCCAAATGTTAATGAGAAACGATTCCATTGCTAATGATTTTTACAAATTTTACAGAATGAAAATGTTGATCGTCGGGCTACATCTGTAACCTTTCGTGGTGATGGCAGAACACCCCATAGGCAGGCTGGTAGAAGAAACCTATCTAAGAAGACACATACCTGGAAAAAGATGATTTGGGAGAGATTGATGGGGTTATTTATGCATGAAACTGGGCTATGTTAATTACAGTCACGTTGTACAGCTATTTGATTAGAAATAAAGAAAAGTATTTAGCGGAATTGTGAAATGTAGTGTTATTATTGTGCATATGTCCCCATTTCTGAAACATTTGATACCTAAAAACGCTATTATGTATAAATAAATCATATGACACTAATTCGATGGAATACGAATTCTCTGTTGGATGCTTGTTCAAAAGTTTGACCTGTAACATATGATAGAAGACAAACTGCTACGAAAATTATCGTTGGATGAGTACAAAAGATTTGTTCCGAATCAGAATGTTTCACTGTAGATGCAAAGATTTCCATCCTCGGCGGAGTGCCGACACAGTAAGTTAGTTAGCTGCAATAAATGTAGCCTTGGTGGCTGGTCATACAGCTTTCGCCTCTGTCGTGCGGTTTGGAATCGCGCAAGCCGCACGACAGAGGTCCAAGCCCCCTGACCAAGCTCACCAAGGCTACAATTAATGCAGCTATCAGTTCATGCAGTTAGTCATGTGTGGAAATGTGTGAAGTGGACGCAACTAGTGCCTGTCAGTTTCAATAGCTGAATAGGGATAATCGATTAGGTCATCAATCATAAAAACTCATAAGGCGGAAACTTGAAGAAAGTGTATCCACTTGGTGCTAAACCCTTCTCTATATAAAAATCCAGATTGACCACAATTAGGATCGCTGTAGTGGTTAAATCTTGTTTCAGAACGAAGTGTCGGGTATCGTTTCGCGACTATAATTCTGACAATTAACCGAGGTCATTCGCTATAAACGCAGCTCAAGCAGCTGACGTTGTAGCCGCAATAATTGTACCCCACGGGCAGTGCGCCGGTTCTTTCTGACGTGTTAGCTGTGTAGCGCCGACCTGTACGTATGGACCATGTACGGGCCGGCGTTACATAGCCAATACGTCAGAAAAAGTCTGCGCACGGCCCGCGGACTATGATTATTGCAGTTATTGACGTTGTTGATCACTTGATGAGTAACGATATTTTCATTTTTCGTTTGTTTTGTTATGGCCGATGAACAACATTGTCCTTGCTACTATTTTATTACTTGAAAGTTGGTTCCGATACCTTCATTTTTTTGGCGGTTTCCTTCAGATGCCATTTTTCATAAATTAATTACACATGTTTGGTCCAATTGGGCACCACAAACTGTTCAAGGCCAGCCTGCATTGAATTTGAAAGAGGACTACGTGTGTAACACAACTCGGTCACGCCAACAACCACGGTCCCTGTGAGTTAGGAGGGACCGTGCCTAAACACAAAATCCGTAAATGAAGTATATTATGTGTGCTTGATAATCGTATTGCCCTAGTTTCAGTTATAACGCAGAACAGGCATGGCAGTCAGCTATCAAAGTACTTGCACGCTAAATACCCAGACGGAAACACGGACCTCCAAATACGAGACAGTCCCACAGACAGCGACATGAGTATTGCGCAATGGCTGGGCCATGGGGTTTGTCGAGCTGCAATAATAGGTCCATACAGTGGTTTTGTCGAACTGGCCACGCGCGAATCAACTATTGCAGTTGCGCAACATGATTTTTTTTTCAAACTTGTGCATGCGGTTACTGAAACTCTTACAGTAGGCCTAAATCAGGCTTGATCGAAGTACTGGTGTTCTGACGTCTGCCAATGAATTGTGTTTGGCGGCGAAGTCTATACAGCAAGGAATCACTCAACGTGTGTATCGTCATGGAGAAATGTCTTTGGTATGCGGTCAGATGATATAGCTTTGCTAATTCTCTTCCGGGTACAAGCAGACTTCGCATCGCGACGATTCACGTGTGCTCGACATGCTCGGTCCCGGGACCGTTTTCTCGAACGTACGTAGCGTGGGGCCGTTCTCACTTGTTACCGTCTTCATATCGTGTTGTGTGCCGAACATGGAAGTATTTACGCATACAAACTAGTTTTCTGTCAAATAAAAAATATATTTCTGAGAATTAACCGCCCTCCACAAAATTTTGTGGAGGGACCGTGCTTTGCCGTTGCATTCGAAGCGCTCACTCAAAGTCGAAGGGACGCACTGAATCTGGCAAAGAGCCTTGGCCTGAGGCAAAAGGTCGCAATGGCGACGTGTCTCTAACGGAACGTAATAACGTCAGTTGCGAAGGTGTCATGGATTGACTGTTCATAAATCTTTGTCATCGCACGTTATTGCTATAAGCATTGCTGGCTTCATGAAACGTTGTTTCTCAGTCAGTATACTGGTATGGCCGTTGTATTCAGTAACGTATAATCTGTTGTTTGCATGGCTTGTTCGTAAACTCCTGTGCACACTAATCAAAGTTCTTATCTATGTTTACTCGTGACCGTAATAAACATCGACAGAAACATTCGATCCCGCCCGTGAATGTCAAAGGTGAACGGGCTTAACTTGATCCCGGGTATCAAGTCCCTGGCCAATTTTTAACAAAATTACATACTCTGCTTCGCACCTTGGTGTTAATTCAGAGCAGTATGCGATACTTAAGTCAGGGAGAAAGATATTTCTTGACACAACTAAAAATGGCCGCTGGTAAAGTTTATCCTAACTGGTCGTCGTCCTCATAAATTTAATGACTTTAAATATCTAGCTATCCCAAGGTGCATCATGGGAATAGAAACTAATACCAATATCATTTCCCAACGATGCATTAACTAAATAGTGAAATGACAAGAACATGTTCAGTTATTTTTAGCTCGTTTTTACTGTAAACAAAACAAGTAGAGGTAATTCTAAAGAATATCTTTCTCAGTTGTCCTACCTTGATATTTTATAGCATGTACAGTAATCCATTTTCTACAGGGAACACCGTCTTTCATGTTTTGATACAGAAAAAAAAGACTGTCCATACAATATTACAATAGACCAGGTCCACATGCTCCTCTAAGTCCTTGAATTTTAAAGTACCCCTGGAAAGTTGTGGAAGAGTCCTTGAAAATGAAATAGAGTTCTGGAGAACCGATAATATTGAAAACTGACAAGATGATTAGTCGTGATACTGTGAAAAGAATATAAAGTGATAGTTTGAAAATGGTGTATTGAACCTCAAAAGACCTAGAAAAATTTCTTCAATAGTCCTTCAATTTTAAGTGACTGGAGTGTATGAACCTTAAATAGAATACTTCTTCAATGAGGTAATTTTACGCCAGTGAAAATACCTTGGACTAGTACTGGTATCTGTACACTCAGTCTGTGTTCTAACAAGCTTGTCTTTATTTTACAGACCATTGACATGGGATACATGAATGTTGAGCAGCTGCGGAGAAACTTTTTAGAGCTAATCGAAGATGACTTGCTGATTAAAGACAAATTTGAAGCTTTTTATTATACAATGCAAGACAAAGATACTGAAGAGCTGCCACCGATTGATGAGGTACGGTATTATTTTATTCAAACTTCATGAATACCAGATGTGAGCAATAATCAAATGAGATTCTGTAGACTTTAATTAAAAAGAAAATGAAGTCTACCAGCAGAAAATAAAAGATAAGTGGCTGAGAATAAGGGAGACGCAGTGTCATTAAATTATTATCTCGCTAAGATGAGTGATAATAGTAAAGCCAGTGGATTGATTTAGGGCAAGAACCACAGGGTTTTGCACAGGATAGTCAATTTACCAGTTGTCTTACCTGATACATCAATGAATACTGATACACTTGTATGACATAAAATAGGAAAAGGACTTAAACAATAGATTGTAGGACTGTTGTTGATAAATTGAATCAGTGTTGCTTTAACTGTGTTCTTCTCTCCACTTGACAATTACAGGCATGGACACTGATAGAATACACCCAGAAAGGCTTCTTGACCCAACGTGATGTCATCAATATGGACAGAGAGTTACTCAAAGACTTTGCAAGGTTTATAGATCCACCTCATGGTCCGGCAGGTGGACACTTCCATGATGAACTCTGACCTTTATGCAAATTTATGCAAATAGAACATATCAGTCTCATAACAGAGCTCAAATGTAGTCAGAAACAACACTGACATTTAGTGACAGGCTGAAGGCTGTTGACTGCTGAAGGAGTAAGCAACGTAATTTTTCACTGTTACAATAGGTTTCATCAGTGATCCAACCTTTTTTCAAATTTGAACAAAATTCAACATCACAGTAGTCTTCAGTGTTACTGTGAGGGATTTTCAAATGACTCCAAATCACCGTAAGACGTGATGAAGCAACCATTAATTCAGTCAAAAACAAAATTTGAATATTTCAGAAGAATATTTTCATATGTATATTTTCATACGACATCTCACAATCAAGTTGTAGTTGTGCTTCATATAAACAATAAAACTTTTTCAGTTATAGACGTGTAAGTTCCAAGACTCTCACAAAGCAAAGGCCTGAGTAATTGCAAATATAAACAGGATATTTTAATGTTTTTATCCCTGATTCAACGAGTGGAAGTCCATCATTCATAAAACAAGATTTTCCCAAACAATTATGATGAATTGGGTATAAAATAAAGAATATATCAACTTGTTCACCCCAAGTTGTTATAGACAGATCAAAATCACTATTGATAACAATCGATTCCGACCAAACCATGGAGGTGAAAGGGTTAGGCAAATAACTGGAGTACACACTAGAAGTAAAACTTGATTTTAAATGTAAATTCTTGCTGTGTTTTACGTCATTAAAGATAGGGAAAAACAAAGTCATTGCATCATTGTGTCTCACATTGGTTCCTAAAAATGAATTTAGAACTCATGAATAATTACCTCAAATAAGGTCCTGGCACTGATTTCATTGCGTATGAAACATGTTGCATTTGATCAGAACCGCTCCCTCCCTCCTCCCCAAACAAAAGTGAATTAGTGCCAAATGTGACAACAAACTGATTCAATGATATGGACGTGAAATTGCTGAAAAAAATGAATCGGAAGTTTACAGCACTGACAACGACAACAAACACATCAAAACGAAATTCGGAGGATGACTGGCATGCACCTGATTAATTTATTACATGCCTGGATGTGAGTGCAAAGCAGTGCATTGATTTGAATTGGAACATCCAGGATGTTAGTGGGCTGTCACCCGGTTCGGTGAAGCCCTTCGACATTTTCAACGTCAAAGTAGACGTTTAACGCTAGATGTAAAATATCCATGCGTGCACTTCTGTTTTGACTTTCATTAAAATCTGCTTGATGCTATAGCGTTAACTGTGAAAGGTATGTAATAAAAATTTTATCGCCTGTACACATTGGTTTTTGTGCCCTCGCAGCATGAGACAATTTGCCTTCCTGGCATCGGGCTAATTGTCACCTGCACTCAGGCACATAAACCTATGTATTCTGGCAATAATATATATATATATATATATATATATATATATATATATATATATATATATATATATATATATATATATATATATATATATATATATATATATATATAAATGTAGAGAGAGAGTGAGAGAGAGATATCATTCCACAATCATCCAAGCAAAGATCACAGGCACACACATAAGTATAAATGGAAAAGCAAAAAATAATATAAAAACTAAAAATACACACTTTTGTACACAAAAATGCAAACAATCAAATAATGCACAATGTGTGGAGTCGCTCTCCCTTTATTATGATTACAGTTAAATTACCTGTGTCATTTCCATGGTTTGAAAATCTGGAAAACAACTTGCGCATCAAAAAGTGTTTTCTCTCTATCTATCAAATACCGAAAAAGTTGAATGAATCTTGTGGTATTACATCAATAGCCCCACTTTTGACTTGTGTATACACGTAATATTGCTAATAATTTCTACCTAAATGATTTCACATAAATATACACCATAATGTATTGCTAACGAGCTTTGTAAAGTGCTTGTGCAAACCTCCAAGTTTATAAATCTTGTTCATCCCACAAGTGGTCAACAGCTAGCACAGAGCTAGCTAACTAAAATAACCCTTTGAGCGCCAAAGTCTATTTTTGTCCCTTTTGTAAAATAAACTGCTCTCAATTTTTCTCAGATGCCAAAATTTTGAGAAAAAAACTGTAGCTAATGAAATGTGATGTCCATTTGGTCCAAAATTATGAAAAAGTACAGAATAATTCATAAAAATTGGTAAAATATTGCAATAAAATTTTGGCAGGGAAAAAATTAATTAGGGTCAATCTATGCAATTGTGCCTCGATCCACAGGATACAACAGTCAGTCCCCTGGGGTGGGGAGGGATGGGGAGGGAATGGTTTTTGTGCAACACCACAGCCGTCACACATGTCATTACTATGTGTGTGATGGCTGTGGTGTTGAGTTAATCAATTAATCCATTGATACGGACAGCTTATTAGCCAGTTGGCAATGTTTGCGGAGCAATTACAGTGATGTATACACAGATTTGAGAGGAGATATGGACTTGTAGTAATAAAAAAAGCAGTCAGACGGTTTGGAGTTGAAATCTTTATTTGAAATACCACAGTCAAAATTCATAAAATTCAATAAAGTAAACCGTTGCACAAAAAACATCCCTCCCCAACCCAGGGGACTGACTGCTGTACCCTATGCTCAATCTTGTTTGTTTATTCACATCATTTTGAGTTTAACTCCAATGTCATAAATGGACCTGTCAAGTTTCAAGTAAAATATTAGAAAATGAATGTCAAATAACTGTCTTTCTTCCATACTTGTCATTCATGAAGGCAGTTTATTGCTCAACATCACCATTTTTTGTACTTTAATCCTCAATTTTCACAAACGTATATACACAATACGATGTTTTCTAAGAGTCTAAAGAGGATGTAAATATGTTTGTGGGACACATCTTACCATATTAACAACTTAAAGAGACTGTTATGAGCAAATCAAGTCATAAATTTACCAGCAATTTTCAATAAAATATGATTTTAAAGAAAATTTGTGTCCACATCTAACATTCATTACCTCTGCCATCAGGTTGATTTCTGGACTTGCGCAGCGCAAGATATACCATAACAATTATAATAATTTGAAAACATGTCAGTGAAGCACAGCTGATGGCTATTATAGAGAGCACTGCAGAGTCGTTTCCTTCACCTGGAAAAGTAAGTTTGGAAAGAGATTAATGCAAACATATTATAACCACATTTAGTCAATGAAATAAGCTATTTGCTAGAGTTATCCATGCAACATTTTGATGGAAATTTGATATATTTGTACTAGCACTCTGAAGTACGCCAGTTCCACAATATTTGTCTAATAGAATTAACTGATGTATTGAAAATAAAAAAAAATTATGGAGCGGAGTATGTATCTCTGTTTTTGTTAGAGAGCGACAGAGAGGATGGGGGGCTCTTGCCCTGTTTTGTTCTTTGTAAGTGTTTTGAACCAGGCAAATCTGTACAGCCAATGTAACGACACATACCATTGGGGAATCTCTCCTGGCTTTTTAGGTATATGTCCACTTTAGTGCTGTAAGGGTTGGTCAAGTTTCCATTTATCATGTTGTCAAACACATTGATTTCTTTTGATAGAAATGTTCTTGATTCATCATCAAGAGTGCTGTTATGCATAGACTGTAATGTCACTGCCTTGGGCTCTCTCCATAGAGTGATATCATCCGTCATCGCAATGTCTGTTGCAGTCTTGTCATTTGTTGACACTTTGTCATTTTTTGTAGTTTTGTCATGTGTTGAAATGTTATTTGTTGTAGTCATGTCATTTGTTGACTCTTCATAATTTACCATAGCCTTGTCATTTGTTGACATTTCATCATTGGTCGTAGTCTTGTCATTTGTTGACACTTCATTGGTCGTAGCCTTGTCATTTGTTGACATTTCATTGGTCGTAGTCTTGTCATTTGTTGACATTTCATTGGTCGTAGTCTTGTCATTTGTTGACATTTCATTGGTCGTAGTCTTGTCATTTGTTGACATTTCATTGGTCGTAGTCTTGTCATTTGTTGACACTTCATTGGTCGCAGTCTTCTCATTTGTTGACATTTCATCATTGGTCGTAGTCTTGTCATTTGTTGACATTTCATTGGTCGTAGTCTTGTCATTTGTTGACATTTCATTGGTCGTAGTCTTGTCATTTGTTGACATTTCATTGGTTGTAGTCTTGTCATTTGTTGACATTTCATTGGTGGTAGTCTTGTCATTTGTTGACATTTCATTGGTCGTAGTCTTGTCATTTGTTGACACTTCATCATTTGTAGTAACCCTAGCAGCTGTTGATATGTCATTGTATGTCATAGATTTGCTAGTAATTGATATAACATCAGATGCTGTAGCCTTGTCATATGTTGATACTTCATGAGATGTACTTGCAAAAGTTCGCTCAGTTGTTTGTTGTTGAACAGTTTGCAGTTTAGGAAGTTGGGAACCATCATGGTTATGTATAGAACTAATGGACGGTATCACAGGAGTGTAGTTTATATCTAAAAATGAAAGATTAATATATTTGTTAACTATTTAACACACATGCATTGCATGTATGTATGTATGTATGTATGTATGTATGTATGCATGCAGGGCTTTCATTAACAGCCGTAAGGCGGCGAAAAATCGCCGCCTGACAACGGAGGGTCGCCGGTTGAAAACATATCCCTTCTTTCACCGGATCGGCGTTTACATAGAAAACGGAACGATCGCTGGTTGAAATTAAACACCGATCCTCACCTTTACCCTTTATGATCAGCTTTTACAGAGAATTATAAAAAGTTACATGTGAAAATATGATTTACGCTTCAATTAAGGGCGAATCCATAACACGAACTTACCTCGGTAACTTACTTCGGCATACGAAAGCTTCACTGAGTCAGATAATGCTATGATCTAATTGTCGAATCATGGATGTAAAAAATAGAATAGTCATAACTTGGTCAAATATGCGTCGATTTTCTCAGTCTTTGGTTTGTTTGAGCTCTGTTCAGTCTGGGCATTCAACACAAGCAATTTCACAAGTTTTAAAGGTTTTTTTATGAATTTGGCAACAATAATTTGATGTACACGATATTGTGAGTGAAGTGGGTGTGTCTGAGCCGTCCTGATCGCGGCAACCATGCCACAACTTCAAAGACCAGCGTAGACAAAGAAATAACAATAGGTATGAAAGGGAATATAGGGCTGTCCTGTATCCTTCTATTTTTTACATCCATGGTCCAATCAAGTCGATTGACATTGATGCATCGCGTCATCTAATTAGTTTATGTCTACTATCGTCAAATGTCGGGTCCTGTGATTCGTCTATTGTGTACTACCAACCATTTCAAGCGGCCGGCGACGACTTTGTTTGACTTCCCCCATAATATATGGGGGACGGGAGGAAAGAAAAGAGGTAATTTTTAATTGTTTCAAATTTCTTGAAAGCCAAGAATATGCCATGTTAAGGATTTACACTGGGAATACGGGCGTTCACGTCGTTGCAATCTCGGACTTGCGAAGTCAACTGCATGAAACCGTATAATGCCATGAGGCTAGTATATGGTGGAGAACGTATGTAGTCATTTCTGGTTATCGAGCAGAGAGAAACGATATACATGTAAATCATCAAGGGTAAAGCTAATTTGCTGAACGATATTTTATCTTGAATAGTGAGTTGAGTGAGTCATAAAATCCTCATATTTTTAACATTCAATACGGGGTTGAAAAAATGCTGGACTTTTATCCCGTTTCTAATTTGTTTCATGCCGTACTCATGGTGACTGTGACTGTACAGTCTCTACTTTCAAGCGTGGCTTCAGCGTCTCGACTCTAAGTTTGGTTCAACAAATTTTACTCCGGTGCTGTTGTAGACTATACTGATCACATGAGATAATTTTAATGATCGATTCATATTATTTTTATTAAATGCAATAAAGGGAAAGCGGCTCCACACATCGCCTATACTATTTGTGTCGTTCTCTGTGTTTATGATTTGTGTGTGGCTCTGGATGAAGATGTAAGCCATGGCGAGACGTAGCCGTAACCTGGCTGTCAAATGACAGCGTGATCCTTTGACGCTACGTTTCGAAACCAGTGTGTGGTCTCTTCCTCAGTCGCTTTTTGGTACTTGCAGTCCTTGGATTTTTGTTTCACTGTTTGTGTTTGAATGATTTTAAACAAAAACAACTATCAAACTTGATAAAAATAGCTCCTAAAATGCATAGAAAAGCATCTGGAAAGCCACAAAATAGCTGTAAAAAGCCATAAAATCTCAAAATTTTCTAGGGGGAGACCCCTTCGAGAGGAGGCACATCCCCTCTCGAGCTCTCCCCTGCCGATGACCTTCGGACATCGGCCGCGGCGACCTTCGGTCACTGCCTTAACTAGCCACCTGATAAATGTTTTCAGCCTGTTGATAAAAATATTAATGAAAGCCCTATGTATGTATGTATGTATGTATGTATCGATGTATGTATCTATGTAACTATATATATATATATATATATATATATATATATATATATATATATATATATCTGTGTGTGTCTGTATGCATGACTGTATGTATATTACTGAAAGAATATTTAACAACATGCATTGCATGTATGCATGTATATATGTACGTTGTATGTATGTATGTATGTATGTATGTATGTATGTATGTATGTATGTATGTATGTATGTATGTATGTATGTATGTACGAACGTACGTATGTATGTATGTAATGTGTGTATGTATGTATGTATGTGTATCTATGTATCTATGGATATGTAGATGTAGTGTATTTCGCGTATAGGTGTGTGTTGGTGGGAGGGTAGGAACGACTATAGATATATACACATACTTACCATAATGACAAGCAAATCTCCTGAATTCTGTACAGCGCAAGTTTTTTGCCCTTCCCGGATATCTGTATGAAATATGTGAAATTAATGTAGACTGGTATACTATATGGTTTCGGATGGAAATAATTTTGGCAAGACTTTAACATGCAAATTTTCAACTGCATTTATTGAATGAAGAATAGGTGAATTATTCTCTTTATAAAAAGAATGATTTCCCATGAAAATACATGACATAATATCGTCAAGCGCTCATGGGAAATCGTCCCCTTTTCACTTTGAACATCCTGTCAGAGCATTCATTTCAACAGCGATTGTCCAAAACAGAGTAAAGAGACATTGGTGTTCTTTCGCAGTAGACACTAATTATGACAACGTATCATTTAAACACATTTATATTAGTACAATCCATTATTATACACCTACTGCCGTAACCTATGGAAGTTTGACCGTCCAATAACTTTCCGTATTTTGTATAGTACGCGAAGTCCCGAATACGGGAGACGCGCGACGCGAATTTTCAGGGGTTTGTAGCAATTTTATTTCAACAATCGCGCGCGTTTCACTCATATCGCGTGTGCCGCATCCCTCAAAATTTACCATAGAATTAGTTTATACGAACGATTAATGGAGGGAGGTGTATAATAATAGGGTTATACACAAAATACGGCCCTGTATGGACTCGGGCTCAGTGAGTGACGTATTGGACTCGCCTTCGGCTCGTCCAATACGTCACTCACTGAGCCCGCGTCCATACCGGGCCGTATTTTGTGAATAACCCTATATTATCTGTCTTCAAAATAAGGCCCGGGAAATGGTCAAAGTACGAAATGAAACAAAAAAAATGCTGGATGTTAATGAGTGAACAAATAAAAATGTGCGTTTTACTGTGAGTAGGTCAGCAAGCAATAAGTTTTGATTTTTAAATAGGATTCAGATTCTCGCTGTTTCTCATTCGGATCTCATTGTATTCAAGATTTGCTATGTGGTACATTTTATGCAAAGGTCTGTGTGCCCATAAAGTAAGGATGATATGATAGTTAATTAAATAAATGAATTGATAAATGAGTAAATAAATAAATAAATAATTCACTCACTCATTTATTCATTCATTCATAAAAGAATAACCAAATATTAAATATATGAGGAATCGCTTCTCACATGAGAAAGTCCATACAGTGTTGACCATCCTGAATACCGTCTGGTTCGCCATAATCCCAATATAAGTATTGCACTGGTGCTCCGTCAGACTGAGTCCATTGCTCATTAGCATATATACCATCAACCCACAGTGACGAGACTGCATTATGAAGCACACAGATAATTAAAGTTTGAGAGAGTTTGAGAGAGTTTGAGAGAGTTTGAGAGTTTGAGAGAGAGAGAGAGAGAGAGAGAGAGAGAGAGAGAGAATACCTGCATTTTAGGTATTTTGTATGCTTTCGTTGTGTGACAAATTTTGGTATGATGTCCCTGTGAACTGAAAGAGGTTTGAATTATCAAACCTGTCGATACCGCACGGAAAGGATACATGGAAAATATGACACCTGCACATATTGTAAAGCCACTCATCAGTTTTTAAGGTACTGTAGTTCACGTAATAGTAAATAATGCCAAGGAATTCTGTGTCGGCATTTCCAAATTATATAACTGTAATGATTTCCTTTCTGAAACGTGATAAACACAAAATCATGAAACATTGAAACATTGTAAAAGGGTTCATATTTGTCTGTCTGTATCTGTACTTGTGTACGTATTAAAGTCAGGGAGAAGAAACCGACAGACGGAGACACAGAGGGGATAACTTACAGAAAGATAAGGAAGAGTCCCAATCAGATTCACCTAGGTGGCGTAGAAATTCTCCTTGTGCAAAACGGTCTGGTATTCGCCAGAGAGCGCCACCACCGTTGGCACAGTACTCATAGGCATATAGAGCAGGGGCGACATGCCTGGACATCTTGAAACCACCGCCGATATCGAACATTGAATCTGTTGAGCGAAACAAATAAAGTGGGTGCAGCAACAAGATACAAATAGCACCACCGTCCAAAATAATGTTCTCGAAGCAAGATTTCTGCATATGTCGTCAAAAACAGTCCTCTTGATGAACAAACTAAGTGTTTGAAACATTTGCATGAGAAAAACTTTGTCGTACATATTTTGTGAGATTGAAGGCTTCACAACTTTTAAATGTAGTGTGCGACTCGAAATTGAGAGACAAAATTTTGCTAACATTTCCTCAATAAAAACTTTAAACCATTCTCTTTCTACAAAAATCAAGAATAACATAGTCACCGGGCAAACTTTTGCACCATAGAAACAAAGTACCTAACACTAACCGATATGTGTAATTCAAAATGACCGCCATGCTTGCGTTAATTATACGGGGAAAATATTTTTCAATAGTATTTTACATTATTTTATTTATATTTTACATTGTTTTCAAACCAGACGGAACGGAATGAGTCGCTCTGCGTATTACGACAAATGAAAAACTTACCGGGTACACTAGCTGCCGTCCCATAGTGACAGAGAAAGCGCGACACTCTCACCTCGCAGTCGCTGGCCTTCCACATACGAGAAGCCCTTAATTGATCAAAGAATACAGGCAAAATGAACATTTTAGACATTCTCAATACGGGTACTTCGTCGTCGGTTTGACCAGAATACGCAGAAAGTTTACGTTCTTTTGGCAAATGAAAATCTCGTTAGGCCTATGTGCGAAACCGCATATGTAAGGGAAACCTATCATGATCAATAATCGTATTAAAATGTAAACTTGCAAGTTTGTTTATCTTGTGAAAGTAATCATTTAATTCATACTCTTCATTGCCTGCGCTCACTGCCTTAAAATGCAATTAATTAAAATACTAATCAATAAAATACAATTAATTAAATAATTAATTGATTGATTAATGTGACTATTAATTAAAAAATGCGGTGACAGGCCGTTCCACGTTCGACAGAAGGAAACAATAAACTCAATTTTTTTACCAAATTTCTTCAATGAAACTTTCAACCATACTCTCACTAAATCAACAATAAAAATCAGGGTCATCGTGCAAATTTTGGTACTAGAGAAGCAAATTACCTGACATTTAAAGATATTTGAAATTCAAAATGGCCGTTATGCCTGTGTTGAACTCTATGGGGAAAATACATTTTCGATTTTTGAAAAATGGTGTTTTTTTCTTTCTCCAAAAGCTTTGAAATGAGCCCACACAAGTGGTAGATCAGAATACAATTGTAAAAATTTGAGTCTGAAGCGCGTTCTGCCTCACAGGTAAAATTTCAGTGCACAAGTTTTAGATATTAGTTATCACCAAAGGGGTGGCCCTGAAGAAGGTGGAATAAAGTAAAAGACGTATCTCTCAACCAGATGTGTCGAGAATGTCCTTTTTCCTCTGGCGTGATACCAAATTGTACTTATAAGTAAAGTAAGTTGGCATAATTTAAAGGAACATAAGTGCCAAGTTTTTCAGTATATTCTGCTTCTGTATATCAACTACCGTGTCTGACCCTAATCCGTTTGTAATTCGTGTTCTTTTTGTCAACACAGCTTGTAAGCTTATGTGTGTAGTGATCATTGTTTATTGTTTACAAATGAATTCTAGTCCGGACTTGAATACAATTTTCAGCAATAACAGTGGAGATTCTACTCATATAGATTGTGTTGATATGCTAAATACTTGGCATTAAATTGCAGTTTAGGGATTCAATGCAGAAAGTGTAGGGAAACCACAAAACAAAAGTTCTGCAAAAATAGCCAAAAGATACAGCTTATGGAGCTTTAAAGGATCAGTGAAATTGAATTTGTTATTATGATAGTGACTGAATTCATGGTTCTTTTCATATTATCAATTTAAATTTGTATTATATCGAGGGGTTATATTACTGAGCACATTTTGATCCAAAGTTCATTGTGAATACGACTTACGTTCGTGCCAAAATAAGAGAGAACGTTTCCTAATGGCACAGATTAACATTTAAAGATCAAGTTCAGTGCATGTTGATGATAGAAGGTTTGATTCAACATATACTTTAGTTTAGCTCACTGTGATGATCATTTATGTCACCGAAGGAAACCATGGTCATCATCAATATCATTCCTGTGTCATCTTTTGACCTAATTTCTATCACTCGGCCTCTAGTCTCCTCAAGCAGAATGTCGAATATGTAAGTTCGGAAACGTAATTACATGCAAATGTATATTTGACCTTTGACCTTTGTTGGTACGTCTACTCTGCTATGAAGATATCAAATAGTAAAATTGGTTGCTACGTTACCCTAATATGACGCAGTCTTCGTTGCCATAGTTGTTGCTTGGTTCTCCGATATCCCATGCTGATATGCGTATTGGTGAACCATCCGAATGAATGAACACACCTTCCGCTTCTCTGTCGTTGGCGTCAATCCAAATATCATACACTAAATATTGTGTAATAAAAAAAAAAGGAATGAAGCTATCAGTCCAACGCAAAAATCGACAACCACATGGATCGGGAAAATATGTAAATGTTGCGAGTTAACGATATTTATCGCAAGGAACAGCTAGTGACATGAAACGTCACGACGGGGAGATTTTCCGACTTGACCTCATCTTTTCTTCTTCGCTATTTCATTCAACCTACGTGAGCGTCTAAGTACTCCAAGCTTGTCGCCATCTGTTTATATGATGTCGCCGATTTGAATAAACGATTTTAACTTTCGTATTGTTTACCCAAACAGCATACGAAAGAGTTTTCTCGGAAAGTACCCCTGTGATGTGAAATTATAAAAAAGGCTGACATATAACCCCAAGTTGTTCACATTTTGCAGCCTCATGAAGGTCAATGCAAAAGTAGTTCAACGCACTAAAAATGCGGTGCTGTTTTCGTATCCTGTACCAAATTTCTCTTGTGATGAAAACTTGAAATAGAGTATTTTACTGTTAGCACTGTTAGGTTTCAGCTTTTCAATAATTTCAGGGATGAAAAACGAAAAGCTTACCACAAATAACCATAAACTTATCAGTGTCGCTTCAAATATATTTACTGACACACCTTACCGGTTCAAAAATCAAATAAATAGATAAATAAATAGATAAATAAATAAATAAATAAATAAATAAATAAATAAAATAAAACAGGTGGTAATGTTTATCGGTCAATACAAATGAGGCACATTTTGCATACATACATACATACATACATACATACATATGCACGTCGATTTGTTTTCTGATACGATCCAATATGGCCGCCAGGCGGCCATTTTATTACCATTTTATCATGTACAGCGCCATAACTCAGACATGTTTCAACTGATTTTATTCAAAGTTGGTACAAGGAGATTGACCAATGTCATACAATTGCACGTCAATTTGTTTTGTGATACGATCCAATATGGCTGCCGTGCAGCCATTTTGTTACGATTTTTTCATGTACAAAGCCATAAATCAGGCATATCTCAACCAAAGTTGGTACAAGGACATTGACCTATGTCATACATACGCACTTTGATTTGTTTTGTGATACGATCCAATATGGCCGCCGTGTGGCCAGTTTTTACGATTTTTTCATGTCCTGAACCATAACTCAGATATATGTCGAGCAATTTTATTCAAAGTTGGCACAAGGACATTGACTTATGTTATACATATGTACGTCGATTTGTTTCACGATATGGTCTGATATGGCCACATGGTGGCAATTTTGTTAAGTTTTTTTCATGTCGAGAGCCATGACTCTGGCAAGTCTCAACTGATTTTATTCAAAGTTGGTACATGGATATCGACTTATGTCATACATATACGTGTTGATTTTTTAAACAGTAAGATCAAATATCGCTGCGTGGCGACGATTTTGTTACGATTTTTTCATGTACAGTTCCATAACTCAGACATATTTCCACCAGTATCATTCAAAGTTGGTACAAGGACATTGACCTATTTCATACATATGCTCGTCAATTTGTTTCACGTCATGTAGCAGTATCATGTCAATTATTGAAGTTTCATAATTAGGCTGATATGTCAAGAAATACTGCATCAAATTTCATGAAACTTTGTACAGATGTTAAGCTCACATTGCTTTAACAGTGAAAAAGACATTTATCAGTGTCATTTTCATTAATTTGTAAATGCATATGTAATGAACTTTCCTAATTAGAGTGATATATCCACAAATACAACGTCAAATTTGATGAAACTTGATACAGATGTTGATCTCATAGTGTTGTAAATACTGCATCAAACTTTATGAAATATGGTACCGGTGATAATCTGTTAGTGTTAGGATAGTATGAAAAAATGTTTTGCAACATCCTGTCGACTAATTCCTAGTTGACTCATTTAATGACCTTTAGGATAGTGGCCTACATTGGTTTTATGTTTTCATCACCATGGAACTCATTCTTGGCCATTGAGCGCCATCTGTATCAAAGTATTTGTATCACAGACCTAATTAATGAAGAGGACTCTATCCTCTCTGAGGATCTGTAATCAAAGTACCCATTAACAAGTGGGGACTGTGTCATCAACGATGACTTGTTTTAGTTATTTTGATATTCTATTTTGTAACAAGTACACAGCCGTGTTAAACTTTCAATTAATTGTATTGTCACTTACCGTTCGGAATTCTATCTAAAACATACGACAGTATAACATTCATTGTTTGGACATCCGGGAACCTTGGCAAATGGCCACCCTTACTTTCACACATTGCTTTGGCGTCCATCCACGTAGCAGGATAGTACACGTCTTCGAAAGGATATCCCTGGTATTCTCCATCTGGCACTGAAAGATTAATGGACGTGAACATGTATGAATGCACTTTTTTCTAAAAAATCCTACAGCTACTGCATCTTGTAATATTGAAAACCAACTTTGTTTGCCTTTTGTCTTGCTTGTCTTTTGTCTTGGGAACGTTATTATCTACATCTCAGATAGTATCTGCTTCACCGGGGCTTGGTTGTGACCCGGTCACCCATTCATCGGCTCTTGAAGGCTCGGGCGGACTGGTGCACTTGCGCCAATTGACCGACGCGAGACAACTGGGACCAAAAATTAAGATATCTTCTCAAGACCTGGTATCTTTAAAGCTCCATAAGCTGTATCTTTCGGCTATTTTTCAGAACTTTTGTTTTGTTGTTTCCTACTCTTCTGCATTGAATCCCTAAACTGTAATTTAATGCCAAGTATTTAGCATATCGACACAACCTACATGAGTATGATCTCCATTGTTATTGTTAAAAATTGCATTCAAGTCCGGACTAGAATCCATTTGTAAACAATAAACAATGATCACTACACACATACAAGCTGTGTTGACAAAAAGAATATTCGAAATTTCAGCATGGCAAATGGATTAGGGTCAGACACGGTAGTTGATATACAGAAGCAGAATACTCAAAAACTTGCCACAAGTTATAGCTTATGTCCCTTTAAATACAAAAAGTTAAATCCATAAACGGTGACCATTATGTTATTTCGTTATGTTTGCGACTTTCTTGTTTACAATTGATGTATTTCACATGTTTCATACAAGATACCTTGGTTAATCACGTCAACATAGTCATAGCTGCAACATTTATATTTTACGATGTACATGATGACAAACATGACTTACAACTTTCATCAATCGCTAACGTACCTTGGCTAAAATGTTTACGTTGGTCGTATGGGTCCCATACGTCCTTTGAAGGCAGTTTCGACAGACAACTCCACTTTCAAGGAGACTAGTTTTCCCTGACTCACTCAACAGAGATTTCAGCCTGACTAAAAAAATGTTGTACTGTCTATCACCATTTGTAACTTTTGATCAATTTGTGTTACATTGAACAATACGACCAGGACTTACTTATGACATGTCTCTCTAAACGCGAGATCTAACCTGCATAATCCATTAATTACAAAGTTAAGTCAGTCAATCACTATACAGTCCGGAGAACGATAAATCGTACGAGCGAAAACAAGTTAGTTGATTCAGAAAAAAAACGCAGAGTAATAAAAGTGATAGACGACCACATTACCCTGAGCAGTTGTAGAACACATCAATAAAAATAAATACACGAGACGGGACGTCCATGTTGACTCTCCTAAGCTCGTCATCCTCAGTATCAAGGTCTCAGTAAAATCTGAAAGCTTTTATGCCTTTCCAGACTTTGAACCTTCCATCACTCAGGGCTTTATACTGACAGAACCTCACCCTTTACAACCTGTCGTGAAATGACAGATTGCAGCGGCACGTGTTCAGTGAACGGCCATATGGGCCTTTAAAGGGAGAAAGTCGGCCATTTTTCATGAATTTTGTTTGATACGAGATACTACTTATATTGTTTGACATGTTGAAAGATACTGAATGAATTGGTGACCATGCATATATTCGACCCCGGTTTTAGACAAATTAAATGAAACCATCGCAAAAATGAATTAATGGTCATGACCATTTTTTCATTCTCGTGATGGTTTCATGTATCGTGTCTATCGTGTTTCAAACAAAATTCATGAACCAGATATGAACTGAATTGCCTCGCGTGCACATTTTGTAAAGTACTTCTTGGGGTATTGGCTTTTATGACATTACATTGTTTTTATTCCCGAAATTAATCCAATCTATCTAAATTTGACATTATCCCCACTGTATTACGCAATGAAAAAAAAAGAAAAGAAACCATTTGAAAAATTATGATCCAACAATATCTGTCGATGCAAGTGCAAATGGCTGAGCAGGCTCTTAACTGGCAGAGGTCGCGTTTGCGTATAAATTCTGCATATTTCACATATAATTGCCATGTAGAACGAGTTGACCTACTTCACAGTATCTCAATGCGCCCAAAAACGATACAATCATCTGTGCCGCGCCGTGTAGCAGCAAAATGAGTTCGTGACCTTTGAAGTACGCGTTTCAAAAAATAAATACCCATGGGAACCTGCTCACCACGCCACGCAACTCATGTACAGCTGACTATGGTGCACTTGTCAGGCGATGGTCGATGATTCTGGTTATTGCCTATATTGTCAAGTTCAATGCCTAATTTACGGAAACACGAACTCTGTCTAGTGTATTCGAAGCTCTGCGTACAGGTTGTGCACACGGCCTCTACCACGTGCTGTCCTGTGGACAGTGTGGTACAAGCCGTCGATCCGCTATCTGCGGACTACGTGCTGAAGTACATTGACTGTTCATGTCAACGATCGTTTCTCCCTCTGCAGAGTTTCTGTATCCCGTTCAACAACGCTGTACCTCGATCACACGATAGTGACGCTATGTAGCTGTGCAGTATTGAAACTTATCATAAAATGGCCACCTCGTCTAACAGTAACACGTATTGTCAGGATTATCGTACGGAAAAAAGACTGCAAAACTAAGACTTATGAATCTTCATCTGAATGGACCCTTTCACGGTTATCGACGCCATATTGGACAGGGGGCAAATGGCGGTCAACATCGGGGGCGCTATTTGTTATGACTGAAGTGTTCGATCGTTCTGTAATGGCGGCATGGGTTGAAAATGGATGTCGATGTCGTCTCCTTTCACGGACTTTCCGGGCACAAATAAAAAAAAATCGGATACCACAACAACTTTAGGGTAACAATACAAGTGTTACATTATCTTTTATTCGAAAACTTGGGCAAAATCGCGGGCGCAGACACTGAGTTGCGGAGAGTGATTTGTGACATGCCCCATGTCCATATATTTGCCAAGGCTGCACTTTGAACCTGTGATCGTACTGTATATTCCAAGGCATTGTCATGAACCGTACATTTCATTTATATTTTAGCCATTCCTTCGTTAATATTATTCAGCTGAACATTTTATTTATGACTACTGTAGTAGATCTAAGCGCTAGTTTCAGGCTAGAAGTTCATAGACATGGCACGGAGGTACGGAAGGTAACGGGTGTATAGCTGAACTCATACAGTTCAGTTCAGTTCAGTTCAGTTAGGGATTGAATATCCGTAGATAATAATATCCCATACATGTATATGCAAATTTATATGCACTTGCAGTGAATAACTTTGATATGTTACCTAGTTGAAGTTAATCAAAAGAAAAATATATCCCATTCCTGTTTGTTGTTTTTTCATTCGACAGGTCAGTTGTTACATGTAGTCATAGAGCATACTAGTTGTAGAAATTGAGTATAGAGTATCCAGTAGGGTGTATTTCAAATAACAACTAGAACACTTAAAGACAGGGTTGAACTTGAAGCTGTAGTGTAGGGTGAAGGTAAGCTGAAATGAAGTGTATTTTTTAACTTTGTTGATGTCTGTTTGTACCGGTATTGTAGTTGTTCAAAGTTACTTTGCATTAATAAAATACATGAATAGATGGATGAGCATATGTTTACCTATTTATCTGCAAACTACCACTGAAGAAAGTTATCTGTAAGCTGTTTGTAATTATGATTGCTTAAAGAGCAAATGTTTAGGACAATTTGATATAGAGAATATAGATAAATGTCATGGTTAATGATATACATAATGAAACATGGAACATAATAAAACAGGAACTTAGTAAACAATCCTTGCTTTCGAAATTTTTTAATGAGCTACCAATAATGATAATAATACATATTGCGATTCCTCAAACTTCACTTTACACATCTTAATTTGTCTACTTGAAGTAGCTGAAAGAAATCCAATTACCTATTTCCATGTTTATTTTTTATTTCAACAGAATAGGTAGAATATAGAATACCGGTAGATGTAGATAGTTAAAGACTATGGCCTGTGAGAAAGATGTCGGTAGAATGCACATATGAAACCTCTCCCAGAAGTCATTTGGTGAACTGAATGTCTGTTTGTAGAGGTATTGGTTCAACAGGCTCAAAGCCAGAATTAGTAGCCAAGGCCTTTGTTGCCATTGAATAGTCTAATCCAGTAAAATTGTTGGAACTGAAACAAAAATTACAGAGAGTGTATATGTGTCGCACAAGATGACCTGCTGGGTGTTCACAAGCATTCAATTTTATTATGGCTGTTCTATATAAGATGGAGCATGCAACTCTGATGACTTTCAATGACCCATCCTGTACAGACATACCCTGTGTATGGAATGACAAAACTTAAGAGATCTAAGGCCTGAAAAAGTCAGTACTATGGGATTAAGCAAAGTACATAAATCAAAAGTGGAGATCGAAACATTAACTCAGACAGTAAAATAACATTTGATCTTAGACGCAAATATGAAAGGAGTTACCGATGAGAAAGTGCCATCATTCTCATCAAAGAGGAAAATTGTTTAATCTAATTTGGTAGTTTAGAAAGCTTTTCCCAAGTTCAATAAAGTAACAATAATTTGTCACCATCACTTCAAGAACAAGCTCAAATATATGCCAATAATCATAGTGGGGATGAAACATCTAAAATCAGGGGATTTCTAGGAACAATGCAATCAACTATGACTAGGGATACCATGAATGACATTGCAAAAGCTACTGTTGAGCAAGAAAAATATGTAAAGTGGTATGAAAGGCTGGAAGGTTGACCCCTTTAGTTTTCCATTATGTATTTACTGGGGCCAGTGGTTAGAGCAGTGCCTCCAGTGGCTGCACGATCACAGGATGATGAGTTCGAGCCTCGGAATGACTTTGGTGTTTTGTGTCCTTGAGCAAGGCATTTTATTGCTCATTGCTTCTCCCCACTCAGGAGTGATGGGTACCTGATAGGGTAGGACATTGGTTGTAATGTGTGCATATAGCTCTGCTGCGCTTATTGGCTGCACATATGAGCTGCTGTTTGCTCCCAGTGGTATCAAATAAGTCCAGTGACCAGGGTCATAATAATTATAAAGCACCTTGAGCATTTGAACTTGCGGAGATGTGCGCTAGATATTAAAACCCGTTATTATTATTATTATTATTACCAAATTGGAAACCTTTCTAAACATCCTGGCAAGTAAAAATAAGATCACAGTGAAACATTGAAAGTCTGTTTTCAGCTAAAATAAATTCCAGTGAAAATAAAATAGGCCACAGTAACCTGATTCTATCATGGCTCTCTGTCAGTGTTCAGTGTACTATGGCTTGTGTTGAATGTAAGTGCCCCTATTCAATAAGTTATAAGCGTGCTGATGAGGGATGGAATGACAGACTTTCAAGAGAAAAATTATCAAATTCAGTTTAAAAAACCCACATGTATAATACTCAAATACGAGGGCAAATGGCTATCACACGGTGTGTTCCAAATGTTACTTTGTAGTCTAGAATCCAATGTACAGTGCATGTGCATGATGTGTATGTTATGGTACCACTGGTGCTGTGCTAGACTAAGTAGTATCACAGATGATGATGACTGGGTTTGCCTGAATTGCACTCAGATTTAAAAACTCTATCATATAGCAAAAGAAAGCCAGCTATGTGTGGCATAATGTGTTATTGTGACGCCAGTAATTGTTGCAAATTATTGTATATTCACTTCTGGTGGACGATCTAGTAATCAAATCAACCTAAAGGTGTCATGTGATTTCATTATTTCGGCAGTGACTGAGTAATTACATTTAGAAGTGGCCCAGTTGATTTTCAACTGGGGTGGTCAAGTTACATAACTTTTAAAGGCAATCATAAAAATGAACAACTTTATAGAGAAATAAATTCCACTACTGTGCATTGTAGATTGTTGACATACACTGTAGAGGTACATGTACATTTTGTATATATTTTCATTGTTGATAAATTAACCACCATTACTAATTGAATCCAGGCTCAGACTCAAGGTTGAATATTTTTATGTGATACAACTGACAACTCAGATTTTGAGCATAAAATGTGTGCGTAAGTCAGACAGAGTTGTTGGTATTTTACAGTGTGAATGTATGTCTAGTTTCATCTGTACATGTTTCTACATCTAGAGGTAGCTATTTTTTTACTAGAATATAGATACACAAGTTGAATATATCTCATAAACATCCATGACAGTCACGGGGTGACTTCTTATAAGGAATTACAAGATAAGATGAAGTTAAGTTGAAAATAAAATTGAGAGTTCCTACACTCCTGATGCATATTTATATAATTACATATTACTGTAACGGCAATGTGTACTATGAGATTCTCTGTTGTGTTTTCTCTTGTGATGGAGATGCCAAGACTTATAGGGTGCTCTGTAATGCACACAGTCTTACACTCGAACATACATGAGCATGTAAACAAGAGGAACAAAGTGCTGTAGCCAACCATGTGTAGTTATTGAAAAATGGAAAGTTGAGTTGACAATGTCTACATGTAGTGAAATATACAAGAGTGAAATGCACATGGTCTGTGAAAATGCCTTCATTCTTACTAATAGTCTTAGGCCAATTTCTCCATTTAGTATCCTATATGCATAGGTTGTCGAGTTTACTTTCCCTACCAACAACACATAATGGAATATAATTTGTCAAGAGAAACGGGCTAGTATGTCAACATTTGTGAGAAAGCTTCATGTGTTAGCATTCTTTCAATGATAAAGATCAAATCTTTATTTAAAACAAACAGAATTACCCTCAAAACACTGCTAATTGTCAATATGGAAAATAGAAAGCTCTGATATCTTTGTGTATTTCTACATCAACATCCCAAGGTTTTGTATAATACCGGAGTGGCAGTGCTCATCCTGATTCCCTGACATATACATGTAGTGAACAAAGTTAATTAACCAAAGAAAACCACTATACACTATCTGATATGGCTAAATTGGCAAATAAAGCTGGACTAGTGAGTACAAGTATGAATAGTATGAAGACAGAAAGTGAGTGAAGTGAGTAAAACCGAAAGTTCCAGGCCCCAGAAAAGCTGTTTTATCATCAAATTTACAGTGCTGGTATGTAGCTGTGAAAGGTGGATAAACTATCGGGCCAAAAATGACTAAACGGTGAGTGAATACCAAAATCCTAAGGGTACAAAAAAATAATTAACATACTGCTGAGAAACAGAGATAGGATCCAACACTTAAGAAAATTGTTAGGCAGCACAGATACTTCTTAGATGAGGACAGAGTTTGGTTTATTGCAGTACATTTCCACGGAATAGAAAACTACATACACTGTGATTACATCAAGCTTGTTTAGAGCACAATTATCTGTAATGTGCTGTCAAATCTTGTGGAGTAGTGTCAGTAAGGTCCTTAGCAGTCACTGTCTTACCAAGGAGAGAAATGAGCTGTGTTCAAAGTAAATCATGTCAGATCAATATGAAAACTGTTACTGAATCCTTGCCTCCCCTTTCGTGATTTAAAAGGTATGAGGTCAGTAATGTAGCTTGAATTTAGACAGGTTTCAGTGACCGACATATTTCCAAAATCCAGTGATTTGCAATCTCCAACACTGCAAAGCCCAAAATATCAGTACCTGGTTTTGTCTTCCGAGTGTTAGTCATTATAATTCCATGGGCCTTTTGCCAATGCTCAATTTTTAAATTGAGTATTATCACTCCAAATTACAAAGAGGTTCTTTATTCATAGAGTGAGGCAATTATAAGAATACCGTTGAACTTGAATTTTATAATCCCTGTACCTTTCAACAAATCACAATTCAAATTTGAACAGAATGAACTTTCAAATAAAAAATAGTTGAGCAAAACACTAGCGTGAATATAACATTTGGCATTGAATTTGAAATGGTAGTCCTTGAAAATCCTACTTGAGATCATTTGTCAGCTGGCGAACTATTCTACGAAAGAGAGCTTGGGCTGTCCCTCAGTTATGAACAATTATGTAGTAATCAAACTTGTGACATTTGCGTCTTTTTTTCTAAACAACACTGTTATTTATACGATTTCCTAAACCTATGCTGACTCGAGTCAAGTGTGCCTCCATATGTACGGTACATGTACCGTCGTAGCTACAGAAGCTGAGTACATCACGGAGAAACACGTGTTTTTCACCTACCTGTAACCTGAGTTACCGTACAGCACGATAGGCACAAAGTCAATCAAAACTACCGGAAGAGTACGAAAGTAACAATTAAAACACGCAATTCTAAGTTCAAATTAAAAAAAAGAGCATATTTATCGAGAAAGTCGTGAAAACAGACGAGAAATACTTCCGTGTTTTCGTTTTCAACAATAACAAAAAAGCGCGCCGCCAGCGCCGACATTCGATAACTTTGACGGCCATTTGCCCCCTGTCCAATATGGCGTCGATAACCGTGAAAGGGTCCATTGAACACATCATGATTGTACACGAGTATCAACCGTGAATGCACGTTGAGCTCGGCAGTTACACAAGCATGGTACGCTACATGCATAGCCCTACGAGTATGGCGACAGTGTCCGGCTTTGGCTACGCCGGGGCTACGCCGCCTACCGGAGGTGGGAGGCGGCGTAGCCAAAGCCGGACACTCTCGCCATACTCGTACGGCTAGCTACATGCACTGCCGCGATGCCGATCGTATGCATTCCAAGGCCTATCCCGGAATTTGTTTCACAAACAACCTCAAAGGAGAGCAAACATACTTCTATGGACAATGACGAATACGTTTCTTGGCGAAGCAAAATCAAAACAGTGCAGCAGTACATGAAGTAGGTCATGGCCTTGGACTCTGTGCACGAACCTGATTGGACACTTCAATACCTTTGACCCAAAGTTATTATTCATCAGCACTTCCATGCCATGAGGCTAGGTAGAGAACGTATTACGTACGCAGTGTACGCTGTGTGTTAGGAACGCACACAGGGAATGCACAGCGTACACTGCGTACGTACGCAGGGCTAGCGAGGAGAGTTGCCGACATCGACGGTTATTTACGAAAAAAGAATAAAAGACTGGCATTTTTGGAAGCGATCGAGTAGCTGCGGTAGGCAGGGATACGACTTGGGCCCAAGAACGCTGAATTTCGGCAGTAATTTGGCTTTTTACGTCAAGTCCAAAAATGGATTTGAAGTCACCAACTCTACGTACGGGTCTTTGCAGGGCTGTGGTGAGCGGGGCTATTAATAGCTGTAGCGGAACACACAGCATCGTACGCAGGGCTAAGAACGTATGTACTCATTTCTGGCGATCGAGCAGCGAGGGAAACAATCAATTACCAAGGATGAAGCTAATTTGCTAAACGATATTTTATCTTGAATAGTGAGTTGAATGAGTAATAAAATATCATATTTTTAATGTTCAATACGAGGTTGAAACACGGAGGGACCGTGGTTGAAACCAGAGCTATCCAGCTGTAGCCAACCTGGACAAGCACATTTCACAGCGCCCTCAAACAGTCGATTGTTTTCACTTGTCATACGCGGCGTAACAGAAAAATTAAAACTTTCATAACTTCATTAATATCCAAGCCACGCCCACCAAAACCTTTTCAGTTCTAGCCATTTGAATTCTGAAGATGTCTACCAAATTTGACTGAAATACGTTCAGCCGTTTTTGAGAAAATGGACCAACAGACAGACAGACAGACAGACAGACAGACAGACATCGCTGCGACATAACCTCGCTGCGCGCATACGCACGCGAGGTAAAAATGGCCGACTTTGTCACTTTAATATGATCAGAGAAAGTCGAATACACCGATCCGCAAAACTTCCCGATGCTCATTAGTAAATATAAAATAGTCCGAGTTTCGGCGTTCGAGGCTAAATCAGTACCAAAACGTTAGCATTCGTGTACTAGCATGTACACTGAATGTGTCGTATCCATTTAAGATTGGACGTTCGTTGGGCTCTTTAAAAGACGAAACAACATCGACTATCAAAAGTACCAGATTCTAAAAAAAACATAATGCGGTCACGCCCGCGTCTTTGATGCCGATCTTTCCCGGGAAGAAGCGCTTTATTTTGAAGCCCTTTGTGACCCTGCCGCCACCTTAAGGCAATACCAAAATTCAACTATAAAGCCTAACCGCTCTGCATCAAATGTGACTATGTCGTTTACTGTCCAGATGGGTTTCTCCCAAGTTCGTGTAGAGCACGTCTTTGTCACGTGATTACCAGATGCTGGGCGTCACGTCCTTGAAGCGCTAAGAACTAACACATCGGAACGGCAAACGACACTAGACGTATAGTCATAATTACGTGTAGCGTTGTTTTCAGATTTTTCTGGTGTTTCCATGAATTTAGACAAGCAACTCATAAAGTATCGTTCTAAATTAACACTGAAACATCATTGACATCAGAATATTTCGTAAAGTTTGCACTAGTACAAGTAAGAAGTTCTGCTATGATTTCGCGAAATGGACGAAATGTTGAAGTCTCATTGCACTTTTTATCTGATGCCTCGACAAGATTTCTTAATCTCATAAATAACTGTCATAGAAAATCAGCCGACTTAATATGAGGGTAGAATCAGGAAGAATAGTCCTCACGTGAAAAATAATTAGCTTTTCTTAAAAGTTACACGAATTTTCAATGTTTCTCATCGGGAATGCACAACTAAACCGAAAAAAGATTCACACGTAAGCAAACGGAAGCGCGTCCATCAGTGTGCACCTTCAGGATAAGATGTGCACGTAAACCCTCTACCAGGAAAAGTAAACAGTCTGCTTCTCGCTCGTTTATCATTGATGTTCAAAGTAAAACCAATCTCAGTAGATTACGACAATGGATGCCATGTTTTGCCTTCAGGAAACTTTGAGCAACTTAGTTTACGGTTTGAAGGTTTAATGAGGGGCTGCTTGTCACATGACAGACTATACTATGAATCACTGATAACACGGTATTACATTTGTATTTTTCAGGTTCGAAGTATGTCAAAAAACTTCTGGCCTATCAGTCAGTCGCTGTGTAAATTTGTAGATCCCTCTACCAGACAGTCTGGTAGACTGCAAAGTCTGAGTCTCCTCCAGAAAATGGCATCAAAACATTGCAGTGAATTTGTGTATCAAATACAAAGTCTCAACATTTTACTGTTGTTCTGATTCATCTCCAACTGTGTAGGTTATTTGCATCAAGTTCGTTCCTATGGTCGTAGTCTGGCTGCCACATTTCTGTTCACAGTTGATGGTCAGTTCAATGATACAGGCTGTGCTGATGAATCGTTTGAACAGACCAGTCTGGCTGATGTCGATGTCATATGGACATATAAGAAAGGAGACAAGGTACCCATATCTCATTCTTTTTATCACCACACTGTTTATTGAATACCAGTGCATGCAGATATATTCACTTTGCTGAAAGATCAACACATTTCTCTGCGCAATTGCCCATATCAGGCAAGCATTCACCTATAGCTTTCAATTTTAAGTGACTCAAGTGTATGGAATACTTCTTCAATGAGGTAATTTTACATCAGTGAAAATATCTTGGACTAGTACTGGTATCTGTACACTCAGTCTGTGTTCTAACAAGCTTGTCTTTATTTTACAGACCATTGACATGGGATACATGAATGTTGAGCAGCTGCGAAGAAACTTCTTAAAACTAATCGAAGATGACTTGCTGATTAAAGACCACAATGCAAGACAAAGATAGTGAAGAGCTGCCACCAGTTGATGAGGTACGGTATTATTTTATTCAAACTTCATGAACACCAGATGTGAGCAATACTCAAATGAGATTCTGTAGACTTGAATTAAAAAGAAAATGAAGTATACAGCCGAAAATAAAAGATAAAGAGCTGAGAATAAGAGAGACGCAGTGTCATCAAATTATTTTCTCATTGAGAAGAGTGATTAGCAAAGCCAGTGGATTGATTCAGGGAAAGAACCACAGGGTTTTGCTCAGGATAGTCAATTTACCAGTTGTCTTACCTGATACATCAATGAATACTCAGTGATGCACTCGTACGATATAAAATAGGAAAAGAACTTCAACAATAGATTGTAGGACTGTTGTTTATAAATTGAATCAGTGTTGCTTTGACTGTGTTCTCCTCTACATTTGACAATTACAGGCATGGGCAATGATAGAATATACTCAGAAAGGCTTCTTGACCCAACGTGATGTCATCAATATGGACAGAGAGTTACTCAAAGACTTTGCAAGGTTTATAGATCCATCTCATGGTCCCGGCTCATGGTCGGCAGGCGGACACTTCCATGATGAACTCTGACATTTTATGCAAATGTATGCAAATGTAACATATCAGTTTCATAACATTTTCATAACACAGATCAAATGTAGTCAGAAACAACACTGACATTTAGTGACAGGCTGAAGGCTGTTGACTGCTTACGGAGTAAGCAACGCAATTTTCCACTGTTATAATATGTTTCATCAGTCATCCGACCATTTTTCAAATTTGAACAAAAATCAACATCACAGTAGTTTTGTTACTGATTTTCAAACAACTCCAAATCACTATAAAATATGATGAAGCAACCATTAATTCAGTCAAAGACAAAATTTGAATATTCCAGAAGAATATTTTCATATGTGTATTTTCATATAACACCTCACATGTCAAGTTGTAGTTGTGCTTCATATAAACAATAAAACTTTTTCAGTTATAGACGTGTAAGTTCCAAGACTCTCACAAAGCAATGGCCTGAGTAATTGCAAATATAAACAGGATATTTTAATGTTTTTATCCCTGATTCAACGAGTGGAAGTCCATAAACTCATAAAACAAGATTTTCCCAAACAATTATGATGAATTGGGTATAAAATAAAGAATATATCAACTTGTTCACCCTAATTTGTTATAAACAGATCCAAAGACACTATTGATAACAATTGGTTTGGACCAAACCATGGAGGTGAAAGGGTTAGGCAAATAACTGGAGTACACACTAGAAGTAAAACTTGATTTTAAATGTAAATTTTTGCTGTGTTGTTTTACGTCATATATATATATATATATATATATATATATATATATATATATATATATATATATATATATATATATGACATATGTCTTCTAAATGATGGTGGAGAGTTTTGTAGATCATACGAGCAAATATATCCTGCAGAGCTCACGTTGAAGTGTGAGCATAATGGACAACATGCTACATTTCTCGAATTGGACATATCTATAGTAGATGGAATATTCGTCTATAAACTCTTTGACAAGCGCGATGATTTCAAGTTTTCTATAGTGCGAATGCCAGATCGCGAAAGTAACATCCCTACGTATATTTTTTATGGCACTGTATTGTCAGAATATCTTCGCATTGCTTGCGCAACACTTCTAATAGAAGATTTTCTTCCAAATTTGCCAGCCTGTACAACAGGATGTTGTCTCAAGGAGGACAACAAGCTAAAATTATCAGACAGTTTCATAAAGCTATGTCAAGACATCCTCAACTTTTTGAAAAATTCAATGTAACACCGAAAGACATCACATATAACATCAGACTCAGAATAACTTATAAAGGTGTGGTGGTACCTGATCAGTACTGCTTGGGGATCCAAGGCAGTTGACTGTATTGTTTTCAAATCCCCGAAACAGTCGCCTTGGTAAATAACTGATGAACACCTAGGAGATTTTGATGATGTTATTTCTTTGCTGTATATTAATTGTTGTTAAATAATCCTGCTGATGTCATATCTTCATCATTCATATGACACAATCATAGAGAACCCATAATGATCTATTGCTTGCACTTGCATGACGTTACCTTACATCATTGCTGTATTTATTTCCATCCGAGTGAATTTAAACTGTTTAACTACTTTTGAATATATATATATATATATATATATATATATATATATATATATATACATGTGGAGGTGTAGCATCAATACTTAAAGGTTATAGAGAGAGAGAGAGCGAAAGCGAGCAAGGGTCTACTCGTATTCTTCCACAATCATCCATGCAAAGATCACAGGCACAAATGAAAGTAAAGGAAAAGGAAAAAATAATATAAAACTAAAAATACACACTTTTGTACACAAGAATGCAAACAATCAAAATATGCACCATGTGCGGAGTTGCTCTCCCTTTATTACGATTACAGTTGAATTCCCTGTGTCATTTCCATGGCTTAAAAATCTGGAAAACAACTTGCGCATCAAAAACTGTTTTCACCTCTATCTATCAAATACTAAAAAAGTTGAACGAGTCTTGTGGTATTACAACAATAGCCTCATTTCTGACTTGTGTATACACGCAATTCTGTTCCAACAATTTCTACCTAAATGATTTCACATAAATATACACCATAATGTATTGCTAAAGAGCTTTTGTTAAGTGCTTGTGCAAACCTCCAAGTTTATTGATCTTGTTCATCCCAAAAGTGGGCCACAGCACTCTACCGAGCTAGCTAACTTAACCTACGCCAATTGTGTCGCAATCTTGATTGGTCAGATGTTTATTCACACCATTTTGAGTTAAACTTTAATGTCGACACAAATTATATTACCATGCCCTGTCCGTCGCATTTTAATTGGTCAAGCTGAACCATGTGACCGACCACAAATACGCATTAATGGTTTGTTTATGTGCCCGTGAATGTGAATAATATCGTAAACATTGTAACTTTTAGCTAAAATGTAAATTGTAATTTGTACAAAGATCATAATCAATCACAAAATAAAATGGAACACTTGTGGGCCATACTTAGACACTTTTTTTGGAAAAAATCTCCGCATTTGCAAACTTTTTACAGCGCACACTACTCACTGACAAGTTCTGGGGCTCCGTTGTTGTTGGCGTGGGAAATTTTCGTAAGTTTTGAATTTTTTGGGGTTCATTGATAATATAGTGGAAATAACAGACTCCGCGCTGACTATTAACGTTTATTTATGGGCGCGGGCGAGAGGAAAGCCAAAAGTAAAGGGCTCGGCAAGCCTCGCCCATTAATTTTTGGCTTTCCTCTCGCCCTTGTCCATAAATAAACATTAATGGTCAGCGCATCGCCTGTTATTTCTATAATCATAAATGGACCTCAAGCTTCAAATAAAATATTAGAAAATGAATGTCAAATGACTGTCTTTCTTCCATACTTGTCACCTGGTTACACTCATGAAGGCAGTGTATTGCTCAACATCACCATTTGTTTACTTCAGTCCTAAATTTCACAAACATATATACACAATACCAGGTTTTCTAAGAGTCTAAAGAGAATATAAATATACCTGTGGGACACATCTTACCATATCAACAACTTAAAGTGGCTGTTATGGGCAAATCAAGTCATAAATTTACCAACAAAGAAGATTTTGAAGAAAATTCGTGTCCACGTCTAACATTCATTACCTCTGCCATCAGGTTGAGTTCTGGACTTGCGCAGCGCAAGATATACCATAACAATTATAATAATTTGAAAACATGTCAGTGAAGCACAAATGGCTATTATGGAATGCACTGCAGAGTCGTTTCCTTCACCTGGAAAAGTAAGTTTGGAAAAATATTAATGCAAACATATTATAACCACATTTAGTCAATAATAAGCTATTTGCTAGAGTTATCCATGCAACATTTTAATGAAAAGTTGATATATTTGTACTAGCGGAGTACGCCAGTTCCACAATATTGGCCTAATAGAATTAACTGATGTATTGAAAATAAAACAAAAATATGGAGCGGAGTATGTATCTCTGTTTTTGTTAGAGAGCGACAGAGAGGGGGGGCTTGCCCTGTTTTGTTCTTTGTAAGTGTTTTGACCCCAGGCAAATTTGAACAGCCAATGTAAAGACACATACCATTGGTAAATCTCTCCCGGCTTTTTAGGTGTATGTCCACTTTAGTGTTGTAAGGGTTGGTCAAGTTTTCATTCATCATGTTGTCAAACACACTTATTTCTTTTGATATAAATTTTCTTGATTCAACATCAACAGTGGCGTTATGCATAGACTCTAATGTCACTGCCTTGGGCTCTCTCCATGGGGTGATATCATCCGTCATTGCAATGTCTGTTGCAGCCTTGTCATTTGTTGACACCTTGTTATTTATTGTAGTTTTGTCATTTGTTGAAATGTTATTTGTAGTCTTCTTGTCATTTGTTGTAGTCATGTCATTTGTTGACACTTCATAATTTATCATAGCCTTGTCATTTGTTGACATTTCATCATTTTTCGTAGCCTTGTCATTTGTTGACATTTCATCATTTTTCGTAGTCTTGTCATTTGTTGACACTTCATTGGTCGTAGTCTTGTCATTTGTTGACACTTCATTGGTCGTAGTCTTGTCATTTGTTGACATTTCATCATTGGTCGTAGCCTTGTCATTTGTTGACATTTCATCATTGGTCGTAGCCTTGTCATTTGTTGACACTTCATTGGTCGTAGTCTTGTCATTTGTTGACACTTCATCATTTGTAGTAACCGTAGCAGCTGTTGATATGTCATTGTATGTCATAGATTTGTTAGTTGATATATCATCAGTTGCTGTAGCCTTGTCATATGTTATGATTTCATGAGATGTACTTGCAAAAGTTTGCTCAGTTATTTGTCGTTGAACAGTTTGCAGTTTAGGAAGTTGGGAATCATCATGGTCACGTATAGAACTAGTAGACGGTATCACAGGAGTGTAGTTAATATCTAAAAATGAATTTGTTAACTATTTAACACACATGCATTGCATGTATGTATGTATGTATGTATGTATGTATGTATGTATGTATGTATGTATGTATGTATGTATGTATGTATGTATGTATCATCTATCTATCTATCTATCTATGTACGACGTATGTATGTATGTATGTATGTATGTAATGTGTGTATGTATGTATCTATATATGTATATAGTAGGTTAGTTCGTAGGTAGAAAGGTATAATGCGCGTATGGGTGTGTGTTGGTAGGAGGGTAGGAACGACTATAGATATATACACATACTTACCATAATGACAAGCAAATCTCCTGAATTCTGTACAGCGCAAGTTTTTTGCCTTTGCCGGAAATCTGTATTAAATATGTGAAATTAATGTAGACTGGTATACTATATGGTTTGGGATGGAAATAATTTTGGCAAGACTTTAACATGCAAATTTTCAACTCCATTTATTGAATGAAGAATCGGTGAATTATTCTCTTTATAAAAAGAATGATTTCCCATGAAAATACATGACATAATATCGTCAAGTGCTCATGGGAAATCTTCCCCTTTTCACCTTGAACATCCTGTCAGAGCATTCATTTCAACAGCGATTGTCCAAAACAGAGTAAAGAGACATTGGTGTTCTGTCGCAGTAGACACTAATTATGACAACTTATAATTTAAACACATTTATATTAGTACAATGTATCATTTGTCTTCAAAATAAGGCCTGGGAAATGGTCAGAGTACGAAGTAAAACTAAAAATACTGGATGTTAATGAGTGAACAAATAAAAATGTGCGTTTTACTGTGAGTAGGCAGCAAGCAATAAGTTTTGATTTTTAAATAGGATTCAGATTCTCGCTGTTTCTCATTCGGATCTCATTGTATTCAATATTTGCTATGTGGTACATTTTATGCAAAGGTCTATGTGTGACCATAAAGTAAGGATGATATGATAGTTAATTAAATAAATGAATTCGAGATTTGCTATGTGGTACATTTTATGCAAAGGTCTATGTGTGACCATAAAGTAAGGATGATATGATAGTTAATTAAATAAATGAATTGATAAATGAGTAAATATATAGATAAATAATTCATTCATTCATTCATTTATTCATTCATAAAAGAATAACTAAATATTAAATATATGAGGAATCGCTTCTCACATGAGAAACTCCATACAGTGTTGACCATCCTGAATGCCGTCTGGTTCGCCATAATCCCAATATAAGTATTGCACTGGTGCTCCGTCAGACTGAGTCCATTGCTCATTAGCATATATACCATCAACCCACAGTGACGAGACTGCATTATGAAGCACACAGATAATTAAAGTTTGAGAGAGTTTGAGAGAGTTTGAGAGAGAGTTTGAGAGAGAGAGAGAGTTCGAGAGAGAGTTTGAGAGTTTGAGAGTTTGAGAGTTTGAGAGAGAGTTTGAGAGAGTTTGAGAGTTTGAGAGAGAGAGAGTTTGAGAGTTTGAGAGTTTGAGAGAGAGAGTTTGAGAGAGAGAGAGAGAGAGAGAGAGAGAGAGAGAGAGAGTGTGAGAGAGAGAGAGAGAGAGAGAGAGAGAGAGAGAGAGAGAGAGAGAGAGAGAGAGAGATTAACCATACCTGCATTTCAGGTATTTTGTATGCTTTCGTGTGTGTAACAAATTTTGGTATGATGTCCCTGTGATTCACTATATAAAACTGAAAGAGGTTTGAACTATCAAACCTGTCGATACCACATGGAAAGGATGCATCGAAAATATGACACCCGCACATACTTTAAAGCCACTTTTTTGTTTTTAGGTAGTTCACGTAATAGTAGGAATTCTGTGACTTTCTGAATCGTGATAAACAGAAAATCATGAAACATTGTAAAAAAGGGTGTATAGTGTCTCTCTGTATTCTGTATTTGTGTACATATTAATGGACTGGTCAGTTTCTTCGGCCTGGGGGCCGGTGGATAGATGGGGGTCACCCTGTTTTTGACCTGGTGATGGGGGTCATCATGTTTTTGAAATGCCCAAATAGGTGGGGTCAGTGTGTTTTTGAATTTTGACACGGCTTATACTTGTGTCAAATGCATTGTGCCAACCACAAATTTCATCATTTGCATTTTTCGGCGAGCCCTTCGGGTGCGTAACTTTAATAGTAATAAGACAAATTTTTCAGAGCCCTGTCCTAGTGCAGAATCTTAATATATCAGACATATACAGTTTAACATTTTTCGGCGCGCCCTTTAAAATATCAAACAATATTTTTCAGCATGCCCTTCAGCTGCATGACTTTCATATATCAGATATATATATACATCAGAGATATCTGGATGTTTAATATTTTTCGGCGCGCCCTTCGGGCGCAGTAAATTAATATATCAGAGACATATGTCAGAAATATCTTGATGTCTGCAAATTGAAAGTCTGTTTTGCAAAGTGCATTAATCATTATGAAATCTGCAGTTCATATGAAAAGCATGACCAGTTCCTAATACTTTCTTCTTTTTTCTGTTTCCTCTATGAGAAATCAGTATTAAAAGCAACATGCGCGAATATTTCACAATTACATTTTTCTTACAACAGTTCTGAACATCTGGTTATGCATAAAAAGAGTGGAGTTCATTCACAACTCATTCAAAATACTGTATTCAAACTTTAGAATTGGCACTTTTAAGTTCCTATCTTACAACTGACATGACAACAATTTCATAAAACACAGAATGACTGAATGTTTAAAATATACCCCCAAAATTATATATATATTATATATATATATCATATTACTCTCAGTAACGCCTAAGTCCTGAGCTGTTTTCTACTTGTTATCAATTTTTACAGTGTATATATATATATATATATATATATATATATATATATATATATATATATATATATATATATATATATATATATATATATATATATATATAATATATATATATATATATATATACATACACATACACACACATAAAAAACATGTATACATGTGTCATATCACACACACACACACATATACATACACATAAAATATATATATATATTATATAATATATATATATTATATAATATATATATATATATATATATATATATATATATATATATATATATATATATATATATATATATATATATATATATATATATATATATATATATATATACGCACACTGAATTATTCAATTTTGTATTCCACTTATTGTTTTACCTTTGTGTCGCTCTGGGGGTCACCCTGTTTTCGAAAGTTGGAAGGGGGTCAGCCACTTTTTGACATCGGCAAAAAATAATCCATCGCCCCCCGCCCCCCCCCCCCGGCCGAAGAAACTGACCAGTCCCTAAAGTCAGAGAGAGGAAGCCGACAGAAGGAGATACAGAGGGGATGACTTACTGAAAGATAATGTAAAGTCCCAACCAGATACACGTAGGTCGCCTATAAATTCTTCTTGTGCCGGACGCCATGGTATTCGCCAGAGAGCGCCGCCATCGTTGGCACAGTACTCATAGGCATATAGAGCAGGGGCGACATGCCTTGACATCTTGAAACCACCACCGATATAAAACATTGAATCTGTTGAGCGAAACAAAGAAAATGTGTGAAGCAACAAAATACATTTAGCACCACCGTCCAAAATAATGTTTTGAAGCAAGATTTCTGCATATGTCGTCAAAAAGAGTCCTCTTGATGAACAAAGTAAGTGTTTGAAACATTTGCATGAGAAAAACTTTGTCGTACATATTTTGTCAGATTGAAAGCTTCACAATTTAAAGGTAGTATGCGCCTCGAAATTGAAAGACAAACTTTTGCTAACATTTCCTCAATAAAAACTTTAAACCATTCTCTTTCTACAAAAATCAAGAATAAAATAGTCACCGGGCAAACTTTTGCACCATAAAAACAAAGTACCTAACATTTACCGATATGTGAAATTACAAAATGGCCGTCATCCCTGCGTTAATTATATGGGGAAAATATTTTTCAATAGTATTTTACATTACTTTATTTATATTTTACATTGTTTTCAAACCAGACAGAAGGGAATGAGTCGCTCTGCGAATTACAATAAATGGAAAACTTACCGGGTACACTAGCTGCCCCATAGTGACAGAGAAAGCGTGACACTCTCACTTCGCAGTCGCTGGCCTTCCACATACGAGAAGCCCTTGATCAAAGAATACAGGCAAAATGCAAATTTTAGACATTCTCAATACGGGTACTTCGTCGTCGGTTTGACCAGAATACGCAGAAAGTTTCCGTTCTTGAAAAGTCTTTTGGCAAATGAAAGTATCGCTAGAATATTATGGGCCTGTGTGTGAAGTCAAATTGAGTGAAACCGTATCATCAGTAATCGTGTATACAACTTGCAAGTTTATCTTTTAAAAGTAATAGTTTAATTGATACTCTTCATTGCCTGTATTTTAAGGTGGTGCGTTCACTACCTTTTTCTAGCCCTAGGAGTATGGCGAGAGTGCCTGGCTTTAAAATGCAATTAATTAAAATACAAATAATAAAAAACAATTAATTAATTAATTGATTAATTAATTAATTGATGTGACTATTAATTAAAGAATGCGGTGACAGGCCGTTCCATGTTCGACAGAAGGAAAGAACAACTCAAATCTTTTACCAAATTTTCCTCAATGAAACTTTCAACCATACTCTTACCAAATCAACATAGAAATCAGAGGTCATCGTGCAAATTTTGGTACTGAAAAGCAGATTAGCTGACATTTACCGATATTTGAAATTCAAAATATTTGCCAATATTTACGTACTATCTTAGACAACAAACTCAGTTTTAAAGCGCACATTGATTACATTAACTCAAAGTGTCAGTCCAGGATTCATTGCCTTCATAAGCTCTGATCACTCGGTGTCAATTCTGCAATCTTAAAAAAGTTTTATCGCAGTTTTATTGAATCCGTGTTAACATTTTCATTTTTAGGCAGGTTTGGAGGTTTGAGATTGTGTGGCAAAAGCATTCTAGGTAGAATTGTGAATATATGTAGCAAGATTGTTGATGTATGACAGTTAAACCTCGGTGATCTATATATCCGAATAAAAAATAAGAGAGGACTTTTTCTAATGGCACAGATGAACATTTAGAGCTCAAGTTCAGTGCATGATGATGATATAAGCATTGTTTCAGCATATACTTTAGTTTAGCTCACTGTGATGATCATTTATGTCACCGAAGGAAACCATGGTCATCATCAATATCATTCCTGTGTCATCTTTTGACCTAATTTCTATCACTCGGCCTCTAGTCTCCTCATGCAGAATGTCGAATATGTCAGTTCGGAAACGTAATTACATGCAAGTGGATATTTGACCTTTGACCTTTGTTGGTACGTCTACTCTGCTAAGAAGATATCGTATAGTAAAATTGGTTGCTACGTTACCCTAATATGACGCAGTCTTCGTTGCCATAGTTGTTGCTTGGTTCTCCGATATCCCATGCTGATATGCGTATTGATGAACCATCCGAATGAATGAACACACCTTCCTCTTCTCTGTCATTGGCGTCAATCCAAATATGATTATCTAAATATTGTTTCATGAAAAAAATGAATGAAGCTATCAGTCTTAGCAGAAGTTGACAACTACATGGATCGGGAAAATATGTAAATGTTACAAGTTAACGATATTTATCGCAAGGTACGGGTAGTGACGTAAAACGTCACAATGGGGAGATTTTCCGACTTGACCTTATCTTTTCTTCTTCGCTGTTTCATTAAACCTACGTGAGCGTCTTGGTACTCCAAGCTTGTCGCCGTCTGTTTATATGATGTCGCCGATGTGAATAAACGATTTTAAATTTCGTATTGTTTACCCAAACAGCATGCGAAAGTGCTTTCGCCGAAAATACTCCTGTGAGCTTCTTGACGCGGATGAGTTTTTAATCTCCATTCGGCTTGTTTCGTTTAATTTGCCATATTAAGTTCGGAGCGCTTTGCTGTCAAAACGGCGCGAAAGCGTGTGAATTCGGTGTCTCGGGGGATAAAGAGTCCGTAGTTTTTTAGAGATACCGCTTGATGCTTTTCCGATAGTACGAGTACCTGGATTTAGACATCGTTCGAGTTTGTAATTTTGAACGTATGAGCGGGGTGAACGCGATGCATTACAGGGGAGTTTCACCCGAAATCCGATCCGAAAACTGCCAAATTTCAAGGAAGTATCTACGAAATAGAAGAGACACACAAAAGAAACTAAAGCAATTTGTTTTATTTTTTTATTTATTTGTTTTATTTGAAAAATCCATTCTAATCAGGCTGATGCTCGCGACCATTTCTCACTTTTTCATCGGGATTTCTTGGAACTCGACAAAGTCCGTGACATCCGTGATGATGTTTTTTACGGTGTTCTGCCTCCTCTGAATAATCCTTATCGGAGAGACTAAACGCACATTGGCACCGAAGCTGAGCTGCTCGGACTTACCTACAAGTAGGTTCCTGCTAAAATACCTTAGTAAACTACCTAAAAAACGCTGACGTATAACCCCGAGTTATTCACATTTTGCAGCCCAATGAAGGTCAATGCAAAAGTAGTTCAACGCACTAAAATGCGGTGCTGTTTTCGTATCCTGTATGTTTGTCTGGTGAGACCAAATTTCGCTGGTGATGAAAACTTGAAATCCAGTATTTCACTTTTAGCACAGTTGGGTTTCAGCTTTTCAATAATTTCAAGGATAAAAAACGTAAAGCTCACCACAAGTAACTATAAACTTATCAGTGTCGCTTCAAATATATTTACTTAACACACCTTACCGATGCAAAAATCAAATAAATAAATAAATAAATAAATAAATAAATAAATAAATAAATAAATAAAATAAAACAAGTGGTAATGTTTATCGGTCAGTACAAATGAGGGGCAATTTGACAATATGTATCCATCGACATGTTTTGCATACATACATACATACATACATACATACATACATTACATACATACAAAGCAAGAATTGGAAAATATGTGCAATGCAATTAAGGGGTGTTATGCATTCCATCACTATTTGCCACTATTGTTTTATTTTAGTTGTTTTGATATTCTATTTTATAACAAATACGCAGCAGTGTTAAACTTTTAATTAATTGTATTGTCACTTACCGTTCGGAATTTTATCTAAAACATACGACAGTATAACATTCATTGTTTGGACATCCGGGAACCTTGGCAAATGGCCACCCTTACTTTCACACATTGCTTTGGCGTCCATCCACGTAGCAGGATAGTACACGTCTTCGAAAGGATATCCCTGGTATTCTCCACTTGGCGCTGAAAAATTAATGGACATGAAAACGCATGAATGCACTTTTTTCTCAAAAATCCGACAGCTACTGCATCTTGTAATCTTGAAAACCAACTTTCTTTGCCTTTTGTCTTGCTGGGGAACGTTATTATCTACATCTCAGATAGTATCTGCTTCACCGGGGCTTCGTTGTCACCCGGTCACCCATTTAGGGGCTCTTGAAGGCTCGGGCGGACTGGTGCACGTGCGCCAATTGACCGACGCGAGACAACCGGGACCAAAAATTAAGATGTCTGCTCAAGACCTGGTATCTTTAAATACAAAAAGTTAAATCCATAAACGGTGACCAATATGTTATTTCGTTATGTTTGCTGTTTAACTCAGGTTATTTAAAGGGAGGGGGTCGTCGGAACTACGCGTGTGCGACTTTCTTGTTTACAATCGATGTATTTCACATGCTTCATGCAAGATACCTTGGTTAATCACGTCAGCATAGTCATAGCTGCAACATTTATATTTTACGATGTACATGATGACAAACATGATTTGTAATTTTCATCAATCGCTAACGTACCTTGGCTAAAATGTTTACGTTGGTCGTATGGGTCCCACACGTCCTTTGAAGGCAGTTTCGACAGACCCCCCACTTTGAAGTAGACTAGTTTCCCCGACTCACTCAACAGAGATTTCAGACTAACTAAAGCAAATTGTTGTGCTGTCTATCGCTATTTGTAACTTTTGATCAATTTGTGTTACATGGAACAATACGACCAGGACTTACTTATGACGTGTCACCTGCATAAACCATTTTACAAAGTTAAGTCAGGCAATCACTATACAGTCCGGAGATGGATAAATCGTACGAGCGAAAACAAGTTAGTTGATTCAGAAAAAATGCAGAGAAATAAAAATGATAGACGACCACATTACCCTGAGCAGTTGTAGAACACATGAATACAGATAAATACACGAGACGGGACGTCCATGTTGACTCTGCTAAGCTCGTCATCCTCAGTCTCAAGGTCTCAGTATAATCTGAAAGCTTTTATGCCTTTCCAGACTTGGAACCTTCCATCACTCAGGGCTTTATTCTGACAGAACCTCACCCTTTACAACCTGTCGTGAAATGAAAGATTGCAGCGGCACGTGTTCAGTGAACGGCCATATGGGCCTTTAAAGGGACAAAGTCGGCCATTTTTCATGAATTTTGTTTGATACGAGATACTACTTATATTGTTTGACATGTTGAAAGATACTGAATGAATTGGTGACCATGCATATATTAGACCCCGGTTTTAGACACGATACATGAAACCATCACGAGAATGAAAAAATGGTCATGACCATTAATTCATTTTTGCGATGGTTTCATTTAATTTGTCTAAAACCGGGGTCGAATATATGCATGGTCACCAATTCATTCAGTATCTTTCAACATGTCAAACAATATAAGTAGTATCTCGTATCAAACAAAATTCATGAAAAATGGCCGACTTTGTCACTTTAATATGATCAGAGAAAGTCGAATACACCGATCCGCAAAACTTCCCGATGCTCATTAGTAAATATAACATAGTCCGAGTTTCGGTGTTTCTCAAGGCTAAATAAGCACCAAAATGTTAGCATTCGTGTACTAGCATGTACACTGAATGTGTCGTGTCCATTTAAGATTGGACGTTCGGTGGGCTCTTTCCCGCGTTAAAAGACGAAACAACATCGAGTATCCAAAGATTCTAAAAAAAAAAAAGATGCGGTCACGCCCGCGTCTTTGATGCCGATCTTTTTTGTGACCCTGCCGCCACCTTAAGGCAATACCAAAACTCAACTATAAAGCCTAACCGCTCTGCATCAAATGTGACTATGTCGTTTACTGTCCAGATGGGTTTCTCCCAAGTTCGTGTAGAGCACGTCTTTGTCACGTGATAACCAGATGCTGGGCGTCACGTCCTTGAAGCGCTAAGAGCTAACACATCGGAACGGCAAACGACACTAAACGTATAGTCATAATTACGTGTAGCGTTGTTTTCAGATTTTTCTGGTGTTTCCATGAATTTAGACAAGCAACTCATAAAGTATCGTTGTAAATTAACACTGAAACATCTTTGATATCAGAATATTTCGTAAAGTTTGCACTAGTATAAGTAAGAAGTACTTGCTATGGTTTTGCTAAATGGACGAAATGTTGAAGTCTCATTGCACTTTTTATCTGATGCCTCGACAAGATTTCTTAATCTCATAAATAACTGTATCATAGAAAATCAGCCGACTTAATATGAGGGTAGAGTCAGGAAGAATAGTCCTCACGTGAAAAAATTAGCTTTTCTTAAAAGTTACACGAATTTTCAATGTTTCTCATCGGGATGCACAGCTAAACCGAAAAAAGATTCACACGTAAGCAAACGGATGCGCGTCCGCCAGTGCGCACCTTCAGGATCAGATGTGCACGTAAACCCCTCTACCAGGACAAGTAAACGATCTGCTTCTCGCTCGTTTCTCATTGTTCAAAGTAAAACCAATCTCAGTAGATCACGGCAATTATGGAAATCGATGCCATGTTTTTCCTTCAGGAAACTTCGAGCAACTTCGGTTACGGTTTGAAGGTTTAATGAGGGGCTGCTTGTCACATGACAGACTATACTATGAATCACTGATAACACGGTATTACATTTGTATTTTTCAGGCTCGAAGTATGTCAAAAATCTTCTGGCCTATCAGTCAGTCGCTGTGTAACTTTGTAGATCCGTCTGGTAGACTGCAAAGTCTGAGGCTCTTCCAGAAAATGGTATCAAAACATTGCAGTGAATTTGTGTATCAAATACAAAGTCTCAACATTTTACTGTTGTTCTGATTCATCTCCAACTGTGTAGGTTATCAATTTCATCAAGTTCGTTCCTATGGTCGTAGTCTGGCTGCCACATTTCTGTTCACAGTTGACGGTCAGTTCAATGATACAGGCTGTGCTGATGAATCGTTTGAACAGACAAGTCTGGCTGATGTCGATGTCATATGGACATATAAGAAAGGAGACAAGGTACCCAAATATGGTTCTAGCGTATGATTGCATCTGAAACATGTTGCATTTGATCAGAAACCCACCCTGTCTCCTCTCCTAAACAAAAGTGAAGAAGTGCCGAAAAACTTATTCGATCATGATGTGGACCTGGACTTCCGTAAAACATGAGAAATTGCTGAAAAAACTACCATGATATATATATATATATATATATATATATATATATATTTATATATATATATATATATATATATATATATATATATATATATATATATATATATATATATATATATATATATATATATATATATATATATATATATATATATATATATATATATATATATATATATATATATATATATATATATATATATATATATATATATAATCCGTGGCAAAACGCGTCCAACAGTTATTCCTTTTTGATACAAAGAAAGGAAAACAAGAAAACTGCTATCATATACTGTTTTTGAGCTTTTGGTGAAGAAATGAAAAGTACATGTAAGTTCCTTTTTCATGTTTTTGCTTTTCTCTCCTGTATACCTATAAACGAAACAGGGAGCCCTACTTTCTACAGAGTGGTCTAAGTGCGTCCATTCATTTTATGAATTTTACAACAAAACGCAAAAATGACAGTTGCAGGGATATTTTAGCTTCTTTTTATAACGCGCGTTCTCATGGTGGCGTATTTATCAACTCAAGAGTTCGTTGTATAACGTTGACCAGTTTGTTATTGTTCATAGTTGGAGGGTTTGTGCATAAGTATTTATAGTTTCGATGAATTTCATAATTATGTCGAATTGCCATGGCGACCTTTCTTGGAAGCTCTGATTATGTTATGCCAAAGCAAAGCGCCCTCTTAAGGAAATTATAGGAAAATGTACTTTTTTCTAATGTGACCGAAAAATTTCATTTTCATGAAGATATACAGGCAATATTTATACTTTATAATACATACTTAATATATAGCCTCCCTGTAAAGTTTAATCATATTTTAATTACAAAAAAGGCATTAAATGACTCGAAATAGTAGAAAATATAGGAGAAATTTTAAAGTTACTATCAGTCCTTTGAACTCAAAACCGAATCTGAAACAGAATCTAAGTTCATTGTTTAATAAAATCACTACTTCCTATGATTGTCTGCATCGCTTTTGGTAGGAAAGTTTGCGCGAGTTCTTCCATCTAGCAGCATGTAACTTAGTTTAAGTCAGATTAAGGAAAGGGCCGCAGTCAACATAAACGGGGAGGTATCAACACAATCGTAAATCATTTTACTGATTCTGTTTGCCATTATTCCTGTAACCCACGGCGAATTGCTTTAGGACGAATATTTCGACTGAATAACTCAGCCTTCATCAGCTGTTGTGTCATTGTGAAAAGTGCGATGATTTAACAGGTCCACTGATTCAGTCGAAATATTGCACAGAAAGCAATTCGCTCTAAGTTACAGGAATTACGGCCAATAGAATATGATTCTAGAGCAAGGAAACAGTATTTCAGTTGTATTTGACTGATTGATACTTAAAGTAGCTACATTTCATTGTTTGCACTACTGTCGAGTGTGACAACTGTCGGTATATGCATTTGCTGCGAAGGTAGCCGTATACGATAACTGAATCAGAGCCTCTAAGAAGGTTGCATTGGCAATTCGACGTAATTATAAAAGAAATTCACCGAAACTATAAATAATTATGCACAAACCCTCCAACTATGAATAATAACAAACTGGTCAACGTTATACAACGAACTCTTTAGTTGATCAATACGCCCCCATGAGAACGCGCGTTATAAAAAGAAGCTAAAATATCCCTGCAACTGTCAATTTTGCGTTTTGTTGTAAAATTCGTAAAATGAATGGACGCACTTAGACCACTCTGTGGAAAGTAGGGCTCCCTGTTTCGTTTATACGTATACAGGAGAGAAAAGCAAAAACATGAAAAAGGAACTTACATGTACTTTTCACTTCTTCACCAAAAGCTCAAAAACAGTATATGATAGCAGTTTTCTTGTTTTCTTTTCTTTGTATCAAAAAGGAATAACTGTTGGACGCGTTTTGCCACGGATTATATATATATCATGGTAGTTTTTTTCATCAATTTCTCATGTTCAAGGGAAGTCCACGTCCACATCATGCTCAACAATCCGTGGCAAAACGCGTCCAACGGTTTTCTTTTGATCTCGTTTTGAAATGTAAAAAGGAATAAAGACACTTTTTTATGTTTTTCATTAAAAGGTCATCAAAAGATAATTGGTCTTAAGCTCGTTTTCATTAGGTTGTTACTCATTCCGAAAAATTTATAACATAATTAGGGTACCCCTCTCACCAAATGGGGGGTCTAATTGCGTCCATTCGTTTTATCGTGACTGCCTGTTTAGTACTTAAATCACTAGACATTCCAAACAAAACTGTTCGAGTGTCTATGCCTAGGGAAAGGAAACATGAAAATGTGGTGTTTTTGTGTTTTCATTTTCAAATAATCTTTTTCTCTTTCAGTGTTAAAGTATGCGTGTTCTATCCAAAGTACATGATACTTTTTAAAATTGTCCAATCCTAAGTCGGAACTTTCAGTCACGTGAGAAGTCTCGGCCTGATTTGATGCAACTTGTAGCCAGGAATGAAAAACAGCATTTTGTCGCGATTGGCCGAGGGAATGTAGCAAATTTTAAAATTCTGATGATGAAATGTCCGGAACTGACGCCGCATGGGACTGACAAAAAGTGTCGCAACTTTAAGGGAGGTAATTAAAACTCGTCAAGTAGACTCGCCTACATAGAGAGGCGGCTTTTCTGTATTGATAACTTTGCTCAAAGTCGCACATTTTGATAATTTAGTTTGGCATGTACCAAGCCAGCCAGAGGCGGAGGCCTACCGGTACTCTTTCGCCATGGTTCGTTCAATTTGTGTCCATTGTGTAGTTTCCCGAGCGTTGGTAACGTTCGTTTGTTGATAATGAAAAGTGGTCGGTCGGATTTTAGCACTTCCAAAATGTTCTGTTTAGGGGCGGGGGGGGGGGGGTGTGAGGTGAAACGCTATTACCCCTAGCCCAATTTACCATGCACTTTTTAAAAATTAAAACTTCAAGTTTGGAGTCGCGGATAGACATTATAAGCCAACGGGCTGACAACAGTGAAATAAATATGCCAATAAAAACTCAACTCCGGGCTGATGCACTATTTTGCGGGCTGCAATCCATTTTTGATATATTTTGTCTTTGTGTAAAATGGTGAATACGTATGTTTACATGTTTTTTGCGGAAAAAAACGCCCAAAACAATTAGAACAATGACTTTATTCGAATATGGTAACACACCGCGCCACCAACGTCAGACAGCCAGCCACTTCCTATCCAACCGTACTGTAATGTTTTTTGCCGCGTGAGCAAATTAGTTGTTTGCCAAAATGTCTAAAAATACCCCTGGAAGTTACCACTTTAAGGAACACCCTGCATACGTTTGCACCCCAGATTAGTTCGAGAACATTTTTAAAAGATACCTCAAAAGGGTTAGTTGTACCACCTTTTGCAATCTGTTGAAAACAGTGCTTATTTTTTTTCAATTTGGCGGGAACTCAATTTTAAGTAGCACAATGTCTGCGTAAACAAAAGTGGCGCGAATTATTTGGACAAATATAACAAGTTCGGCAATTAATTGTTACATTGTAGCAAACCTAAGTAATTAAATGTGCGTACAGTTCATGTACTTTTGATAGAACACGCATACTTTAACACTGAAAGAGAAAGAGATAATTAGAAAATGAAAACACAAAAAAACACCACATTTTCATGTTTTCTTTTCCCCAGGCATAGACACTCGAACATTTTTGTTTGGACTGTCTAGTGATTTAAGTACTTAACAGGCAGTCACGATGAAACGAATGGACGCAATTAGACCCCCATTTGGTGAGAGGGGGTACCCTAATTATGTTATAAATTTTTCGGAATGAGTAACAACCTAATGAAAACGAGCTTAAGACCAATTATCTTTTGATGACCTTTCAATGAAAAACATAAAAAAGTGTCTTTATTCCTTTTTACATTTGAAAACGAGATCAAAGGAAAACCATTGGACGCGTTTTGCCACGGATTCTCAACCGTACTCTCTGTGCCCAAGTTCAGAGGTTGCCATAAAGCCATTATGGTGATAACCGGGAGGGCACATTGTATACATTTTGTGTTGTATATATATATATATATATATATATAATATATATATATATATATATATTATATATATATATATATATATATATAATCCCATGGTATTTTTCTCTGTTTGACGTCATCGTATACGAGTGCTTTTCGCGCAGCCGTACAACTTCGAGCCAAAGGCGAGAAGTTGTGCGGCTCCGCGAAAAACACGAACAGTCTTCTTATTTTTCTTTTGACGTGATTGGATCAAAATTATCGTAACAAATTGCATGAATTTCGTTGCGATTAGTGTTTTACTTACGCAGATTACTTTCATTTAAAGAGTAAAGCGGTCCGTCACCCAGGAGATACTTTCATTCATAAATCCCATCAAGCTGAAATTTGCTACATCAAATGGTATCTCCACCAACCAGACATACTGATTCTGTCACGTGAACGTGTCAATCATTGTCTCGCGCTGTACCGATGCCAAGGCAAGTCGGCCATCGGCGGACATAGCTTTCACCGTGCTAGCGACGGATAACCATAGTATTCAGAGTTACTTAGAATATTTACAATTATATTTATGAAGTAAATGAGACGACACGATCGAAACAGTAATTCTCATTCTCAGAGATGCCGTGGCTTTCAAAATATCACACAAGTTTACGACCTTTGAGCGCGAAAGATTCCGTTCGATGACACACTCATTGCATGTCTGTGCCCACAACTTTGCCGTCACCGGTCTCTGCCTGTGTCAACTCGTCAATCCCGATCTTGGTCATCAATGTTTTCGTCTTACGAACTTTGATGTTTGCATTGACACATATCTCGTCCATGGATACATCCTAATTTTGTTGACGAGTCAACTTTCGAAGTACATGGGATTCCACAGCGCTGTACACAGCTCGACAGCTTATGTCTTCGCTACAGCATTATGCCGCGCTGGAAGTTTGATTCCGAGCGAGAATTTACGGAGTTTTGTGTGATTAAGGAAAGTGATCGTTGTTAGTCGAATGACTTTAGGCTTGTGCCTCCTATGTCGCTTTCCCGAAGGTCATACTATACTCATTTATTCAGTTACTTTGAGGTGTAGGTTTCGGTTTTATCGCCAACCGTGATCGCCAGTACGACGTCCACACGACTCGACTGGAGCCGCGACGTTACTTTGTTTTATATATTGCTTTATTGACACACTTTACCCTAAGGAAAGGTGTAAACATCGTCATACATAGAGACTTCAAAGAAGCAATACAATAAGTAGCCAAAAAAAGTCAAAATCAGAAATAAATAAATAAGTAAATAAAGGTACATACATAAATGGAACACAAACTGGAAAGAATATTTGTTTTTCATCGTACTTGTTTGTTATTGATCTCTCAGAAGTAGACACTTGTTAATGTACATTGTTATGGGAATGTATAATTTCTTGTTATTCATCATGAATTCTAGTTTACTGAGCTATTAAATAACGATCGTCGGTATAGCCATTCGATTCTCGGGAATATATATATAATATATATATATATATATATATATATATATATATATATATAATATATGTGTGTGTGTGTGTGTGTGTGTGTGTGTGTGTGTGTGGTGTGTGTGTGTGTAGCATCAATACTTAAAGGTTATAGAGAGCGAGAGAGCGAAAGCGAGCAAGGGTCTACTCGTATTGTTCCACAATCATTCATGCAAAGATCACAGGCACACATGAAAGTAAAGGAAAACAAAAAATAATACATTAACTAAAAATACACACTTTTGTACACAAAAATGCAAACAATCAAAATATGCACGATGTGCAGAGTTGCTATCCCTTTATTACGATTACAGTTAAATTCCCTGTGTCATTTCCATGGTTTGAAAATCTGGAAAACAACTTGCGCATCAAAAGTGTTTTGACCACTATCTATCAAATACTAAAAAGTTGAAGGAGTCTTGTGGTATTACAACACTACCCTCATTTCTGACTTCTGTATACACGCAATTCTGTTCCAACAATCTTTACCAAAACGATTTCACATAAATATACACCATAATGTATTGCTAAAGAGCTTTGTAAAGTGCTTGTGCAAACCTCCAAGATCTTGTTCATCCCAAAAGTGGGCCACAGCACTCTACTGAGCTAGCTAATTAACCTACGCCAATTGTGTCGCAATCTGATTGGTCAGGTGTTTATTCACACCATTTTGAGTTAAACTTTAATGTCGACACAAATTATATTACCATGCAGTGTCCGTCGCATTTTAATTGGTCAAGCTGAACCATGTGACCGACCACAAATACGCATTTATGGTTTGTTTATGTGCCCTTGAATGTGAATATTATCGTAAACATTGTAACTTTTAACTAAAATGTAAACTGTAATTTGTACAAAGATCATAATCAATCACAAAATAAAATGGAACACTTGTGGGCCATACTTAGACACTTTTTTGGAAAAAATCTCCGCATTTGCGAAACTTTTACAGCGCACACTACTCACTGACAAGTTCTGGGGCTCCGTTGTTGTTGGCGTTGGAAATTTTCGTAAGTTTTGAATTTTTGGGGGTTCATTGATAATATGTGGAAATAACAGACTCCGCGCTGACTATTAACGTTTATTTATGGGCGCGGGCGAGAGGAAAAGCCAAATTAACGGGCTTCCGGCAAGCCTCGCCAATTAATTTTTGGCTTTCCTCTCGCCCTTGTCCATAAATAAAATTAATGGTCAAGCGCATCGCCTGTTATTTCTATAATCATAAATGGACCTCAAGCTTCAAATAAAAATTAGAAAATGAATGTCAAATGACTGTGTTTCTTCCGTACTTGTCACTTGGCTACTCTCATGAAGGTATAGTGTAGCTGAACATCACCATTTCTTTACTTTAGTCCTCAATTTCACAAACATATGTACACAATGCCAGGTTTTCTAAGATTCTAAAAAGAATATAAATATACCCGTGGGACACATCTTACCATATCAACAACTTAAAGAGGCTGTTATTAGCAAATCAAGTCATATATTTACCAAGAAATATGATTTTGAAGAAAATTCGTGTCCATATCTAACATTTATTACCTCTTCCATCAGGTTGACTTCTGGACTTGCGCAGCGCAAGATATATCATAACAATTATAATAATTTGAAAACATGTCATTGAAGCACAGATGGCTATAATGGAATGCACTGCAGAGTTGTTTCCTTCACCTGGAAATGTAAGTTTGGGAAAAAATTAATGCAAACTTATTATAACCATGTTTAGTCAATGAAATAAGCTATTTGCTAGAGTTATCCATGCAACATTTTTATGGAAATTTGATCTATTTGTACTAGCGAAGTACGCCAGTTCCACAATATTTGTCTAATAGAATTAACTGATGTATTGAAAATAAAAAAAAATTATGGAGCGGAGTATGTATCTCTGTTTTTGTTAGAGAGCGACAGAGAGGGGGGGGGGGCCTTGCCCTGTTTTGTTCTTTGTAAGTGTTTTGAACCAGGCAAATCTGAACAGCCAATGTAACGACACATACCATTGGTAAATCTCTCCCGGCTTTTTAGGTGTATGTCCACTTTAGTGTTGTAAGGGTTGGTCAAGTTTTCATTCATCATGTTGTCAAACACACTTATTTCTTTTGATATAAATTTTCTTGATTCAACATCAACAGTGGCGTTATGCATAGACTCTAATGTCACTGCCTTGGGCTCTCTCCATGGGGTGATATCATCCGTCATTGCAATGTCTGTTGCAGCCTTGTCATTTGTTGACACTTTGTCATTTTTTGTAGTTTTGTCATGTGTTGAAATATTAGTTGTTGTAGTCATGTCATTTGTTGACTCTTCATAATTTACCATAGCCTTGTCATTTGTTGACATTTCATCATTGGTCGTAGCCTTGTCATTTGTTGACACTTCATTGGTCGTAGTCTTGTCATTTGTTGACACTTCATTGGTCGTAGTCTTGTCATTTGTTGACACTTCATTGGTCGTAGTCTTGTCATTTGTTGACACTTCATTGGTCGTAGTCTTGTCATTTGTTGATATTTTATCATTTTTCGTAGTCTTGTCATTTGTTGACACTTCATTGGTCGTAGTCTTGTCATTTGTTGACACTTCATCATTTGTAGTAACCGTAGCAGCTGTTGATATGTCATTGTATGTCATAGATTTGTTAGTTGATATATCATCAGTTGCTGTAGCCTTGTCATATGTTATGATTTCATGAGATGTACTTGCAAAAGTTTGCTCAGTTATTTGTCGTTGAACAGTTTGCAGTTTAGGAAGTTGGAAATCATCATGGTCATATATAGAACTAATGGATGGTATCACAGGAGTGTAGTTTATATCTAAAAATGACAGATTAATATATTTGTTAACTATTTAACACACATGTATTGCATGTATGTATGTATGTATGTATGTATGTATGTATGTATGTATGTATGTATGTATGTATGTATGTAGGGCATGCATGCATGTATGTATGTATGCCTGTGTGTGTAGTATGTATGAATGTATGTATGTATGTATGTATGTATGTATGTATGTATGTATGTATGTATGTATGTATGTATGTATGTATGTATATAAGTGAAAATATTTATTTTACACACATGCATTGTATGTATGTATTTAGTGTATGTATGTATGTATGTATGTATGTATGTATGTATGTATGTATGTATGTACATAGGGGGCAGATGAAAGTCCCCTGGGGTGGGGAGGAGGTTTTTTTTGTGCAACGGTTTACCTTATTTTATTTTATTAATTTTGACTGTGATTTTTCAAATAAAGTTCAACTCCGAACTGTCTGACTGCTTTCTTTATTACTACAAGTAATTTTATTACTTATAACTTATATTTATAACCGTCTGACTGCAATCTTTATTCCTACAAGTAATTTTGTTAATTTTGACTGTGTTATTTCAAATAAAGATTTCGACTCCACACCGTCTGACTGCTTTATATATTACCGACAAGTCCTTATCTCCTCTCCAACTTGCGTATACACCACTGTAATTGCTCCGAAAACATTGCCAACTTGCTAATCCGCTGTCGGTATCAGCGGATTAAGTGATTGAGTCAACACCACAGCCGTCCCACACGCATGAAAATAAGGAAAGGGTTGAAGATCACAGACTCAGTGTCACGATGTCGTCCGTAAAACTAGTGGACGCTTAAAATATTCATGAATTCCTAAATAAACAGGAAGGTAAATAACTTATTATTCATAAATAAACGGTAAAGAAGCTCGTTAGTGACCGGCCATTTAGAGAAGTTACTGAAAAAAGTCGACAAAACCTCAAAGCCACAACCCCGCGACCGGTCGTGTAGACAAAAATTCAACTCTTTACACTTACAGCCATGACCTCACGATCGGTCGTTGAGAAAAATTACCAGGAAAAAGCCTGAAAGCCATAACCTTGACCTCATGACTGATCATTGAGAAAATGTCGGGCTAAATTCAACACTTTACAGCCACGACTTCACGACCGATTGATGAGAAAAATTACCGGGAAAAACGTCAGACTCAAAGCTGAAGGCCGTAATCTCATGACCGATTGTTGAGAAACTGTCGGGAAAAATTTAACACTCTATGACCATGACCTCAACTGGCCGTGGACAGAAAATTAAGTCGAATACCTGAAGGCCACGGTCGTTGAGAAACATGTCATGAAAGTTCAACACTTTACAGCCACAACCTGGCGCGATCGTTTGTGGAGAGAAAATATTGGGAAATAATCAGAAACTTGAAATCTACGATCATTGTCTGTGATGAAATCAACTAGGCTACCGTCCGACCGATCAGGAGAGAAAATGTAGAAAAGTTAAAAAGTCAATAACAACAGCCATGTGGAGAGACAGCTCAGAAAAATTAAAATAAATCTGAACGGCCTGAAGGAGAACAGCAACGTTACAAAATTTTTGATGACATAGATTAAGTTCCTGACTGCATTTTCCTACCCTAGGACTTTAAAAATCTAAGTCCATGCTTTTAGCTCATTCATATTATGTGCTGCCGTCGTTGAGTTGCGTGTTTGAAGAATGATAATGGTGGAAAGTGCATAACAATACAGCGAAAATATATAAAAGTCAGCGTGGACCCTCTGTTGTGCCGCGCAACAACCTAAACGCAGCCGCTGACGTTTTTACAGACAGAATACATAAACGATGTATCAAATACCATGAAATCGTTTTTATTGAAAAGGCATGCTTGCAGTACCAGCACATTAACAAACAAAAAACTGAATAAAAATTTGATGATTTTATCCATCTAGTTCTCGGAAACTGAAGCGAGGGCTGTCTGTCTTTTGGGGAAAATACTATAACTTATGCTTCACATGGACGCGGAAGAGAAAAACACACTAACATTTTAAAACGAGAACAGGCAAGAAAGTGAAAGCAAATTCGTAAGCCTGGTAATACCGGGGGTAATACAAGGAAGTCTAAGTCGTGTTCCTTGCCATTCAAGATGTTTTGTTGATACGATGTGCACAAGGTGGAGGTTCTTTGGAATACAGTAGGTGAGAACTTCATTGGTATGGATAGTCGCTGATGTATTATCGGGGAAGCCGGGCAAACGAGTCGGTCACAGCATGGATGTAAAAAATAGACTAGTTTTACATCAATGGTCACAGTCGATGACGGTGTGCTAAGTTTACGCTACACGCTATAGATGTAAGGTGACCATGAATCCATGGTGGCATCAAATAATACGGATAGTGTACAATACTGGCATTCATGATGACATCAATCTATATTGAGCTGCCTGCAGCGGTGTTTGTTCGGTTGATGCTGTCCAAGCCTTGCTAAAAGGAGAAAAAAAATTCTCCTTTTCTGTGGCTGAAGAAGCTACCACCTCGACTCAAGGTTTGTGTATATGTATGTGCAAGAGGCAGGAAACGTGATACCTCACCCTTCAGCTCTTTCTGTGCAGAATTTTCAGAAGTTTTGTTTTGTTCTCAGACTCATCGCTATCAACGTTTTTGTGACAAAAAGGATAAAAAGTGAATCCTTGTTTTGATTTTGTAGGATTGATTAAAACCAGTCTTGTAGCGTGCTCATATAAAATGTACGAACTTTTACATTGTATAACATCAAACGCATCGTGGGAAATATGTTTACTTCTGGACTGGAAATAAACAGGTTTGAGGTCAAAAGGTTCCACTTCCGACTTCCGCTCTTACGGACGACATCCGACCATGACCGGCTCAAAAATGTAGGTTGGCTTTCTGGTTCAAGATGACCATTTTCGACCGCGTACTTTGGCATGTGACAGTTCATCGGTATGGCGATGCTTTTGATAGTCGTTAAATTTCGATTGACTTCTATATCAGCTCAGATTTGCGTTTTTTTTGTGACACTGTGTCTGAGATCTTCAACCCTTTCCTTATTTCACTACGTGTGGGCACGGTCCCATTTTGTGGAGGGACCGTGGTGTGGGACGGCTGTGGTGTTGACTTAATAAGCTAATCCGCTGATACGCTCAGTCATTAACAAGTTGGCAATGTTTGCGCAGCAATTAGAGTGGTATGTGCATTGGTTGAAGAGGAGATCAGGAATTGTAGGTATTGGAAACACAGACACTTTGGAGTCGAAAGCTGACAGTCAAAATTAATAAAATCAAATAAGGTAAACCGTTGCACGCAAAAACTCTCCTCCCCACCCCAGGGGACTTTCATCTGCCCCCTGTGGTATGTATGTATGTACATACGTACGTATATATGTAATGTATGTATGTTTGTATCCATCTATGTATGAATATACTACGTTAGTTCGTAGTAGAAAGGTATAATGCGCGTATGGGTGTGTGTTGTAGGAGGGTAGGAACGACTATAGATATATACACATACTTACCATAATGACAAGCAAATCTCCTGAATTCTGTACAGCGCAAGTTTTTTGCCTTTCCGGTATATCTGTATGAAATATGTGAAATTAATGTAGACTGGTATACTATATGGTTTCGGATGGAAATAATTTTGGCAAGACTGTTAATGAGTGAACAAGTTATCATGGCTTATCAAGGTTTTACCAACTATTAAAGAATGTGCGCTTTACTGTGAGTATGTAGGTCAGCATGCAAGCAATAAGTTTTAATTTTTAAATAGGATTCAGATTCTCGCTGTTTCTCATTCCGGATCCCATTGTATTCAAGATTGCCTATGTGGTACATTTTATGCAAAGGTCTGTGTGTGGCCATAAAGTAAGGATGATATGATAGTTAATTAAATAAATGAATTGATAAATGAGTAAATATATAGATAAATAATTCACCCATTCATTCATTTATTCATTCATAAAAGAATAACTAAATATTAAATATATGAGGAATCGCTTCTCACATGAAAAACTCCATACAGTGTTGACCATCCTGAATGCCGTCTGGTTCGCCATAATCCCAATATAAGTATTGCACTGGTGCTCCGTCAGACTGAGTCCATTGCTCATTAGCATATATACCATCAACCCACAGTGACGAGACTGCATTATGAAGCACACAGAGTAATAAGTTTGAGAGAGAGAGAGAGAGAGAGAGAGAGAGAGACAGAGAGATTAACCATACCTGCATTTCAGGTATTTCGTATGCTTTCGTGTGTGTAACAAATTTTGGTATGATGTCCCTGTGATTCACTATATAAAACTGAAAGAGGTTTGAACTATCAAACCTGTCGATACCGCACGGAAAGGATACATGGAAAATATGACACCCGCACATACTTTAAAGCCATTCACGTAATAGTAAATAATGCCAATTAAGGAATTCTGTGACTTTCTGAATCGTGATAAACAGAAAATCATGAAACATTGTAAAAAGGGTGTATATGTGTCTGTCTTATATGTACTTGTGTACATAATAAGGGACTGGTCAGTTTCTTCAGCCTGGGGGCCGATGGATAATTGGGGGTCACCCTGTATTTGACTGTGGTGATGGGGGTCATCATGTTTTTGAAATGCCCCAATGGGGGGGTGGGGGGTGGGGTCACTGTGTTTTTGAATTTCGACACGGCTCAAACTTGTGTCAAATGCATTGTGCCAGCCACAAATTCATCATTTGCATTTTTCGGCATGCCCTTCGGGTGCGTAACTTTAATAGTAATAAGACAAATTTTTCAGAGCCCTGTCCTAGTGCAAAATTTTAATATATCAGACATATACATATCTGAGATATAATAATAATAATAATAATAATAATAATAATAATAATAATATAATAATAATAATAATAAATAATAATGATAATAATAATAATAATAATTTATTGTCATATATATGCTATTGCACATACAATGAAATACATCTTGGTTTTGCGAAAACAAAAGGACAGACAGTGAGATAAAAAACAGGAAATAAAAGAACAATACACAAAATAAAACAAACAGAATTAAAAATAAACATGTTAGAATAAATGCGCCGACTTCAGAAGTACAAGTGTAGGAACTATGAGAGACGAGATGTGTGAGCTCTCACAGTACTCGATTTACATTCATTTAACATGCGAATTGCTGTAGGGTAAAAACTGTTTAGGGACCGATTAGAACTTGACTTGATTGAACGGTAACGTTCACCAGAACGCATAAGTTGAAACAAATTGTGTGCAGGGTGGTACTGATCATTGACAATGGAGACAGACTTTTTGAGAACACGGTCCTCGTAAAGACTGTCTAGCGATGGAAGAATACAACCAATAATTTTACTGGCGGTACTGACGATCCGGTTGAGTCGTTTCCGTTCATTCATTGTGATATTGCCATACCAGACAGTGATTGCGAATGTCAAGACACTCTCAATCACTCCGCGATAGAACCTAATCAACAAGTTCTGACTAACACGAAAACTCTTCAACCTCCGCAGAAAGAATAAGCGTTGCTGGCTTTTCTTAACTATGAAATCAGTATTGGTTTCCCATTTCAAGTCAGCAGATAAGTAGACACCAAGAATTTGAAAAATTAACTATTTCCACTTCGGTACCATTTATAGTAAGAGGCGTAATTTCTGATGGATTTTTACGAAAGTCCACTATTATTTCCTTTGTTTTCTTGACATTCAGTTCCAAGTTGTTATTGGAACACCATTTAACTGTATCGTCCACTTGTTTCCTATATAATGATTCATCAGATTCAATAAAACCGCCAAGGGTGGTGTCATCGGCGAATTTTACTATGAAATTGTTCTCCTCAGAACTCACAGCACAATCATGTGTAAACAAAGAATAGAGTATCGTGACAGGTTACAACCCTGGGGTGTACCGGTGTTTAGAACGATAGAGTTTGAAAAGTTACTGCCAATTTTCACGACTTGGGAGCGATTCAACAAGAAATCGAGAATCCATTTACAAATTGAGGGATTGAAATTCAAGTTGGTGAGCTTATCATATAATTTAAAAGGTGATATAGTATTAAATGCTGAACTATAGTCAATTAAAGCCTACAATAATTTGGAATTTTCTTATCCAGAAACTGAGAAACTTTGAAAAGTGCCCAAGATACAGCATCATCAACCGATCTATTTGTTCTGTAGGCGAACTGATATGGATCTAAAGATGCGGAATATTCGACTGAATGTATTTTCTAACAATGGTTTCTAGACATTTCATAACAGTAGATGTAAGAGCTATTGGACGATAATCATTTAAGCAAGTAACTGGAGTGCGTTTTGGTACAGGAATATGGATCTTTTGAACACATGTGGAACGTGACTCGTTTTCAATAACCAGTTAAATATCACACATAAGATTTCACACAGTTCATCTTTACATGATCGTAACAGGCGAGGACAAATTCCATCTGGACCAGAAGCTTTTCTCACGTTCAATGTACTTAAAGTGCGTCGGAGGTCCCCCAAGCTTACTTCAAACGGAGGAGGTCAGCGATTCACTTGTAACTGGTGGAATGTCAAATATCTGTAAGTTTAACATTTTTCGGCGCGCCCTTTAAAATATCAAACAATATTTTTCAGCATGCCCTTCAGCTGCACGACTTTCATATATCAGATATACATATACATCAGAGATATCTGGATGTTTAATATTTTTCGGCGTGCCCTTCGGGCACAGTAAATTAATATATCAGAGACATATGTCAGAAATATCTTGATGTCTGTAAATTGAAAGTCTGTTTTGCAAAGTGCATTAATCATTATGAAATCTGCAGTTCATATGAAAAGCATGACTTGTTCCTGATACTTTTCTGTTTCCTCTATGAGAAATCAGTATTAAAAGCAACATGCGCGAATATTTCACAATTACATTTTTCTTACAACAGTTCTGAACATCTGGTTATGCATAAAAAGAGTGGAGTTCATTCACAACTCATTCAAAATACTGTAATCAAACTTTTGAATTGGCACTTTTAAGTTCCTATCTTACAACTGACATGACAACAATTTCATAAAACACAGAATGACTGAATGTTTAAAATATACCCCAAAATTATATATATATTATATATATATATATATATATATATATATATATATATATATATATATAGATATATATATATCATATACCCTCAGTAACGCCTAAGTACTGTTTTCTAGTCTTGTTATCAATTTTTACAGTACACACACACACACACACACACACACACACACAATATATATATATATATATATATATATATATAATTATATATAATCTCCCAGTATTCCGAACGAGTGTGACGTCATCGAAGACGAGAGTTCCCCCCACATAGCGGCAGTATCCCTCCGAGCCGGTAGGCGAGGAGGGATACAGCTATGTGGGGGGAACCCTCGTGTTCGATGACGTCACACTCGTTCGGAATAATGGGAGATTATATATTTATCACATTCATGGACCCAATTATTTTCAATTTTGAATAAAATTGGCTTTACAGTACAATATTATGTTGAACTTTATTGTGTCAATGAGACGGATGAAGTTATGCGGTCCCAGCTGATTCAGTACATTGCACCGGCCCACGCCGGCCAGTTTCTACTGAGTAAAACCACAATGCCCACGAAGTTTGAATGGATATAGCTTTCTTTGCATGGATATAGCAGCTGATCAGAGAGAACTGATGAACACAGTGTCGTCATATTCAACATTTTTATTTTAAGGTAAAGTGCGAACGTCAAAAATACTATTTCATAGTGTCAAAATTGAAATGACCATGCGGTTCAAAATCGTGCGTTGATGTAATTGTTATTATGTGCGATCAAACTCAGAAACTGCCGCTTGCCTTACTCATTCAAAATTACAGAAAAATGTGAAACCTTTACTTCGGCATCGAAATAACAATAAAGCTATAATTTAACTGTATATTTCAGAGTTTTTGTCGATTATTATACAACTACGTTGTCAAAATGGAAATTACACGAACAAATGGCCGCTTCTGTCAAAATCGAACGCTCCAATATGTAAACACAGAACGATGCGACAATTCAAGGTTATCTAAACAGAGAAACATGAAACTGCTTTGCAATCATGAATGAAAAAAACACGTCTTTCAACAAGCTGGATTGAGAAATGTTTAAACTTGGTCAACGTTCATTCCTGTGAGCTATCGCTAGTGTCATATATGACTGCCCTTCGTCTTCGTTGTGGCTGCGGAAACCCTGACGACCCAGCGACATTTATTGTAACGTTCACGGTACAGCCCGTCATCGTAGCACCTGTAAACATTCCCGCTGCTGCAGCTGCCAGAGCACATTGCCCAGAACTTGAATTCAAACCGGATTGAACTGGGTAGACGTGACTTGTCGGGATCGTTGACGTATTTTCTGACACAGGACCATGGGGCAGAGCGTTACGAGGAATTGATGAAGCGTTCGGTTGTACTTGTGCGGTTGGTATCGCCAACTGCCGGTCGTTATCAAAGCCCACCAAAATGTCGGACATGAGCTCTTGCTGGGGAAGGGAGTTGACGGCATAGGAATTGATTGACTGAACATTTCGATGACCAGAAAGCTGCATGATTTGGGTTGGTGGGATGCCACTATCGTGGAGCTTTTGGATGGCTGTTTTCCGTGCGCTGTGGTTGGTTTTACGCCCCGGTATACCTGCTCTCTCGGCCATAGTCTGCACGATGTTTTCTAATTTGTTCTTCCCCATTGGCTGTCGCTTATACCAAATATTGCCAATTGGCTTGTAATTGATGGCGAGATAAAAACGTGAGTCGTCTGTACACATTTCAACAGGTCGATGGTCACGATACAGCTTGTAGGTTTCGATCGGACATATGGCTTTGTTGTCAACGGCGAACATCTTGGGCGAATACGGACGATTGATGGCATATTGTCCGGAGCGGGTTTTGTTGTCGCGTTCATTAATTCAACGTACTCTCTGCCCGAAGCTGTAACTTTTAATTTGATATCTCCCCACAGCAATTTCTTGTTTTCATCTGATGCTCGAAATCCCAATAGTTTGGTATTATTCCACCACACTGTAAACATTAGCGATTCTGGTGAATGGTTTCCGAGCACCCCTTTTTCGCGCATCATCAGGATTTCATTGTCCGTCAGGGGTTCGCTGGCACGGGATTTGTTTCCTTTACCTTTTGCTTTCAGATCAGATCGTTTGGCTCGAATCGCCTCCTGAGATTTCGCGAATACTGCATCCCGGCATATGGAAAATTTGTACCCGTTCTCCGATAAAAACCTGTCGATGCCCCGTTGATAAGTTGTCAAAGTGTCCGGTTCATATTCTGTCCCATCGCTTTGTCTCGCTCCAATGAAGAACTTTGACAGGTACAAATCCAAAGTTTCAGGTGACAAATTGAAATTTCGGCATCAAAAACCATCCTCCGTTGCTGCTAGAAACTTCATCAGTTGCCTAACTGCATTATTTGTTGTTTTGATGGTGTTCGATTTGCGCTGGTTGGTTATGAATGCATCAATTTCGCCCTGGGACACGGCAACGTAACGCTCGGTTGACGACATTGCTCACTTTGTCTAAAATTTTAGGGGCAGACGATCGTGTCCTCATTTTCGCGCCATTGAAATATGAAAGATTCGAACAAAAATCGGTGCAAATATTTTCTCATTTTATTTCCTTCTCGATGCTCTTGACCATAGCATTTCCAAATGCTCCACAACCCGCTTCATTTTCCTGTGAGAATTTTTCTGATAAAACAGGTGTTCATTGACAGGTTTAATTAAAGTAGTTCCGACCGTATACCCCTACTTCTGACGTCAGAAGTAGGGGTATACGGAAATTCTGTAAACCGTATTACCATAGTGTGATGTCATACTATAGGAATAACTGGGTCTATGTATGTGATAAATATATTTACATATATACACACACACACAAACACTGAATTATTCAATTTTGTATTCCATCTTTTGTTTAACCTTTGTGTCACTCTGGGGGTCACCCTTTTTTCGAAAGTTGGAATAGGGGGTTCACCCGGTTTTCGAAAGTTGGAAGGGGGGTTAACCCCCGCAGAAGAAACTGACCAGTCCCTAAAGTCAGAGAGAAGAAACCGACAGACGGAGATACAGAGGGGATGACTTACAGAAAGATGATGTAGAGTCCCAACCAGATACAAGTAGGTCGCGTATAAATTCTCCTTGTGCCAAACGCCCTGGTATTCGCCAGAGAGCGCCGCCATCGTTGGCACAGTACTCATAGGCATATAGAGCAGGGGCGACATGCCTTGACATCTTGAAACCACCACCGATATAAAACATTGAATCTGTTGAGCCAAACAAAGAAAATGTGTGAAGCAACAAGATACATTTAGCACCAGAGTCTAAAATAATGTTTCGAAGCAAGATTTCTGCATATGTCGTCAAAAAGAGTCCTCTCGATGAACACAGTAAGTGTTGAAACATTTGCATGAGAAAAACTTTCAAAGTTTTTCTCATGCAAATGTGACGTACATATTTTGTCAGATTGAAAGCTTCACAATTAAAGGTAGTATGCGCCTCGAAATTGAAAGACAAACTTTTGCTAACATTTCCTCAATAAAAACTTTAAACCATTCTCTTTCTACAAAAATCAAGAATAAAATAGGGTCACCGGGCAAACTTTTGCACCATAAAAACAAAGTACCCAACATTTACCGATATGTGAAATTACAAAATGGCCGTCATCCCTGCGTTAATTACATGGGGAAAATATTTTCAATAGTATTTTACATTACTTTATTTATATTTTACATTGTTTTCAAACCACACAGAAGGGAATGAGTCGCTCTGCGAATTACAATAAATGAAAAACTTACCGGGTACACTAGCTGCCCCATAGTGACAGAGAAAGCGCGGCACAATCACGTCACAGTCGCTGGCCTTCCACATACGAGAAGCCCTTGATCAAAGAATACAGGCAAAATGCAAATTTTAGACATTCTCAATACGGGTACTTCGTCGTCGGTTTGACCAGAATACGCAGAAAGTTTCCGTTCTTGAAAAGTCTTTTGGCAAATGAAAGTATCGCTAGAATATTATGGGCCTGTGTGTGAAGTCAAATTGAGTGAAATCGTATCATCAGTAATCGTGTATACAACTTGCAAGTTTATCTTTTAAAAGTAATAGTTTAATTGATACTCTTCATTGCCTGTATTTTAAGGTGGTGCGTTCACTACCTTTTTCTAGCCCTAGGAGTATGGCGAGAGTGCCTGGCTTTAAAATGCAATTAATTAAAATACAAATAATAAAAAACAATTAATTAATTAATTGATTAATTAATTAATTGATGTGACTTTTAATTAAAGAATGCGGTGACAGGCCGTTCCATGTTCGACAGAAGGAAAGAACAACTCAAATCTTTTACCAAATTTTCCTCAATGAAACTTTCGAACATACCAAATCACATAGAAATCAGAGGTCATCGTGCAAATTTTGGTACTGAAAAGCAGATTAGCTGACATTTACCGATATTTGAAATTCAAATATTTGCAAATATTTACGTATTATCTCAGACGACAAACTCAGTTTTAAAGCCCACACTGATTACATTAACTCAAAGTGTCAGTCCAGGATTCATTGCCTTCATAAGCTCTGATCACTCGGTGTCAATTCTGCAATCTTAAAAAAGTTTTATCGCAGTTTTATTGAATCCGTGTTAACATTTTCATTTTTAGGCAGGTTTGGAGGTTTGAGATTGTGTGGCAAAAGCATTCTAGGTAGAATTGTGAATATATGTAGCAAGATTGTTGATGTATGACAGTTAAACCTCGGTGATCTATGTATCCGAATAAAAAATAAGAGAGGACGTTTTCTAATGGCACAGATGAACATTTAGAGCTCAAGTTCAGTGCATGATGATGATATAATGGTTGATTCAACAGATACTTTAGTTTAGCTTACTATGATGATCATTTATGTCACCGAAGGAAACCATGGTCATCATCAATATCATTCCTGTGTCATCTTTTGACCTAATTTCTATCACTCGGCCTCTAGTCTCCTCAAGCAGAATGTCGAATATATCACTTCGGAAACGTAATTACATGCAAGTGGATATTTGACCTTCGACCTTTGTTGGTACGTCTACTTTGCTATGAAGATATCAAATAGTAAAAATGGTTGCTACGTTACCCTAATATGACGCAGTCTTCGTTGCCATGGTTGTTGCTTGGTTCTCCGATATCCCATGCTGATATGCGTATTGGTGAACCATCCGAATGAATGAACACACCTTCCTCTTCTCTGTCATTGGCGTCAATCCAAATATGATACTCTAAATATTGTTTCATGAAAAGAAGGAATGAAGCTATCAGTCCTACGCAAAAATCGACAACCACATGAATCAGGAAAATATGTACATATTACGAGTTAACGATATTTATCGCAAGGAACGGGTACTGCCGTGAAACGTCACGACGGGGAGATTTTCCGACTTGACCTTATCTTTTCTTCTTCGCTGTTTCATTAAACCTACGTGAGCGTCTTGGTACTCCAAGCTTTTCGCCATCTGTTTGTATGATGTCGCCGATTTGAATAAACGATTTTAAATTTCGTATCGTTTACCCAAACAGCATACGAAAGTGCTTTCGCGGAAAGTACCCCTGTGACATTCTTGACGCGGATGAGTTTTTAATCTCCATTCGGCTTGTTTCGTTTAATTTGCCATTTTAAGTTCGGAGCGCTTTGCTGTCAAAACGGCGCGAAAGCGTGTGAATTCAGTGTCTCGGGGGATAAAGAGTCCGTAGTTTTTTAGAGATACCGCTTGACGCTTTTCCGATAGTACAAATACCTGGCTTTAGACTTGGTTCGAGTTTGTCATTTTTGAACGTATGAGCGGGATGAACGCTATGCATTACAGGGGAGTTTCACTCGAAACCCGGTGACTCCGGCAGGAAGTAACCCACCATACTGCGCAGACTCAAATATAACGCCTTCGGTGGCGAGGAAAACTGCCAAATTTCAAGTAAGTACGAAATAGAAGAGACACACAAGAGAAACTGAAGCGATTTGTTTTATTATTGAAAAATCCATTCTAATCAGGCTGATGCTCGCAACCATTTCTCAGTTTGTTAATCGGTATTTCTTTGAACACGACTAAGTCCGTGACAACCGTGATGTTTTTCACGGTGTTCTGCCTCCTCTGATTTATCCTTATCGGATAGACTTAACGTCGCACATTGGACCCGAAGCTGAGCTACTCGGAGTTACCTACATGTAGGTTCCTGCTAAAAATACCTAAACTTGGTTGAAGTCTGTGATTTGTCAAAAGTTTGAGTGGGGTGAATGCGATCATTTGTATGTGAAACGCGTAAGTGGGGTGAACGCTATGAGTGGGAGTGAAAGCTGTACAGGGGAGTTTCTGCCATAATCACAGGTACGGTAGAAACTAACTCACTACTGTGCAGACTCAAAAGTAACGCGTTCAGTCGCTAGGAAAACCTGGCTTGGGCTGCCAAATTCCAAATAGGTTTGTATGAAATACGAGACAACGAAGAGAAACTATTACAAATTATTTTATTTTTTTAAATTCATCGACTTGAACCAAGTCTAGGAAATACCGTACCGTCGTTCCTGACTTGATCGGCGAAAGCGGACCATCTTCAAGTCTATATGTCGATAGAGATACATTTTGTTTTTCAAAAACGGAGAATAGAGCATCGCCGTATTTGCAAACTATTTAAAAAATATATAAAAATGGCAATGCAGAGTGAAACCTTTTCAAAAGTTTTTGAAAATGCTTTTTATGTACACCAAGTTTAGTTCTACTTGTATCCTACTGAAATTATTACTTGCGTGTGCGATCGAGCACATAGCAAACCAAGGCCACGACCAAAAGCTCGGTTGAGCGCTCCCCTATAAGCTTAGCTATCAAGGCCGTGGGCCGCGATCCAATTCTCGACGGCGTAGCAGTCCGTATCGCTTCAGTAGGACCCGGCTACCGTGCTCAGTATGTAGTTGCATTCGCATTGTCACCCGTTTTTCAAGCAGAATTTAGTGTAAGTTAAATCTAACTTTTCTCCGAGCTTTATAAAAGTTTAAAAGCCACTATTGTTGGATGTGAAATTATAAAAAAGGCTGATGTATAACCTCAAGTTATTCACACAGTTTGCAGCCTCATGAAAGGTTGATGCAAAAACATTTCATCGCATTAAAACTGCGGTGCAGCTGTTTTCGTGACCAAAATATATATCCTGTATGTTTTTCTGGAGAGGCCAAATTTCGCTTGGGATGAAAACTTGAAATCGAGTATTTCACTTTCATTAACATTGTGTTTCAGCGTTTCAAGAAGTTAAAGATGAAAAACGTAAAGCTCACCACAAGTAACTATAAACTTGTCAGTGCCGCTTCAAATCTATTTACTGACACACCTTACCGGTGCAAAAATCAAATAAATAGATAAATAAATAGATAAATAGATAAATAAATAGATAAATAGATAAGTAAAACGTGGTAATGTTTATCGGTCCGTACAAAAGAGGGGCATACATAAATACATACATTCACACTTACAAAGCATGAATTGCAAAATATGTGCAATGCAATTAAGGGTGTGCGTCCATTCGTCCGTCCATTCACGCAGATATCTAAGAGATGCCTGGAGTGATTTTATTCAAACTTGGTACAATGATAACTTGATATGTCATACATATGCATGTCAATTTGTTTGTGATACGATCCAATATGGCCGCCGTGCGGCCATTTTGTTACGATTTTTTCATGTACGGAGCTATTACACTCAAACATGTTTCAACCCATTTATTCAAAGTTTGTACACTGTCATTGACTTATGTCATACATATGCATATTGATTTTTTAGACGGTAAGATCAAATATGGCTGCATGGTGGCCATTTTGTCTTGATTTTTTCATATATAGAGCCATAAATCAGACATATTTCCACCAGTACTATCATTTATAGTTGGTACAAGGACATTGACCTATGTCATACATATGCACATATTAATAAGTTAGGGTTAGGGTTAGGGTTAAGGTTAGGGTTAGTGTTAGGCTTAGGTTAGGGTTAGGGCTAGATTTAGACTTATTCACTCCCTCTATATATTGAGACTCAATATATAGAGGGAGTGATCAATAAGTCTAACCCTAACCCTAACCCTAACTTAAGCCTAACCCTAACCCTAACCCTAACCCTAACTTAAGCCTAACCCTAACCCTAACCCTAACCCTAACTTAAGCCTAACCTAACCCCAACCATCGGAAATACATATCAACAAACAAACAAACAAACAAACAAACAAATAAATAAATAAATAAATAAATAAACAAATAAATAAATAAATAAACTGCTCTTTATTGACAAATATTAACAAAACAGCTTTTCGCTGATATTTTATTAAAAATAACAAACACAAACACATACACACAAACAAACAGACACAAATAAACAACAAGCACGAGTCCCCTGTGATTGAGCCCCATCTTTATTGCAGTCACAGGCCCACGGAACGTTTCGTAGATCGTCGTCGGATGGGAAGTGACTGACACTGTGAGGCTGAAGCCCGAACCTCGGTACTGTATAAGAATATTATACAGTACCGAGGTTCGGTCTTCGGCCTCACAGTGTCAGTCACTTCCCATCCGACGACGATCTACGAAACATTCCGTGGGCCTGTGATTGCAGTATCCTAATTAATTAAAGTACCCATGAACAAGTGGAGACTGTGTCATCAACGATGACTTGTTTTACTTGTTTTGATATTCTATTTTATAACAAGTACACAGCCGTGTTAAACTTTTAATTAATTGTATTGTCACTCACCGTTCGGAATTCTATCTAAAACGTACGATAGTATAGCATTCATAGTTTGTACATCCGGGAACCTTGGCATATGGCCACCTATACTTAAGTGAGGCTACCCACAATTCCCCTTGTTTTGTTCACTCAGACATTTTTTGCTAAAGGCTTTTTCAATTTTATCAGTTTCTTAACGATTTGTAACTTACAATTTAAGTTCAGGATTATTTGTTAAGACTATGTTCCAAAATTATTGATTATGTTTAAAATTCAAGAGTAAATTGAATGAGAAGTTGATGTTTGGAGGTGCTAAAAATTGCACACTTGTCAAGATAAAGTTATCAGCAACTAAGACGGTCTCATCATACCACCTGTCAGACATGCAAATTTCCTTTGTTACGAACATTAAAAAAAAATCAATACCCTTTCTTTTGCCAACACAGATGCAACTTATTCCCTTAGTTCCCTTGAAAATATTGTGTATGGCTGTCAAAAATCTATGTCGACAAAGTTACAAAATTGCTATCTCCTCCGCGGAAAAGGGTTGATCTTCTCATTATTCACAGTGAGAAATCAGAAATTATGATGATCAGAACTATGTTGCCAAAATTTGAAATATGAACCGAGTTGTTCTGTGTACAGAAGAAATTTGCTTCAGTTCAGTGAGTGATCTCCGTGTGTACAGATCATGGAGGATTGTGGGTAGCCTCACTTACTGTGTACCAGGGATATCCTTTTGTAGAGGTGTACTATGCTGCTACGTGGATGGACGCCAAAGCAATGTTTGAAATTTCAAACATTGCTTTGGCGTCCATCCACGTAGCAGCATAGTACACCTCTACAAAAGGATATCCCTGGTATTCTCCATCTGGCACTGAAAGATTAATCAGTCCGGGTTATGTCCATATAGAGGATAGAAGGGAAGAGCCAATGGCAGACCGTATATGTAATTAATTTCAGGTAAGAACCAATCACGTACTGTATATGTACAAGGGTCAAAGGTTACGTTGGTTCACTTTGAAATGTTATGTTCTGATCGCGATATGACCTGACAGATCTACCGATCGAGTGAGACTGTTGGCTACCCTGAAGTATCTTAGCTCCAGTCGATTGGCGACGTTCTACAGTGTTAAAATTGTAAGATTTCTTCAGGAATAGTTTGCTGAGTTTCTTTACCCTTGACTATATTCGACAACGTAAAGAGTTATTGGACGTTTTTCCTTCTCTTTTCCAGCTTTTGGTTAACTTCTCGGCGATTGATCCGGCGCGCTTCGCTCCCAGCGAAGGGTTAATCGTACCGGGAAATGCATGGTGATCGAAAAAATTGTGCTCCATCGTGTTCCCATGACCGACTAAAACAGTTGACCCATCTTTGCAAATCTTGAAACATTCTCCATACTGCAGATGGCAAGGTTAAATTGAAATTTGACCAAAATAGGTGATATTTGGCGACAAATAACTTACTGTAGATTTACAAGGGTCAAATGCTGATTTCTAGGAGCCGTACCCGGCCAGGAAATTCATCCAAATAAGTAATTTTCAATGTACTAACCACTTGTGTCGACACACACACACACATATATATCATATATATAATATATATATATATATATATATATATATATATATATATATATATATATATATATATATATATATATATATATATATACACATAAAATATATACAATGTGCTCTCCCGGTTATCACCATAATGGCTTTTATGGCAATCTCTGATATTATATATATATATATATATATATATATATATATATATATATATATATATATTATATATATATATATATATATATATATATATATATATTATATATATCAGAGATGTTTAATATTTTTGGTGCGCCCTCAGGGCGCTGTATTTGAATATATCAGAGATATATGTCAGAAATAGCTTGATATCTGTAAATTGACAGTCAGTTTTGCAAAATGGACTTATCATTATGAAATCTGCAGTTTATATGAATGCTCTGACAACTTTCTGATACTTTTCTGTTTCTTCTGTGAGAATTCAGTTATAGAACGCAACATGCACTAATCACTAAATGCACTTTATCAGTTCTGGAGATCTGGTTATGATAAAAAGTGTGGGATACATTCACAGCTCATTCAAAATACTGTATTCAAACTTTAGAATTGACACTTTTAAGGTCCAATCTTACAACTAACATGCCAACTACCTTTTATTTTACCTTTGTCGTGCACAGGGGGGTCACCCTGTTTTCAAAAGTTGGAATAGGGAGGCCAGCCACTTTTTGACACCAGCAAAAATAATCCACCGCTGCCCCTCCCCCCATGCCGAAGAAACTGACCGGTCCCTAACATTTCTTGTCGAAGGTCAATGACTTTTAATACCATAACTCTAGTCTGAAGAAAGTTTAGGTATAAAAGTAATACGATCACACTATTCTATGTTCCTTGCGTATTGCCAAATATGAGTCATGTGCTCCTTCAGCGAAAGCATTTTCCACAAGGACAAAAATTCGATATCTGCAGCAAGTATGCTGGTATTGTCATTACCGACATTTGCAGATGCACTCTCACACAATGGGTGTAAGTCTGCATTTGTGTTTAAATTTCTCAAGACATTTTCAACGTTTTTGGTCCAACATCTTTTGTGATATTTAATATAAATGGCTCTAGCATCGTTTGGATCTATTGCACCACTGAGTCTGACTTTTAACAAGTCCGATTTTACTTGGTTTACTGCCCTTTGTAGTTTTCCCAAGCATTGAATTGAGAGGACTCAAAGAAAACCTATATTGTTGACAGAAAAAACACATGCTTTTGTCGTATGTACTAGCTTATTGTCTAGTGAAAGCAACTTTAGGTTCAGATGAACCAACACTTTCCATGGTAGATGAGGTTTAAAGTTGCTTTACCTAATAATACAGAGCTATCATCGTGCCTTAATGCTTTTTCATAGCACAATTTTGCTCTCTGGAGTAGACCTCTGTGGCAAGTATTTGCATAGCATTCCCTATGCCAGCTAGCACCACAAGCTCGAAGGGAAAAAGAATCATCATCTCTGAGTCTTGAACTTATTTCTGGAAAGACACCATCACCAAATTCACTTCTCTGGTGAACAAACTCTACACTGTGTCATATGCAGTGGAAATTGACACAAGCTCGCCACTTGCTTCCTGACGTATCAGGCATAAAGAGAACATTCTGAAACATACTTTAAGTCTGTTTCAGAACGTCCTCTTTTCGGAGGAATGGTATGTTTTTCCATACTGAAAATTTTGACAAAGTTATTTGCATGCAATATGATGTCAGTTATGTGAAATATATGTGAAACGCAACCACTAAATGTCGACTATTCCGTGACGTTAAAATATCGAGTAAATATCCTTTGGATAACGGTTTCTGAGAAACTACTAACACCGTCTTTGACTTCTCTTGTAGTCTTTAACCCTAAATAACCTATGGACTAAACCTGTGTCTCAATAAAGGATCAACCTATTGTTAATGTATCATTTTTCGTACTCCATATCAATGTTCTAACAATGGGTGTCTTGGTTAGTACAACATTGTGCGTACTGGAGTTAATTTTCAAAAGACACAGGTAATAGCCTATATTTCTCAGTGCAGAGGCTTAGTTTTGATAAACGGCTTCTACATGTAGCCTATGTTTAGTAACAAGTCTCTAATCCCTGCTATTGTTACTAAGGAAACATCCAAATCGTTTTACATGACTTGGAGAGAAATGCGAGGAAAAGGGATGAGTAGTAAAGTAAACGTGGGCAACTGGGATGAAGTAAGAATTTTACACCCCATTTTATTCATTTATCTACATGAAGCGAAGGAAAAATTAACCATCCATGTAACTAAAGTATAACCCTGACCTATATATGAACTCACGCACGCGCAGCAGTGCATTGTCCTGAACTAAGCGGGAAATTCCCTGCTGAGCATGTTTATACATGTACGGGAAATTCCGTGTGAGTCATCACCATCAAACTAGCCTATATAAAGGACCCCCGTTGTCAGTCCGGCCGGCCGGTCGCGGAGTCTAGCTGATGTGAATTTTTTCTACTGCATGACTGAGGTCTGAATTTCCGGTAGGTTTTTTTCTGAACTCGGAGTTCCTATCGGTGCGAACTTGTTCACCCGATAGATAAAATTTTAGTAATTTCCTCTGAACTTAAAATATGACGAAAGACCATTACTTCAAACAAAATGAGTCGTTTCAGATGAATGGTACTGATATCTAAAGTGTTCACTCTTTTATCTTTACGTACAAATGTAGTTCCTAAGTCGTTCTCTATTCTATCCCACCAACAAAACATTCAATACTCATTTCCCCTCCCCGATCTTTATCAATACTTATGATAATATCACAAGTTGTTCTGTTATCTGTTTTCATAGCATAATATCCAACCAAATCGTCAAATTCATCTCCAGTAGCTAACTTTACACATCTAATGAGAACTGTACCACGTTGAAGTATTTTCATATTATCAGTCATCTGTTGATTTACAGTCTGTAAAGTGAGAACAGCTGCCTCATCACCGACACTTTTAAGACCCAGTTTCTTTAAAGTTGTGTCCCAAAATAATCTAACTGGAACTCCGCTAGCTGTATACGAGCAATAATTCTCCCCCTCGTTTATCCACCTTCTTAGTGTATTATCTGCCTTCATTATTGTATTAAGAGGACTAATTTTAAGATGAATTGGTATACCAAGAAGTGCAATGTATGGATTCGTAGGAGTAAGCCAACTACGAAAATCTAACAATTTATATTTGTTTACATTGCTATCAAAATAAATCACATTCGGAGTTCCTGGTGGTTCAGCAACACCTCCTGCAATTTCACTATCCAATATATCTAAGATGTTACGCGGCACATTATAAGGCATGAATTTCTGACTAGCCGAATCCCATGTCAGAGCAAAAGGAGTAGAATCATTCGAAGCCTTTGTGGCGTCAATTACAGTTTCATCAATGTCTTTAGTTCGGAAAATTCTACAGCATGTTCGTGGGTGGCGCCGCGGCATTGGCTAAAACGAAATATTTTTCGCGGTCTTTATAACGAAGGACGTAATCCTTATTATGATTAGCAGCCATCTTAGTATTATTGTTAACTTTAACATCACTCAGATCTTCAAGCTCAAGATTTTGCATACGAATTGTACCTAGACCGAAGCCACTTGGATCAGACATACTCCGTAGGGACCTATATACAGTGAAAATTAAAATAATACCTTGTAATATACACAACCATGGCTTCAGCTATAGGAATGACAGTTCTCGGTGCTGTATTAAATGCAACGGCATTCACAGGAGGAAATATTATCGGACAAAAGCTTTCCGGTAATGGTGATGCTCTTATTGAAGAAAAGGTCCGACATGATAAAGCATTAGAAAAATTTGAACATGATCGCAACGTCTGGTCAGAAAAAAGATTACTACAGGCTGATTGGGAAAGAGAAAATCAAGCAAAGGACGCACATGCTGCAGCTGAGTTAAGAGATACAGATGCAGAAATCCTTGAAGAAGCAGAAGCGGTGCAAAGCCGTTCCGAAGGCGAAGCAGTTCAATTCTCAGATTATTATCAACCCAGTCCTGAGCAAAAGAAATATGAGATGATCTATATTGCTGAAGGATTGGCCGTGGGATGGTTTATCTTCCGATAGGGTTACACCGGCCCCGCTTCGGACTACAATAATTCAATACAAAAGCTAATTGGCCAGTTATTGAAATCGATCATGTTCCCATCCTGATCTGTTATCCAGATACGCATTGAATTCATGTAATCTCCCCCTTTTCTCAATGGCATAGAAATTGCTCCGTTTTTAAAATCGTAAGTAACCTTTTCACTTATTTCTCTCGTATCCCGGATGGGAAGTATTTGTAAACAGTTCGATACTTTCCCCTGTATGTATCCTCCGGAGGCACCCGAACCAAATGAAACATAATTTCAGTAACATCGACTACATCTGAATGAACTATATATTTAGTGACTGTTAAGAAATCCACTTTCTTCGGACTCATAGTACTTTTTATAACTGGGTTGTCCTCTGGCTTATCTGAAAAGCCAACGACGTTGGCGAAGCTACCTGTAGCATTGAAATAAACTTTAACATCTTTAGCCAAAGTTAGAAAACGTGGTTTGTCGGCAGATGTTTTTCAAAATTAATTTTTTGCTTCAACCCGATTGCTTTGTTTAACGTATCGATATTGTAGTTACCTGGACGTATTGATTTAGTCTTCTTCGGTTGGTCACCTTCTTGATATTTTATTACATTATTCGTCGATGTTATGTTATGCCATGAATTATATAGTCCGCACTCTAGCAGTCTTATCTTCGTAAACTGTGTCGTGTCAATACAAGGGTAAAAATTAACAGTAACAGGTTCACCTGTTTTGCTTTCAATCCAAATGATCATCGTTGTACGTTGTATGTATATATTACTAAGTATAAATGTTCGATGAATAATATTCCGAAGGTGCCCATTACGAAGTATAAGGTTCTGCAGGAATAATATTTTTCTGTTCAAGGAGATCTTTGGTTGCTACCGCGGCAGCAGTCGCACCGCCTAATTTTCCAATCGAGTCAAATTTGGACGACTTGGATCGCCAACCTCTATTTTCAGAAATTTGCTGGAGATCATAAGATATCCCATCGCAAGTCCTGCGATTACAATACCATCGTACATTGTGTTTACAACTGTTTTAATATCCATGATTGCTGACTAGTATATAAAATAAAAAATAAAAATAAAAAATATGGGGAGTAATCCATCTCATACAATGTAGAGGAGCTGGGTCCTCCCTCCCCCTCCCCCTCCCCTGTCGGAACTGTTCCGGATGGAGCTGCTACGTGCTCTGTTTTTTTCGCTTTCTGTGGAGGATCTTTCCGGACGGAACAATAATGTCGAGCACGCCCCCAATATAGCCCTAATGCAGTCAATGAAACTCCCACAATTCCTAAAACAAGATAACATTTATTATACCAGCGTGAATTATTATCACACTGTTCTTTCATTGTAGGCGGTAGGTCTGCTACCGCATCGATCCCCTCCCCCCCCTCCCTCTCCATTGCTTTTAGTTTCTTCTCCCTGTTTTGCCTGTTCCATTCCGCTAGTCGCTTCCCTGAAGCAACTCTCCCTGGATGCTTCGGCGGTAACGTCACTTTCTCTATGTTGCGCTGTGTCGGAGTCGGCGGAGCCGTTTGCGGTGTGGGGGTCGTCGGCGGGGCTTCTGACGGAGCCGTTTGCTGAGTCGTCGAAGTTGAATCCATTTATTTCAGGTACTATATTAAACCCGATTTTTTTAAATTTAAATGTTTACCCGTAATTAAACCGGTGGAAATTAGTGCAATCACGGGCCCCCACGTGTACCCTATCCGCCCTGATAATCGTTTTATTTCACTGTTTAGAATAAAATCCTTTTTAAGATCAGTGGCATAGTTATCTCGGTCATCGATTGGAACTACCTGACTTATTGCGCGGGCTCCTAGATCTATGAAACTTTGAGTGATGGTATCACTTATAAGAGAACTGTATTTCGCTTCATAGACTTTAAAGGCTCGTGTTATGAATTCATCTTTCCACGTTTCCACTTCTCTAACTGTAAACTCCTTACCAAAAAATAACTTACTTTGACCACTTGCGATGACACAGAGTATTTTTTCACGTTTTGTCTCTATTATGGATTGATTATTGTCCGAAGGCGCCGAAGCCCCTTCGGAACCGTTCCGGTAGGGCGCTGCCATATTTGCCGCTGCCGATGACTTTATTAAATTCTCCATTGTTTGCAGTATGTTATCTATTCTTAGTAAAAAATAAAAAATTCGTTTAAACCTGAATCCGAAATAAAGTATTAACATAGTCTGGAATGTTAGTACCCCTAACAGAACCGTACCGACAGGGATTCCGACAGGGATTCCGGGAAAATTCTCCTCCATTTAAATCTATATGTATATAGAAACACGAATAATGAGTACAGACTTATTCCCAGTTGCTTTTCATTGAATAAGACGAGCGTACCGACAGTACAGCATGCTGATATTCCTTCCAAACCGGACGGGGAATAAAACCTATTCTCATGGACTTAGAAATATATGTAACGCCGACAGATAAATTTACTTTTCATCCACGGGATATATTTAAAGATAATGTAATCACTCATCGATCAGCGAAAGAAAGTAATGTCTGGCTGGGCGGTCCAAACATGAAATACTGGGACCAGCAATTAAATTTCGCCGTATGGTGCAGCACTACTGGTTGTGGTATATCATTCGCCCATCTCTTCGATAAGAAATTTCCGCCGCAAATACGATCATTCTGTCGTTTTCATGTATACTTTACAATACGTCGGATCCTTCATGAAATGGGCGTTGCACTTCCAGACGATACCCCCACCTTCAAAGCGGGCGACAATCCGTACAATCTCGTCCAATATGAACTTCTATGTACAGAATTTGGAAATATAAGTCCAACGAAGTCCGACTTTCGTTATCGAAAAGGTCAAAATAAGGGTCTTGGTTATGGTTATGAATATTACACTAATCGTGGTCCCGTTCGACAGCCAAAAGCGATATACAACGGTCGGACTTTTTCCTCTCCGCCGACGGAGGCGTTTTCTATACACATACATTTTTGGAAAGAAAAAACATGTACTGTCCGACAAAGAACGACCGCACTACTATTTCTTCCGAAATGATGGATCGGAGGGACAATACAATAGTTTCATCCCTCTGACAGGAGACTCCGGACTAACAAAGGCCGGTCTCGCTCGCCTCAATGAAAGCCTTGAAGCCTACGTATATTGCATACTTGGCGCACAAGCGAATATTCGTAGTACCATTGTGGGTGATACAGGCAGTGCACAGCAAGTCCGAAAAGAATTCGGCGTTCTCCTCGAAGATGAAATTCGTAATACAGACAAAGTAATCAGTTATAGGCGATATCAAGACACAATAATGAATACTGGTGTCAAACTTGATATGGCAGTCTCACCCAATTTACTTCTCTTACCGTCTGAGATGGTCATCCTTTCGGGCCCAGCAATCTCGGGTTATAATAATGAATTGCAATACGCAACAGAATCTATGTCCTTCGGGGTGAACGGTGATATAAACACGGAAGTTCGAGAAAGTGCTGTACACGAGATGGAAGGAGGGGAGGAGGGGGAGATCCTGTGAAGTGGCAAGACGAGCCCGGAGAGTCACCACCACCTCACAATGACACGACTCGGATTCGGTCCCCTCCCCTCCCCTCCCCGGAACGGGCAGCATCTGCAGACCCTATTCACGAATATGGTAAAATTGGTTTGTTATCTTTAGCAATATTCATTACTATTGTAGGTACTGGAATAAAGTCACTAACTATATAGTTCATTCAGATGCTGTCGATGTGACTGGGTTTCATCTAACTCGAACCAGTAACTTAAAAGAACTAGAAGAGATTCATTAATTTACAGTATATAGATCCAGAGGAAATGTCAATATACGTAACCCCACCATTCAACATGATTATAACTGGACCGACATATTCTGGCAAAACAGAATTTATGTTGGACCTCCTCACCGGTCCGTACTTAAGGAAATTCGAATATGTGATATTCATTTGCCCAACATTCATGAATAATAAAGCGTATAATAGAAGATTCATTTTCACCGATGATAATGTGTTTATATTTCCAGTCGGACTCGATGCAGTGGATGATACATTAACCTACGTGCATAAAGAATGGGCCGGCACGAACACTTTAATAATCCTCGACGACTGCGCCTCGTCCAAAGATATGAAGAAGCGCAGTAACGTTTTAGTCCAACTTGGTTTCAGCGCAAGACATGACGGATTATCTGTCTGGGTTCTGACTCAACAATATACTAGTATTAGTAAACCATTTAGGGAAAACATACAGATGTTAGTACTATTTTACACACCGAACAAGACAGACAACAAACTATTATAAAGAATATGGAATGGAGGTGTCAGAACGGGAGGTGGTTCCCTAATCAGGCAATTGAAAAGTACACCATTCAGTAAACTAGTATTTCATTTACGGCATCCGTACGACATTCAATTTTTCGTTTAAGAGGGGAAATATAAACATTATTATGTTCAATATAAACAACTGCTAAGCTAATCATGGAAGACGACAACACCGAAGGCGCTCTTAGAGAATTATATTACAACCCGAAAACTGGTTTTGGAGGTGTACAAAAATTATATGACGCAGCACGCTCCAGCGGACTCCACGTCACTAAGAAAGAGGTGCAGGAGTGGTTAAAAACTCAGCTAACTTATAATCTACATAAACCGGTACCTCGTACTCGTGGGGGTGGTTCGGGCGGCCGGCGCGTTTTTGTAACATCGATAGACTCTCAATGGCAAGCGGATCTTGTGGAATTCCCTCCCCCGTTCGCAAAAGAGAACCGTAACATTCGATACATGCTAACAGTAATCGATGTGCTAAGCAAATATGCATGGGCCAGGCCGATACAGTCAAAAACGGCTGATGATACGTTGCAGGCACTACAAGACGTGATTAAGAAATCTGGGAGAAGGCCCGACAAACTTCAGACAGATGAGGGGCGGGAATTTACTAATCGAAAAATGCAGGGGTGGCTCCAGGAGGTGGAATTCACTGGTTTCACACCTACAGTGACAAAAAAGCTAGCGTCGTTGAACGTTTTAATCGGACCCTCAAGACGATGATGTGGAAATACTTTACATATAAACAGACACGAGAATGGCTTTCTATTCTACCACAACTTCTCGAGAATTACAATAACACCGTTCACGGAAGTATCAAAATGAAACCCAGGGACGTAACAGAGGAGAACGATTGGCAGGCATTTTATACACTATTCGGTCCTGAGTTGGCAGCCGGGGAGCTGACCCTGAATTCAAGCCGGGAGAACGGGTCCGAATTACCGAATTACAAATACAAGACCACTTTTAAGAAAGGATATTTACCAAATTGGACAGAGGAGATTTTCGTAGTTTCAAAAGTTGTGTACGCAGCTGGCTTGGAAACGCCACCAGTTTACAAAATAAAAGATCTGAATGGAGAGGAAATACTCGGCACTTTCTATTCTGATGAACTTCAGAGCGCCCGGGAGCCGACGAGCTGTACAGAGTAGAACGAATTTTGAAGACGAAAAAAATTAGAGGAAAGAAATATTATCTGATAAAATGGAAAGGTTATCCAGAAAGTTTCAATAGTTGGGAGCCAGAGGAAAATGTTATTAGTACTACGTAAGTACTTCGTAAGTTCCTGTGCTGGTACTACGTAAGTACTTCGTAAGTTCCTGTCCATGGTACTTGTCAAGTACTACGTAAGTACTAACGTAAGTATTTACGAAAGTTATTCAATAAGTACCATGGAAAAGTCTTAATTTCTTGAAAGCCGAAAGTGTCAGTTTACCACCCCACTTCCACCCCCCACCTGGCCAAGTATTTATCATGTACTGTCGTAAGTAATGTTCACTTACTGCATCTTTTTCGGCCGTATGTGGATGAGGTGGTAACTCGGTTCCTGAACATATTAAGTTTGCAAGATCTTCAAAACGACTTCTCATGTTACCACAGTCCGTTCTTTCGAGTCCCCCTTGTTCAGCTTTATCGATAAGTTCTGGTTGAAGTATAATGTACACAACTGACATAAGCCATAGACAAGTAACTTCAAAGTCCGGTGTTACAGAACCGTAGGGTTTCATAATGTCAAGTGCTCGTAGGTCAAACGAAGCATTATAAGCACACACAGATTCACAAGCGTTAAGAAGTTTGTGTAGGTTCTTGAGTGAGACTCGAGGTTGTTCTAGTTGTTCTTGACCAGGTGGGAAGTACGCTTTTTCAAGTTCCTCCTCCTTGAAACCGTCTATTAAAAATCCCTGGCTGCCGCCGCTCCATGCAATTCCAAAGTCAAAAGCTCGTGGATATTCTACTGGTCCGACTGTCTCGGTATCAATTGTTGGATTAAGTATATTCTTGAGAACGAGGGGGGTAAGAGCGTTCCGAATTACCAAACATGGAAGTCTGTAGTCGTGGCAAATTTCTAAGAAAGTCTGTTTGAACTTGTTGTGAATCTCTTCTAGTTCTTCTAAGGCGGCTATTTCGTACGACCTGGCTCGAGTCAACACATTCCGCCTGCAATAATCCCAAGGCATATCTTTGAATATGATAATGAAACTGGGTAATGGTCAAATGCTCTAGAAACATCTTTTTTTCTTCCCACTCCAGTGGAAACGCCCCGGATTCGAGAAAAAGTCAGATGTTGAATTATGGAAGAGTCACAAATAATGTATTGTTCTGAAGGGAGGGGGTTTCCTCCTTCCTCCTCCCAGCCTGACATTGTAAACTAAGCGTATGTTCTATAAACTGGTTCTGAAAATCAGCAATCGAAACGGGGGAGCGCCCATTATAAAAGTCGGCAATGTTGCTGGAAAAACTAGTGTCAAATTCTGGTACGTGATACGGATCCAAATTTACTGCATCGTAACTCTTACCACTTCCAGTTGGTCCATTTATGAATATGTATGACATTTTAGGATACTATATCATAGAAAAAATTTTTTTAAATTATTTTTATTAAGATATATACGATAAGACAATGACAATCCTTTCTATTTCAACTGCAATAAAAATACTTGAAACCGGAGAAGAGAATATTCAAATCAGTGACGGCAAACTCATATTTGGTGAATCATTGGTAGATCCTTTCATATACGTAGACAGTGAGCTAGAAGTAGTTTCCCCATCGGACCTAAGTACGGCTCTAGAGATCCTGCTACATGCGATGGGGTGTGTGTCCGTTGGCAACCGAGTCTTCAAAAGTTTACTGATTTAATAATATTCCGTACCCTAGGTGAAAGTTTCGATGCAAGCACTGCTAAAAGTTATGCTGCAAGCCTGGCCGCTCACTCCAAGAATACTACTGGATTTTACAATCCATCTAAAGTGTATCAGAAGCGAGGAGCGAGGGCCTCAGCCAGTTGCGTATTTTAAATTTCAGTTTAAAAGAGGGGGAGGGGGAGGGGCTCACGATTTCGCTACATGTATTGATATGGTTCAAGAAATTGACTGCGGTTTTAAAACAGTGAGCCCGTTACTACCAGTCCGAGAAAATCCTGCTATTGTACCTCGTAATATCCGAAAAGGTAGTAAGATAGAATTCTTAGCATTTAAACCGCGCTTAAGTAAGCGTGCTCTTTCTTTCACTGTTGAGAGATTAATATTTTGTGCTGCGCCTAATAAACCAGAAATTCAAGATGTGGAAGAACTAGTCGACTTAGAAAGATTAGGTGAGATATATAAACAAATAAATGCTGACAAAAATATTATAGTGGATTTTGATGACCTATCATAGAATAATTATTTTTTCATTTTAAAAATTTTTAGGATAGTATATATATCATAAAGATGGCCAGTTTACATACAGCATTCAAGGGAGCAGTTTTACAAAAAAAATTTCCTGAAGTCAAGCGAGTCAAGGATATCGGGGAGCTGGTGGATATTGAAGGTATGGTCAAAGAAACGGAACGAAAGATGTACTCTGTTTATACCGAAATGGAAGTCAAATTATCGGATCCGAAAACTGGTAATACACAACCGCGTTCATTGTATGTTAAATTAAATGATACATACACAAAAGATGTAAGAGGATCGGGATTGGATGTGGGGCAACAATTAATAGATCGCTACGATCGTATGCTTGATACAATTGAAAATGTTGAGGGTTCTGGTCTCGTTCTCGAGGAGATACTTAATTTTGAAGTAATTCTAGTAGAAGTTTTACTCGGGGCTGGGGCTGGCGCAGTCCAACTTCCCGGATGGTTAAAAATAAGCATTGTGTTAGCGATCTGGTGCTACCTTCGGGCAGCGAGAACTGTTTTCAATACGCCATCGTAGCAAGTTTAAAGTTGGCCGACCCCGAGTTTCGTGAAAAGAAATGTGGTCAGGTAAGGAGAAAATGGAATACGTACGCCCCATTTATTGCTGACTACTGTTGGGAAGGTATTCCCTTTCCTACGCCCGCCGATCTGACTGTATTCAGGCGCTTCGAGCAGCAAAATCCAGGCATCAAACTTCAAGTATTTCAGATCTACGAAAATGATCCCGATCCGTCCGGCATAAATGTGTTATATAGTAGCTGTAGCGGAGCCGAAGGCGGAGCCCATTCCGAAGGTGAAGCCGATAGGAATCAAATAGCAAATATCTTACTGATAGTTGGTGAAGACGGCGGCCGTTCTCACTTCGTACCAATTACTGCGGAAAATCGCCTTCGTAATTCTCGTACTAATCGAAAGAATGAGCGCAGACGGAAGTGTATTTGTATGGTTTGTAAAAGAGGTTTAAGTCAACAGAAGAATTAGAAAAACATCAGGTATACTGTGGAACAGACACTGCCCAGCCAGATTTTCCTAAGGAAGTGTGTCAATTTGAAGGACATCGGAAGAAGGTTCCTTCTCCCTACGTCGTCTATGCAGATACTGAGGCAATTATTGAGAAGGGGACCGGCCGCACATTCCAATTTGTCTTTCGTATGTTATGGTGGAACGGGGGTGGGGGCTCCTTCGGAACGAGGCCCGGGCCGACCCACTGTTTATGGTAAAAGAACATTCACAGGTCTCTCCTGTGTTACAGACTTTCTAAAGGATATGAAAGAACGGGCCGAGTATTATTCTAAATCGTATTATTGGAAAATAATACCGATGAGGGATCCTTCTAATTACCGGCGCGACGGATGTGATCCAGTCTGTATTGCATGTGGAGAGCCGGCAGGATACCGAGTAGTGAAGGAGGAGGCGACCTTCTATTGCGAAGGATGCCGGCCGTCGAGAACCATTCCTATCTACTTTCACAACCTCAAGGGATACGATGGTTCTTTTATTTTGAAAGAATTACATGAAATCGTTACCGAAGGAGATGATGGGGGTTCCGGACCAGAGCCTAAAATCATAGCTAAGACGAGCAATGGAGGAATTATGGGTCTCTCGAAAACATTATTTTTCACGCCTCAATTGTTGTTGCCGGAGGGAAGAGGGAGATAAAGAAACGTTTCTTTTCTATAAAGTTTATGGACAGTGCTCAGCTGATGATGGGGTCATTGGCGAAGTTGGCAAAAACTGTGCCGGAGCCCACGGGTGGACGGCGGCGCCACTTTCATACCCGGACATTCAAAGGGCGAAAGGTTTCTTCCCCTACGAATATTTAGACTCGGTTGACAGACTGGGAGAGAACCAGCTCCCGGAGAGGGGGGAATTTTATAGCGAATTGACGGAAGAGGGGATTTCAGAGGCCGATTACGAACATGCTTTGCGAGTATGGGACGAAGTTGGATGTAAGACGATTCGTGATTATATGGAATTCTATTGTGAGACTGACGTTCTACTTCTTGCAAATATATTTGAAAATTTTCGTGACACATGTTTAGAAGCATATAAGTTAGATCCGGCCCATTACATGTCAGCGCCTGGCTTGACATGGGATGCCATGTTACTTTACACGGGTAATAAGTTTAAACTCATTCAAGATGCTGAGCAGATGACTTTCGTACAACGGGGAATACGAGGAGGTATCAGCCAGTGTAATATTCATTATTTACAGACAAATCATCCGGCCGTCGCCGGCGGAGCTGGCGGGAATTACGATCCAGAGAAGCCGGTGACCGAAATAAAATATCTCGATGCAAACAATCTCTACGGCTGGGCAATGAGTCAGGCAATGCCTACGGGCGGACTTCATTGGATGACGATGGAAGAGTGGGAGGAATGGGCCGCCGAGGGGGGAGCGGGGGGCGGAGCCGGAGCGTGGGGACCTGGTTCCACCTTTCCACCAAGTTTTCTAGAAGTAGACTTAGAATACCCAGCCGAATTACATGAAGAACACAGCGATTTGCCATTAGCGCCACATCACTATGAATTTCCGAGGCAGGGCGGTCGACTGATTACAAGTGTGATGGATAGAGAGAGATACGTCTTACACTACAAGTTGCTTGAATTCTATCTTCGGATGGGAATGAGATTGAAAAAGATTTATCGGGTGCTTGCTTTCGATGAAGCTCCATGTCTCGCGGAATATATTGACTTTAACACTAAAATGAGGGCAAAGGGGAGGACAGATTTTGAAAAGAATTTCTATAAGCTGATGAATAATGCAATGTTCGGTAAGACAATAGAAGATGTTCGAAAGTACAGAGACTTTAAATTTGTTTCGGACTGGAACGGCACGGATAGTGGACGTAAAAAGATTCAGAAGTATAATCCAAAGATGAAACATATAACTTTCATAACTTCCGAAGAGGATGGCGATTCCTGCGACAGTGCCCTACTGGAACTGAAAACGGATGAGCATAGATATGTAAAACCAGTTTTCATCGGCGCCGCAGTACTGGAACTTTCTAAGCTGCTTATGTATGAGACGCATTACAATTACTTTCGGACACAGTTCCCTGGAATACGATTAGCCTACATGGATACTGACAGTTTTGTTTACAGTGTGCCCCTCCCGGACCCGGACGTAACTTTCAATGATATAGTCCGAGAAGATGTTGAAAAGAATGGTGAGAAGTCTATATATGATACTAGTGGGATGAGCGGACCCATGGTGGCCCCCAACTTTCCGAAGATTAATAAAAAAGTGATAGGTAAATTTAAAGATGAGTTGAATGGTGAACCTATTCTTGATTTTGTCGGCATACGCTCGAAAGTGTATGCTTTTCGAACTCCAACTTCGGAGACGAAAAAAAATAAAGGGGTGAAAGATGTTTGTGTTAGAAAACATTTGAACTTTGAAGATTATAAAGATCTGTTTGAAACTGGGAAGAAGCCGAGCCGGCACAGTTTGTACAGTTTGTACGGAAAAAGGCTGGAGAAATCCGTAGTGAAAAGCGTAGTAAAATTATGATGGCGCCGAATGATATCAAACGTGTGCAGTTATACAATCCAGACACGGGCGAATGGTTGGCAGAAACATGGCCGATAGGACGGACGACGGGTCATGGTTAATATTGTAAAGACATTAATCTACTATTTTCAACAGTGACCTGGGCATCACTGATAACATAAATGTGGGCAAATATATTATCATTGTGAGCGTCATCGCCAACCCACGCGGTATCTTTCTTCAGGATCTCAAGTTGAATTCCGTCCTTTGTGTTCATTACTTTTAAACCATTTCCATGAAACTCAATATCTTTAAAACTACGCAGATCGATAAACAGACAGAATTTATTCTTCAAATAATCGGCCTCATCTATATCAATTTCACACCAATCTTTATCTTCAGCAAAATACCGTCGCACCTCTCGCCAAAATTGTCTTGGTATCATCTTCTGAGCGTACACTTTATTTGCAATGCCTTCGATTGATACAGACACAGATTCAATGGATGGATTAAAGAAAAGTTCACTGTTCAGTTCTGCCTGATTCTGATTTTTAGTGAAGAGTATAGCGATACCTCTAATGCTACGTCGTGGTACATTTATATTTTCATTGATAACCGTGTCCGATTCTTTGAATGGGATTGTTCTAAAATAATGTATATGCTCGTAAAGGTAACTTTTTCCACCGTTGTAATAACCAGCAGTTGACCTCGCGAGATTGAGGTCAGAAATTGTCTCGTATTCCATTTGAATGTTTTTTAATTTATAATTGGTTGTAATAAACTGATTACTGACAAGTAATTGGGGGGCGGGTGCCAACGTAATTTCCCATTCAATATGACTCCCTAACGCTTTTGGATATGCAACTCCATGACCTGTCACGAGGGGGTGAGTGAGACGAATAGCATATTTTGTTTTATATGTGTCGAAAAGTAAATTATCGCCCACGACAGCAGCATCTGCATCGGTCGCACCGCTTCTTAATTTTCTTAGATTTTCGTTCTGAATTCCATACAGTGTCATGTTCGTTCTCTCCTTTTTATGTTTGAAGAGATCGCGATAACATTCAATAAGGTTATTTATTCAAATCGAAAAGTGTCTGACCCTCAAATGTGAGTTTCATACGCTCCACCAAATTTTTTGCAACATTTTGTACTACACGGGTAGTTCCACCTCCCGTTACTTCGAGATCAAAAACCAGGTCGAAAGTATCTGGAACTAAGAGTACTCCGCTTTCTAACTTCGGACATCGTATGATAAGTGTCTGGCCTGGATCTGCCTCACTTGGATTATGAGCAATCACGTGATGAGTTCTTTCTGACTTCGTTCCATTCGGTATTCGGTTGGTGAAAGTCGGTGATAATGTTCTATCGTACCCCATTTTTCGTGTAATGTATATAGTAGAAGAAAAAAAGAAATTACGTTGAAAAGAAAATTAAGTTTCACTTCGTGTATATAATTACTTAGAAGAAAAAATCACATCTTTACGTAAATATTTCCGTCTGACTGAAAGATAAATCGATTGCCTGTGTCGCGAATCAATCGAAGAACCCAATATTCTTGGAGATGATGAGCCTCTTGGTCATCCTCAGTATCCTGGAATACAGCTATGAATTCTAGTCGCTTAAAGAAGTTAGTCTTTTGACATTCCTTCACGAAGCTAAAATGTTATGATATAGATTATCATCTTTGAGTCGGACACCTGGATTTGCTCGAAGGATATGGCGATTTACCCGCCGAAGTTTGCACCATTCCAATTCGACGGAGAAACCAAACAGGTCTTTATTTTTAGAAAGAAACTTTGCAATATTCTTTTCACCAAACATGTTGATGTCGTAGGGAGTGTGATATATTAATACATAATTTTATTTATAATGACTAATGTTAAACCAGTTAAAAATATCCATAGCTGTTCTCCAACAAATCCGACAACCGATCCTGCTGTTTTTAATAGAAAACTGACGAGGGAACCGATTAAACCTGGTATTGCAGCAGCACTTTTTGCGGCCAAGGTTTTTAACCATTCGCCAAATTGCTTTACAATTTCTTTCGCTTTTGTATATACTTTGGGCGGACCTGAACCTCCTGTGTTTGCTCCTCCTCCTCCTCCCCTCCTCCTCTAGTTACAGCCAGGGCAATTGTTGATATTGTCATTCCAAGGGCAGTCAGTATTGCAGCGATTGTTATACCATTTCGTTTAAATAACTCTGTCAGCTTCAGTCTCAGTGATAATTCTGGATCAGAAATTACATCACGAAGAGACCTAGTCGACGCCAGTCTTTCACGTGCCCCACTGATCATATCATGTTGTACTTCAATTCGATTATTAATTTTAGCTAGTCTTGTTCTGAGTTCAGGTGTAAGTTCTGTCTGCTCTGACATAATTTTATCTCTTTCACTGTAAAGCTCATCAAGACGCATATTTGCCATCTTTAATTCATCAACAAAAGCTCTATATTCGGGGTTTAGATTGTTCCATTGTTCGATTTTATTTTCAAAAGCTTGTATTTTATCTGCATTACCAGAAGCATCTTGTCGTAAGAATGTCAGTTCATCTTTGTATATACCCATGTCTTCTGGCGTCATCTTCTCAGCTGGTATTTTATCGTTTTTCACATCTTCAGAATACAATGTACGACTCACATATTCGGGCTCTGCGCTAGAGCGATATTCGACTCCACTCCATGGGTATACTTTATTTATAAATTCAGGTCCTCCTTTCCTCTTCCTTAATGTTGATTTCTCTAAAAATCTACTTCCTTTATCTGTTGTAACTCTGATTTCTTTATAATACAGTTCACCACCAATAATCTCAGCATTTAAAATCAATTCGGTTCGTGCATCCGGATTAGTAATCCTATATTTGTCTAAGAGTCCTTCAGCCATATTTTCTGTAATATTTCTTCTCTGTTTAATTAAAATATCCACCTGTGGGCTATCCACTGAAGGATCTGGGTTTGCAAAAGTACCATCGGTAAAAGATGTTTCAGCACCAGTAACATCGTCATCATTCAAATATGCATCATCGAAATCCTGGAGTGGTATATCTTCTCCTCCTTCTGCCATATTGTATTTCTATATTACTACAATTATTTTTTATCATCCCTTACATATACAGTAAAAAAATGCACATCTCAGTTGTTGAAAGCGTTGAACAATTGGCTGATTATATAGAAAGAACAAGTGCTGCATATCGACGAAGTTATAAATTAATGGGTCGAATTGATATGGCTCTCAATATTACTAAGGGAATTCTTGTAAGTTCTGCTGTAATAGCGGCAATTCCAACAGTTCCAGTTCTTTTAGCTTTAACTCCTATACCAGGTGTTATTATTGATGTAATACAGGGAAAAACGGGTGTAGCAAAGAGACGAGAGAAGTATAAACATTATTATGTGCAATATAAACAGCTGCTTACACAAATACAAGAAAAAGGTGCAACCCTTCGGAACGAGGAGGCTCCGGGGTCAGAACTTATTAAGGACATATTTCATCAGGCGCTAGAAATTCAAAAACAAGAAGGATTTAGTCCGCCGCTGGAGCGATATCTACGATATTATGGATTGAATGGATATGAAAGTTAGTTCGTACCGATAGGAACTTAGTGTTCAACATCAGCTAGACTACGCGACCGGCCGGCCGGACTGACAACGGGGGTCCTTTATATAGGCTAGTTTGATGGTGATGACTCACACGGAATTTCCCGTACACCTTCGGAACGTGTATAAACATGCTCAGCAGGGAATTTCCCGCTTAGTTCAGGACAATGCACTGCTGCGCGTGCGTGAGTTCATATATAGGTCAGGGTCATACTTTAGTTACATGGATGGTTAATTTTTCCTTCGCTTCATGTAGATAAATGAATAAAATGGGGTGTAAAATTCTTACTTCATCCCAGTTGCCCACGTTTACTTTACTACTGGGATGACTTACTCTTATTACAAGCAAAGAATACACTGCTAGGTGCACAGTAATCCAGTCTACACTAGTTAAATTCTGCCCAGAGGTCTGGATTTTACAACCTTGCAGAGCTGGTAATACTGCGGACGACTTACGCTGAATTTCACGGAATTGATAAAATAACGTCTATGATATAGTGTCAAGCGCAGTGCATATCAGAAACTAATCTGTGTCGTTATTTAACATAGTGCATGGGAAATGATGTACAACTGCAACACAACAAGTCCTTGTAATTGCATATAAATCCATATAAAACGGTAAAAACAGATCCAATAATGCCTCAAACAAGGTTTTTTAAATCTATTATGATCTGTGAAGTTCCCTTACACCACTGAAGGTCTTATAAAGTAGTTTGGTCAATGATTATAGCCAATTTGTTTGAACTACAATGCTTAATCATGGAATTTGCCGAGTAACGAATGACCTTGAATTTGATCTTGACAAAGTGGAAAGAAAAAATGCCAACAATCTTTCTTGGACTGTCCAGGTATTGAGGAACAAAATGATATATGTTGATAAGAGTCTTCACGAAATGCACACGGAAGCCAAAATCACGACAAATGACCCCGGACTATACTGTTTGTTCTCCGCGCTAGCGCTATTCACTCTTGTGACCCAGAAGTACTGGAGTGCATTATTTACGAACAAAAGTACGCATCTCTCATTCGTAAGATGTTGGAATGTTGATGGCCAGAAAGACACATGTACAGAAAGTGATAAGTTATAATGTAATACTACAACTAGAAAGATGCATTATATTTATTTATACAATATATGGTAGGCTGCCAATGCTTTGACCATTGTTTCTTTGTTCAACAAAAGCAAAAACATTCAACAGCAGTCTTTGTAAAATACAATGTCCTTAAAGTGACAGTTGCAGTAACTAGTTCATTACGATGTGCAGTGTATCGACGACCATATATTTCTTGTCCTACTCCTGAGAATTAATTTAAATGGCCAGTATTAGCATGGAGCTACCAAAAAGTCTCCATGGTATTAGCTTGTGAACACAATAAGTATACATATGAAGTTCATTCATATTGTGTACAAAGGAGCTCAATCCAGGATAAAATATAATTGTGTACAATAACAATATAATGTACTCATATAATGGCTGTAATTCTTGGTGTGTCCATTGCAAAACAAAATATTGTGGACAAAAATACTGGATTAAATCAGCAAATGTTGCAATTATTTGCCCTTAACATTTAATCGCTTAGTTATGTTAAAGTATGTATACCTTTGCACATCACTGACTTTATTTCAAAGTTACACAACCTTTTGTGATAAATCCAGAGATACATGAATGTCTATGCTTAATGCACATGGCATGAGGTGATTGTCTTATGTACAATGCTGTAAGCTGGCCACTGCCTTCTCCGGTATTTTCAATCTATAATCCATGATGGCATATACTATGGTATAGTAGAGCTTAATTTTGAAGTGACAGGACTGGTGTTCAGCATGTGGGTAAGTCATGCCGGTCTTCCCAAAACAGATCCTCGCTGACACTTCAGATTATTTTAATATACATAAATCAGGGATAATGTTACCTCTACCATTCTGTACTTTCCTATAACTTTTTGTCTTTATCTTTAATTGGTAGTAATTAAATTTTCCTGGAAACAGTTTATGTACACCTTTTGAAATTCAGTTTACTGGTTCCAACAGATGTTCATGTGTAGATGCTTCAACATGTAGGTCAATGTCACAAAATTAGCTGTGTTGATTTGAGAATAGCAAATCCTTTCAGATTGCTTGCTGTTAGCGCTTTGGTTTCCAAGCATTCCAAGAAATTTGCTGTTCTGTGTGATCTTGTTAAAGGTACAGGTTTTTTATCAACTTTATCTCTGAGCAAATTGACTAACTGTGCACAAATTTCAAAGGAGAATGCAAGAAATTCACATAATCAGTCAATGTCAACAACCACCAATGCAACAACCAGGGATTTAAGACTGCCCCTTTTAGTATAAGTTTTCAAATGGAAAAAGCCCCCCCCCCCTTCTTTTACTTCTTCCTGAAGTACAATGCTATTAGTCTTTTTGAGTTGAAGAATGTTAGCAGTTCTAATGCATTTGTAAACAACTTGTAAGTGAAGAGAACACTAGTACACAACCATGCATACTCAGGTTTCTGCTCATTCATGCCACATATCCTATGCAGCAGATGTAATTAGCAGCTTAATTATCAACCAATCTATTAAAACTTAGCCATAATTAACCACTGTAGGTGGCACCGCCAGAGACTACTGAAGACAGTCTACTGTCTCAGGGTACCTGCCAGTGGAAACAATTAATTTTTGTACAGCCTTGAAGTACTTCTTTTTTCCCAATATACGCTAGGTAGACACATTTTTTCCCTAGAAATGACCAGCAACAATGGTTTTTTTTCGAAAATCCTCCAGCCTCCCCCCCCCCCCGGAAATCAGAAGTTCCACCCCTTTCAAGCAAAATGCCTTCTTGTCTGGTAACCCCAACTCATACCTATTATTGGGTCTAAATGAAACCCATAGTTTGTTAGGGCTCATTTAAAGCTCTTTGTCACCGTCTTAGTTTTTCAAAAACCCAAAACTTTATGTTCTTCATAGAGTTAGCACAGTGATGGTGGCCATTTTTAAAGTCAAATATTGGGAAATCTTTGGTCATTTCTTTCTCAAGTATTTAAATTTGCATGGTGACCCCTGATTTTTATTCTTGATTTTGAAAGAAAATGGTGGAAATAGTCCTTGAGAAAAGTTTTAAAAAGTTTTACACAGCCCTGAGATAAATTTCCAACAGCGCGGAGATTTTAAGTCATAACTGGAACATTTACATTGTACGATGTACATGATGACAAACATGAGGTAACTTTCATAATTCGCCAACGCACCTTGGCTGAAATATTTACAGTGGTCGTATGGGTCCCATACGCAGTTCCGACAGACCCTCCCCCCCAACTTTAAGGGACGGACCATTAGATCTTGGGAGGGGGTGGTCAACGAAATTGTGAAATTTTTTTTTTACAATTGTAAATTTCTAAAAAAAATTTTTTCCAAATGAGTAAAGCTGTGCTAATTTTTTTTTTCTGAGTAAATTTTCAGATTTATAATTTTTTTAGTTCGACTCCGTCTGAGGATACAATGTAATTACATATCACTAGCGCAAATAAGATTGCGTGCTGTAACCCCAACATAACACGGCCTAGTGATTTATATTGCTGATAGATTCCGCGAAACGTTGCAGATCATCTTGCGCACTGAATGTCCAACAGTACTGCCTAATACTGGAACAGAAGGAAATGAAGAAGTGGTGGAATCAGAGACTCATCTTTGCACAACCAATGACAGTCCATCCATCACTCCTGGTTCTGTAAACTATTCTGAACAGATGATTCATATAAATGAGACAAATCAGAAAAAAGACAATGTTGGCAATGAGTTTCCCTCTGTAGGATTTTTTTTACAAGAGGGCGAAGATGTGGTGCCTTGCACCACAAGAGACCGCACAAGCGGTCGCGGGGGGGGGGGGGTGAGGTCATGAGGGGGGTGTCCCCCTCCTGCCATTGGAGCTTTTGAAAAATAGAGATTAAAATGGTGTTATTTGGTGGCACTTGGGGAGTATTTTTTCAGATTACACATCTTCCTCTGAAACATGGTCTTCTTGCTCCTCAGTAGCTTCCTATATTTTTGAAAATTGACTATTTGGGACTATAGTTTTGAAAATTGACTATTTGGGTTTCCTGGCTTCCCTTTCTACTGCGTGGTGAAATGCCTACAATAACTCTGCCAAACATCATGCATATCTCATGATTTACAATTGATTTTGACAAGCTGAGAAGCTGTTTGCAAAATATAGTGAAATTTGCATATTTGTGGGTTTTGTTTTGTTTTTTGTTTTTTTTTGGGGGGGGCAATTTTTGCCCTTTTTTGATCAAAACATCTATTTCTCTGTAGCAGCATGTCCAAATTGATTGGATGTGTATAGATGTGGTGAAATTTCAATATTTGTCTTTTTAGGGCAATTTATGCCATTTATGGTCAAAAAATCTGTATTCTCTGAAAGGGCTTGTCCAATTTCTTTGAAATTTGCTACATAAGTCATGCTCTTTTTTGTGGTGGAAAAATTCTTCAGATAATTGTCATTCAGCATTTGCTACACACAAACGATTAGTCATGCAGATTTATTCAGTATTTGCTATAGAGAAACCTTCAAAGTTCAACCCTTTTGTGTGTTTGTGTGTTGGGATTTGTTGGATAGATGGCATTCTACGTAGTGTATTGTTGAATGTTAAAAAATGTGTTGCTGTTGTTTTTAAGGCTGTTTTTTGAGAAAAAAGAACTGAAAATGCCTTTTAAAAGCAAAATAATACATAATGACTTGATATGTTGTTTTATCATTATTGACGTGTTTCTACTTGTTCACCCATTCTTGCATTCATCATTTCAATAAAATGCTGTGAAAAAAATGAACCTGATGTGGCCTGTATCTTTTCACCTTGATCTTAAAAGGCAAATATAACTTTCTGTCTTGACAACCATACCATAGTTTCAATGTTTTACCTAAAGTACCTGCTTGGTTTGTACGCAGGAAACAAGTAGAAAACAGGCTCTATAATTTTATAATCACATTTAATAATAATTTTATAATCACATTTAATAGACGCCTTGTATGTGCATATAGTGGTGACCTGCGATACGTGTGTTCACGAATTCATCATGTGCTGGCCGGTAAGGGACTGGAAAAAATTATACGGAGGGAGGGCGAATTTTTCAAAATGATGCTGAGAAAATTGACTCTCCCCAATTGTTATGCCGTCCCTGTACGTGCTATAGTCAACATCAATAATATTTTATTTGACAAATATTTAGCCTCATTCCACCAAATATGAAGGCAGTTGCACTATCATACTGGCATTAAGTTAAATTCAGGTCAAAGGTCATCCTGGTTACTTGATATTTTTGCTGTACACTTTCCTCCCATGATGGCCGTCCAGCAAAAATCAGACCTATAGCCATATTTGCTATGTCAAATGTCATCCTGGCCGCTTGATATTTTAGCAGAAATCTTAGTTAATATAATCATCTCCGTCCACTAAACTTCAAACCTCGACCTCTGTTAGCTAGCCTATAATTTATAGATGTGCATAATTAGTGAGGTACAGGATGATTTGAGGGTCGAAGTTCGATATTTCATACCAGTCACAGTTCGATAGACACCAGCCATCTTTGACTCTTACGTAGGATAAGCCACAGCTTAGTTGCAGAGGGGGATAGGGCAGGTCAAAGGTCATAAATTCTCAAAAATAATATTGTAAAAACCCTCTTAATATTATCATGGCTAAAGACCTAGATATTTGAAGTATAGCAACCTTACCATATGGTCTACAAAATTAATGTACAGAATTTTGATTGATCAATTTTAATGTTACAATTTTACGCGCAGTGTGATTTTGAAAAATACTGGCCCTCCCTCCCTATAATCCCTTTCTGCATATGCCCATTGATGTAGAACTCGTAAACACACATTCACTGGTCACCGGTTCATGCATTTAGAACGCGGCGTTGAAGCCCTAATGTTGATTTATCCATGAAAATGAATCAATGAATTAAATTGGAGTGTAAAAGCACCTGTTTCCAGCTTAACATGCTAATCGTGCATCGTGAACTTGGGCTCGCGGCACGCGGCACGTGAATTAGGCTTACCCGTCTCAAACGTTGAGTTGCGGTACCTTGGTGAAACGCACTGTACTATGATGTGTCTCCTTAAACGCGAGATCTAACCTGCATAATCCATTAATCACAAAGTTAAGTCAGTCAATCACTATACAGTCCGGAGAACGATAAATCCTACGAGCGAAAACAAGTTAGTTGATTCAGAAAAAAAAACGCAGAGAAATGAAAATGATAGATTACCCCAAACACTTGCAGTTGTAGAACAGAGGAATACAAATAAATACACGAGACGGGACGTCCATGTTGACTCTGCTAAGCTCGTCATCCTCAGTCTCAGGGTCTCTGTAAAATCTGAAAGCTTTTATGCCTTTCCAGACTTGGAACCTTCCATCACTCAGGGCTTAGGCCTATAATGACAGAACCTCACCCTTTACAACCTGTCGTGAAATGACAGATTGCAGAGGCCATATGGGCCTTATGCTTAGAGAATGTTGAACACACCGCACAACTTCCCGATACTCATTAGTTAATGTAAAACAGTCCGAGTTTCGGCGTTTCTTGAGGCTAAATAAGCAAACACGATTTGAACTAATTTGGGATAATTGGATAGTGAAGTAAGGTAGTTTTCACTTGCAAATGTACGCTCATCTGCTTTTCTTTTTGAGTTACACACTTGTTTTATGAGTAATTTGTAATATTGCAACATTCATCTATATGGCTAACACTTTATGAGAAATTTGAAAAAATATGAAGATTCAATTATCCCAAATCAGTACCAATCGTGTTAAGCACCAAAACGTCGTCAACATTCGTGTACTAGCATGTACACTGAATGTGTTGTGTCCAATTAAGATTGGACGTTCGGTTGGCTCTTTCCCGCGTGAAAAAACGAAACAACATCGAGTATCGAAAGTACCAGATTCTAAAAAAATATGATGCGGTCACGCCCGCGCCTTTAATGCCGGTATTTCCCGGGAAGAAGCGCTTTATTTTGAAGCCCTTTGTGACCCTGCCGCCACCTTAAGGCAATACCAAAACTCATCAAATGTGACTGTGTCATTTACTGTCCAGATGGGTTTCTCCAGAGTTCGTGTAGCGCGCGTCTTTGTCACGTGATTACCAGATGCTGGGCGTCACGTCCTTGGAGCGCTAACACAGACACAGACACACACAGACACACACACACACACACACACACACACACACGGCAACGACCTCTACAAGGACAAGTAAACGATCTAGACGTATAGTCATAATTACGTGTAGCGTTTTTTGGATTTTCCTGGTGTTTCCACGAATTTAGACAAGCAACTCATAAAGTATCGTTGTAAATTAACACTGAAACATCTTTGATATCAGAATATTTCGTAAAGTTTGCACTAAATACAAGTAAGAAGTACTTGCTATGATTTTGCAGAATGGACGAAATGTTGAAGTCTCATTGCAGTTTTTATCTGATGCCTCGACAAGATTTCTTAACCTCATAAATAACTGTATCATAGAAAATCAACCGACTTAATATGAGGGTAGAAACAGGAAGAATAGTCCTCAGGTGAAAAAAATTAGCTTTTCTTAAAAGTTACACGAATTTTCAATGTTTCTCATCGAGAATGCACAGGTAAACCAAAAAAGATTCACACGTAAGCAAACGGATGCGCACCTTCAGGATCAGATGTGCACGTAAACCTCTACCAGGACAAGTAAACGATCTGCTTCTCGCTCGTTTCTCATTGTTGTTCAAAGTAAAACCAATCTCAGTAGATCACGGCAATCGATGCCATGTTTTTCCTTTAGGAAACTTTGAGCAACTTAGCAAATTAGGTTACTGTTTGAAGGTTAAATAATGCGGGACGACTTGTAACATGACAGACTATGACTCACTGATTACACGGTATTATTTCTTAGGTTCGAGTATGTCAAAAAACTTCTGGCCTATCAGTAAGTCGATGTGTAAATTTGTAGATCCGTCTACCAGACAGTCTCAACATTATGACTGTCTCTTTCTGTGCTCGTGCGTGTATAAGCGCGCATTTGTTCATTTTGTCTGTCTGTCTGTCTGTCCGTCTTTTTAAACCTCTGTGAGCTTACAAATTGGTATGGTAGTACGCTTGGTACTGGCTTCTGATGAATTAGTAGATATTTCGACGTCGACATACTCATGTCTTTCTCATGTGATATGTAGAAAACTACCGATTCTGATCACATACCCTAAAGCGACCCCCCCTAAAAAAATCCAGCGTGTAATGCTTTTTGTTGATATCCCTCATATTAACCTGAAGCAGCAACGAGGCTTTCAGTTTTGCAGTGTCGACTTACAAATCAAGTCACAAGAAAAGTGACATTTCGAGCTTAGGGACTGGTCAGTTTCTTCTGCCCGGGGGGGGGGACGGTGGATAATATTTGCGGACTTCAAAAAGTGGCTGACCCCCCTATTTCAACTTTCGAAAACAGGGTGACCTGTAGACAAAGGTAAAAGAAAATGTGAAATATTCAGTCATTCTGTTACGATGACATTGTTGACATGTCAATTGTAATTTATGAATTTCAAATTTTTAATTTTAAAAGTGTAAATACAGTCTTTTGAATGAGCTGTGAAAATATTAATTTTCATAGTTTCTGTGCAAAACCAGAAGTCCAGAACTGTTGTACATATTGTACAACAGTCACTAATATCAAAGTCAGAACAGCGGTAAATGAAAAACTTCAATGTTGCGAGTCATCATGTCAAGTGTTTGTGAACTCATGCTTGGCTCACTTAAAGTCCGTTTTCGTCATTTGCGGTAAAGCTTAAAATATTGAAGGGACAGTTAGCCGTATCTTTTGACAATTTTTCATGATTTTAATTCTGTATATTAACGACAGAAATGCCCAGACTACAGTTTGTCAGCATAGCATGCATCTGTATAAAAATAGACTTATAAGTCATATAAGTCCAATGATCAGTATCATTCAAGGTAAATAAATTGCCACCAATACATGCATTTTGGTCTGGACTGAAAATTCCTTTTTGCCTGTACCAGTACATATGCAGGCTATTTCAACAAGCAAAACACTGGACACTGCAGTGTACCTTTAATCCTTTCACCATCATGATTGACCGCTACTAGAGGAAAATTGGAGTGAAATGGTTCACAGAGTACATGGCACTGACATATGGTTGATATTACAGAGCAAAAAAAAAAAAAAAAAAAAAAAAAAAAAAAAAAAAAAAAAAAAAAAAAAAATAACGAAGAAGTTCGTTGTCATAAATTATGGCTATTCTTCCTCAAAGGAGAGCTAACTTTAACTCTGTGTTTTCGTGATAATTTAGGTATTATCATGACAACGCATTATTTCAGTTCTCTGAAACCATCATTGAATAGTTGTCCTTGTACTATAGCTTCCAAGATATTGAATACGAATTTAGGTCGCACTGTTACCTTTTTAATGACCGGTTCAGAAACTTTATGAAGAAAACCATCTCTACCAGTATTATTAACAAAGTACAATCAAGCCTAATTACCTAAAGAATGGACAGGAGCAAAGAAGTATGGGCAGTTTTGCTCGGTTCAAATTACGCCTCCCGAAGAAGCCCCGGAGAGTTAAGTTTTATAAGTTTCAGCCAAATCTGATGTGTACAGTGTATGCACGAGAGGACCTTTACTTTTACCGCTGAAACCATAATAGCACAGTTACTGATGACAAAAACTACATTATGTTAACTGTCATGATTTACTCATGAAAAATTACCTCTTTTTTGAGACCTGTGAAAAGAAGGAAAATTGGTTGCATCAATAAGAATGAAAAATATCTCGTCATTTTTCTCTTTCTAAATATGTCACTGTATTAATGTATTGTAAATATTAATGCACGTTGCTTTTTTCATACTGAGTTCTCATAAAGAAAACATTTACATGTAAAGGATCGGGTTTTTGTCACGCTTTGTATATGAACTACAGATTTCATAATGATTAATACGCTTTGCAAAACAGATTTTCAATTTGCAAACATCTAGATATGTCTGATAGATATTCTTAAACTTTGAAGAGGCATGTAATAAAAATATTATTGCCTGAATACATGGGTTTATGCACCCTTGCAGCAGGAGAGACAATTTGCCCTTCTGGCGTCGCGCAAATTGTCATCTGCTCTCGGGCACATAAACCCATGCATTCCGATCAAGCCGTCATCGATCAGGTGACTGCAGCGTCTGTCCGTCGGCTGAAAGATACTTTTGTCAGTGTGTTTATCAGCTTAGAACGAAGAAGGTGAAGAGCGTAGCGATGCGAAAGCCATCGGACTTTTCCATTTGATGTCGACGTAGCGGTTCATCTCGACGATGCTGCTTTTGTGCTATTTGCTGCCTCATTTCAGCAATCTCTCCAAAGCGTTTATTAAGGCCAGCGATTTCGAATACAATCTCATCAACGGTTTCTGCACTGCGGCAGCTGAAAACCGTCTATGGCGAAAATCTACGCAGCCTACCTGATTCACTCGATACTTTGGAGAAGTCAGACGTCACCGTGACGTCACCGATGACCACGCCTTCTTTATCGAACATGTCAAGGGTAAGTACATTGACCACCCTATGAGTAACATCGAGCAACGGTTTCCGGGCGTAGATATTGGTTTGCTGTCTCATTTCGCCATATTCGACCAACATCGTATACAAGTAAACAAACCGCAGACTACGGCAAGGAAGAAGTGACGTCCCTGTAGCAATTTCTAATGTCTATAGAAGGCAGATCAGCCTAACGTAACAGCCAATGCAGTCAATGATGGGCAAGCTTTACGAAAGTGCGCGAAAGACTCCGTCCTGTAGCAGCCCGACTTGAAACCACAATCCATCATCGAACTCCTCTGCACGAAGTCAGTCGCCCTGCATGATTTTCCGCATTTGAGCAAACTGGCGAAAATGTACAGAGTTTTCGCCCTGCCGAAAGAACTATGTACTCTCAACTCAAGACCGTTCAGACAAACCGACTCAATCATGCCAGTCTCGACGGGCTCATTTGTATAGATGTTGATGGTCTTCCAGTTCATTAATTTGACTACCAGTCAACAGTGCGGCGTTGGGTACAGAAAAAGAATCGCAGACTTTGTCGTATAAGTGAAGCTGGCTCTCAGAACTATGCCAACTGAACATTCCTGTTGAACTCTATAGTACTGTTGATTCTTAGCTGAATATTCCACCAGAGAACTTTCGTTTATATCTGCGCATGCACCGCCGAACTTTTCAATTCTTAGGCTACTGTCTTCGAAGCTAATTTACAGAAAATTAACAGCACAATTCCGTTCATATAAGTTTTTCTTAAAGGAACAAAGTCGGCCATTTTTCATGGATTTTGTTGATACGAGATACTACTTATATCGTTTGACATGTTGAAAGATACTGAATGAATGGGTGACCATGCATATATTCCACCCAGGTTTTAGACACGATACATGAAACCATCGTCATCGTGAAAATGAATTATTGGTCATGACCATTAATTCATTTTGTTTTTTACTAGTATTTAGCATACCAGTATTGAAATATGTTACTTGTTGTATATATCGAGACCAGTTTTTAAAATAAATATTTAATACCATTTTTGAACAAAAATTATATGCTTTGTTGTTTATTATAATAAATCATGACATGTGTTCAACGAAGTGGCAAGCCCTTCTGTGCATGTGTGTTGTGTGAGAGTGAATACGGCCCGAGAGTACAGTTCTGGTGAATTAAACACGAATATTAATTAGTCATGCATATTAGCGTACCGAAAAACTGATAAGAACAACACTGTAATCGATGTGGTCAACTGTTATACATTTTATGAGGTAAAGCTCTATCATATTTAGCTGCTTGCGCAAGCCGCACGACAGAACCTAGGCCAAAACCGCACGGCCCAGCCTACCAACAACTATTACAGCTATATCATATTATACAGTCAGGTGAAATATCAGCCAGGCAGAATAAACCCCGTCTGCAAAAGTTCAAACATTGTTTAGCAGGAGGTCAGACTACAGTATAAGTCAAAACAACACCCGATCCACAAACACCGGTATGACGCCGGCGTCTGACCTCCTTCTAGACAATGTTTCCACTTTTGCAGACGGAGACGATAAAAAAATTATACTTTAGTTCACATTGACCACATCGATTTTACTCTTGTTCTTATTAGTTTTTCGATACACTAAAATCCAATTGAAATAAGGTCGGGAATATCAGTGAGGCGACCACCAATCGTTGGAGGCTGGCACGATCTAGGCATTTAAAACGGCGGAGGATCAAAAATATAACATTATGAACAACCCAACATGCAAACTCATCAACACTACAAAGAGTGAGATGGGTAGAGTAAGTAAACAAATCCTTGACAGAATAAATAATACCATCAGAGCAATCAAAGCTGTAAACGATGGAGAAAGTCAACATCATTCATCCGCTGTTTTGAAAACATAGAAAACAAGATGAATTTCAAATTTGTTTTATTCGACATCGTTAATTTCTACCTATCCATGTAAGAATCCCTGCTCCATAAGCCTGCAGTCTACTGGACATAGTGCTGCCACCGGACATCTTCCGTATATAATGAACGCCTGTGGTTCGTTGACCGCAATGGCATGATCAATCCTCATCCGCTCGCACGGGTCCCTTAAAGTTGCAATATGGATCAAAATTGTCGATTTTTTTTCGTAAAACTAAAGCAAATAGACCATACTACGTTGAAGTACTCTTCCTAGCTAAGCCTCTTGCCGATCCCGGCACACAAATACGTTCATTTTGATATGTTGCGGCCGCCTAGAAAAGCTGTTTTGTAAACAAACTTTCAAACGAAAACATTGGCGTTTCTGCTGTGCACGTGACAAGTACCACCAAGAGTGATGACGTCTCAATAGAGTGCACATCGGAGGGGCGATGACACGATGACAGAACTTGACATATAAAATGATAATTTGCCTAATTTTGGTAGCATCACAATGTTTCAGAAATATAAGTATATCGATATGATAAAGTTCAGCTCTACAAAAGATGGTGTGATTGATTTTCCTCACCCATATACATGTATGTCAGTGCCGCACCGTGTGCACCTACTGTGTACGTTCGATCGATCGAGCGTCCAGACCACATACACCGATCTGGTTGTGTTCACCGCGTGCCTGACAGCGTTTCCGCAATCCTCTCCCCGTTGCATGTTGTTACATTTTTAATGTTAAAAGGCGAGGTATCTGCACGCTATATTTGTTTATATATTTATATAATATTTATCCACCACTGCAGAAGTTTGGCAACTGTCTTGCCCCTTAGTCAGGTCTTTTATGGTCATCTCAGCGCGTCGATCGACGCCTCGCGTCGTAAATGAGACCATGCCATGATGGAAACTGCAGTTTTTCTGTGTTTCCGAAAAATGAATATTTGACCTGAAGGATATAGATTATCAATGAATGCTACAGATCTAAGTTATTCCTTGCGGAGGGACTACGGCCCGGTCCACATTACAAATCGTGGGATCCACACGGTGTTGGTAGGTCGGTGTTGCCCGAGGAAACACCGCTGGCCGCCAGCAAAGTTGATCATCACACAGTGGCGACGTTGGTGCTTTCACGAGAAACTGTACGACACAGTCTGCCTCCTCGACGTGGTGCAGTAGTCGCGTGTCACTCTTTTTTCTGGTTCCATCTTTCGATCTGACCAAACATTGTTTATTATGCCGACATTGTTGGCTAATTTCTTTCATTTTTACAAGGCTGAATCCAGCAGAGACCTGACCGCTTGTCCGTGGGAAGGCTAGCTAGGCATGTTGGCACAATGTTGCAATTTCGCAAACTGTTACCATGCACCAAATACGCATGCGTACATATTCAAATAGTAAAACTGACGTTTCAAATTTTGTGCTTTCAGTCTGCACGATAACCCGGCTTTTGAGGTGTGGCCGGTACCAGCGATTTGATTGGGTGTTGTAGGGTGATTGGCATGAGTGACATTATGTTAGAAACCATTTTCTTTAATGGGTGGGTTCAATCACTAGGGTAAAAATAAAAATTAATATTTTTCATCATATGAAGATGTTTTACAATAATTTGATATTGTTCGAAATTTATTTAATTAAAATAATTATTTTCTTGATGATTTGAAGACGTTGACAACCTCAGTATGCACGAGTTCTATGACAGTCAAATTTCCCACCCTCCGCATAAATGGTTGACACTTCGACGAGAGTTGACCGCTGTCGTCGATGCTACAACATCAAAACATGAGAACAAGAAACTCACATGGTTCTTAAAGTTACGGATCAAATTTAAAGCTAATGATGTTTCTAGAGTAGAAATACAGATAGGTACAAACCGTACAAAAATGGCTTTGTTTGAACGAACCTACATTGAAAGGTCTAAATGTAGCGATCACATGAACATCCCGACCGGTCCAACTACCCGTCGACTGCCGTACTGTCAAGATTCGATGTCTAAAACACCAAAGAGCTGCTGTTTAGCCCCTGCTGATGTGTACCAGCCCCGAAAGAGTACTACCACATTTATAGAAAACTACAAAATATGCGTCTGTTTTTACTCACAATTACTGAATCCTGTCTCAAAACTGTCATCCATATAATTTCCTGACGGGCAGTGTCACTGAGTGTGTGAATACCGGATACTATCATGTTGCATGGACATACCACAGATGATCGTTGACACTCGCTGGAAAAACGACGGCTGGGACTATTATTTTGTTCGGTTTTACAGAGTGTAATGGGCTCAGGTACAGAGATATCGACTGATTACAGATATTGGAAGGTAAATTGCCTGTAGGGCAGTGACGGGCAGCAGTATGACCATTTGATCGAACGTACACTTGCAACACTGCCTGCGATCGCAGACCAGTTGTGAGATCGACAGAAATTTTAGTTGTTGGGATTTTTTCAACAAATACAGGCTACCACAAGTTTACCTCTGAATGCAGTTGTAATTAGCAACCTCTATTACATTACATTGATACAGAAAATGTGCTCATACGCCGACGAGTTATTCCGTATTGTGCAAGTTTTGTGCATCGAGTGGCTCGCCGGTGAAGCTATGAATGAGCACGCACGAGTGAGTAATACACGACAGCTCATTATGCATGACCTCATTATGTCTAGACTCTAAACCAATAGGCGCAGCTTTGAGATGTCATGTGATACTATTCATGAGCATTTGTTTACAACATATGCGATTTTCCCGCCACGTCGTTAGCCTGTGTTTTCTTGATTATCTACGCCTATTTTACCTTATTAAGGCATAGCTGATGAGTCATACTTTGAGGGCAATAACAATCAGCTAAGCTGCATTCAAGAAAATGGAAAGGGATTGGCTAGTACCGCGCTTCGCGCCCTTACGACTGGGATTTGACATGTGTCAATCAATGGTTTTCACTGCAAGTTCCTCGAAATCGTGTCAATCAGAGCAATTACCGACGAGGGGGCAAGCCCCCGATGAGTAACATGAAGTTGTATGTTGCCAGGAGTAAACCATTGCCGATTGGAGAGGTTTGCATTAGTCTGACGGTACTTAAGGTGGAACATAATCGGCTTGAAAATTTTAGGGTTTTTCATTGTTTCGCTCAAAAGTTAACTGTGCTGAGAACACATTTTAATGAACCACAGAAACGATTAATCATTTTTAAACAATTAGTAATACCTAAAGGCCTTATTTTTCATAATAAATTGTCCACATGATTTTTAGACCAAAAATTACAAAGTTTCAAAGAGAGGTCCTGTCAACCCCATAGAAAATGTACCGTCCATTTCTTCGTGCAGTGAGGTCACCAGCCGAGCGGGCGGGACTTTAGCACCCGTTTACCGTACTGTGGAAGCTATGCCAAAAGTGACACAAGCAGCCTTTTTCAAGCAGCGTCGTGCTCAACAGCAGGATTATGCCACAAAATTGACAAAATTTACGTATTTTGCCCTATATTCACACACGTGAATTCGCTCCATTTCTGCCAACGATCGCGTGTCTAGTGACCCAGATGACTTTATTTTACGTTTACATTGACAATGGGGTACGTTTAATCGGCATAGTTTGGCGATTGTCTCTTTAGACCAAAAATTACAAGTTTTGAAAGTTGAGTTTGTTCAAAATCAAGTAATTTTAGCTACCCAATTGAAAATTGATAAATTATATTTTAAAATATGTATATTGCCAAAACATTTGTCGACAATATTCTTCAGACCTATAGCCGACACTTACCATCTCAAAACAGTGAAAATATACCTTAGTTTATGAGAAAACCGCGTCTTTATTTTGGCGATATTGCTGGCTTTTGTTTACTTTCAATGACGCCACTGAAAGACGCCATTCTTGCCTATATTACCCGTCATGCAATGGTACCGGAAAAGCCGGTCGTCGTGCAGACTGTTTACTCTCGCAAACAGTACGTACCAAAACAGCAATTTATTCGGTAATTAAATCAATTTACTCAAATTAGAGCCACCCCCGTATTCCTGTTAATAGTTGAATCTGCAAATGAATTGTTATGGATTTTTCTATAAAGTCAAATCTTCGAAATATGAAGGTCAATTCTGATCCATATTGCAACTTTAATTCCCACTAATAACTACCTGTTTTCGGGAAGCATCTAGCTGCCCGGACAAGAGACCTTGGCAAGCGAAGATGAATACAAATGGCTTTGTGCGCTCCAGGGATTAGGAATGTGTGTACACAGGGTCACTTGAGGGTCACATAAGGTCACGAATTTCGAGCGCGGCTTCAGCGCGTGCAACCTGAAGAAAATCCCGGCAAAGGCTACAGCTTGCTCTTATTAACAGAGGTCGGTCACATCAGCAATGAATAAAATAATTTTACAGGTGGAGTACTTTGCATTCGCGTATATTTCTCTCATTATATTGAAATTATCACATTATCATGATTATATTATTTCCAAATTTATAATAACATCATTTTACGCTGGAGGGATGTGTGTCCTCATTTTATCATTCAATTTCACATCTGCTCATGTTCACAGGGCCTGAAAAATTTAATTTTTATCCACTTGTCCCCGGACAAGTAGCCTCTGTTTTTCTACTTGTCCGTAGCAGAAACTCACTTGCCCTGAAAATTTTCAAAAAAATGATTCTGCTCTTACCCAGATTGTGGGACCTCTCCTACAATGGTTTGTGACAAATTGGTGGTATTTACAGTTTATAATTGTAAAAAAAGTACATTACCATAATGAAAATTATTGAATATGCTTTCTTCGTTTATGGGAATTCTTTCCAGTTACCGCATTAAGATGTGTTTAACAGAAATAAATACTAGTAAGGAAGATGTTTCATCACACCTATAATAGAAGTGATTGAAGACAATAGTCTAATAATGCAGACATTTAACATGGTTTTTTCACTACTTCTGTAAAGTTCACTTCATTTTTATAATTGCCCAAATGATTGATACTTTTTCATTGAAATTGCCAAAAAAATAGGTTGAAAACACTAAATATCTGAGAGGAACTCCTTTCTCTTCATAATAGCAATAGCAACTTGCCATACAACGGCTTTGACAAGCTAGGTGGCTTTTGTTAAGGTCCGCTACAATCAAGATAGGGGGTCTTGACCATATAAGGAATTCAGCATGGTGACCTACACAAGCTTGCTGCGTACGATCGAAGAGTGGCATGAGACTCATTCTGGAGAAATTTCTGACTGCAAAATACTACTTTGAAAGACAGGGATATAGTGCTTCATCAAAATTTTGGAGTTACTGATATTTTTATGTAAAGTTGTGAACTTCCATCACACCACATAGTGCCGTTTGATGCTTCGTGCAGTGTGGCTAGAAATTTCATTCTCCGTACACACTGTGTACTACTATAGCTAGCAGGTTAGTTGGGTATAGTAACCGTAGTTGTCAATAAAGTTTGCTTCACTGTTTCACTGTCCAAATTGTTTGGTGAAAAGTTAGTTGTTCTATTTAAAATGATCTAGGCTTACGCTTCAAACATTGTCTGGTTATTATCTCGTTACATTTTACATGTAAAATGAGTGGAGAAGTACGTGGCCCGGCATTTGCCCCAGGGTCCTGGTGGCTAGTGGACGCACATCGACTTGCTTATACCATGAATCGCAAACTGTAACAGAGAAACTGATTTTTCTTTAGTGTTTCCGTTGAGACGAAAAAAATAAGCTCCGATTTGAGTGCGTCCGAGTGACCCATGTCTGGTAATTTTGGGGGACATTGTTTCCAATTTGCGTCAAAAGACGAAAGAACGCACTCTTGGCAAAACACTGAGTTGACTCTGAATTTTCTGCCCGCGGGCAAGTGAGGGCTAGTTTTGCGCTAGTCCGTATTAGAAATCAGTCTGTCCCGGGCATCGGGCTAGCGTAATTTTCAGGCCCTGGTTCAGGGCCAAATCATAGGTGTGTCACAGTCCACTGTATTATCGACGGCCCCTAAGCTATTTCAGGAACACAAACACAGCGATGGCGCTAGCCTGACTACTACACCAATTCAGCAACGTCCGCGCCGAGCCCAAATCTTAAAAAATAACGCACGATAAAGAATACCGCAAACAAATCCCGTTCTCTTCACCAAGCTTAGAGAGGCGAAAATCATTAAGTCATGTGTTAATGTAATGTCATTTCTTTTAGAATTTTGTCATAGTTCGCCGCAAGAATATTCGGCGCCAAAATTCGCGGATGAATACATGTGATCTTGATAGCACTACGACATAAAGCCAGTATAAAAACAAAGGGAAGCTCAAACGAACAGGCAGACTAAGCGTCGACCGACTAAAGTTCTAAATGAGTGGTCGTTTGCTGAAGACATTACTGAGAAGATCTTTACGGCGGTCTCAACAGTCACAGAGTAAATTAATGGAAAACTGCTACCAAATGTGGAGACCAGACGGTGCACTCTGCTGTACGGCTGTATATCTCTGATGGTGCATCGGTGGAGTGGAATTGTGCCAGTTTACAAATCGTAACGGACCAAGCTCTACGCAGCCACTTGAGGCGGATCCGTAGCCCCAACACTCCGTCACCATTTGTATCGGGGAATGGGGAAGTCAGGGAGTGCCAGGGCTACGTACGGATCCGCAGCAATGCAGGCACGTACATTTGTGTGCCGTAGGCTGTTTGTTTTCTGTCGAGCCTCGAGGATGTGTGTACTCTGGGCACCGTACTCCTTACGGGATCTGATTTCATCGGATCAGTACACGCATTCCTCACGCCAAATTTGAAGTATACTGACAAACACGAATGTGTAGGTTCATGGTGTACTGTTTCTCATGGCAGAAGCGCCATACTTAGCGCGGGATCGGGTGAATCGGTACTCGACGCGGTACCATCGTTTTCTTGTCTGTCGAGGATGTATCAGTGCGGACGCAGATACCCGAGACGCGCAAAATCGATTTTCCTTCGTGGGTGGTATGGAACGCGAAAATTTCAAAAAAAAATCACTAAATCTAGCGCTACACATTGTAAAGAAATATCGCCTGTAGTTCATCGAGAATTCAACTTATGTTAATCATAACTAGGCGAATTGAAAGATAAGTAGTTAGATTTACCAAATCGTACATTATTTAGTGTCTTATTAGTTTATATCGCTGAAAAATGGCGAAGTCAAAATGTTGTCTCGTGCGTTTTGACAGAAAATACAACTCATTCATTCCTGGATTTTCCGGTCATGCTCATTACATGTTTCGTCTCCAAGTTCGATTTTATCACTGTCCTTTTACACAGACATCCAACTGAAACGCTATGCCCTCAGTTTTGGCGATAAGGCCGTGAGACGGAAATGTTAACTTAAAATAGCACTGACAGGTACAGGTAGTCCTTGCAAATCCCTTAAATAACAGCTAGAGCGCATGCGTGAAGGTTGCCCTCTAGCGACGATACTCATTGTAGCGTTTCTCAAATATTTTTACTATAACCCAAACGGGATTCGAACCCCCACACACTCGCAGCAACATCGCCTAGCTGCTAGGCCTCAAACAAAACCAGTCGGCTACCGTTTACCGTTTCTCATCCTGAACTTTTGCGCCGAAGAAAGTATCTCCCCTATAAAAGTGCAGAAAATTAAGCATAAAAAATGAGGCGATTTACTGAAGCCTTGTATCTCTAAAGTGGCCATATAAATTTACTAAAAAAACATAAATGAACTATTACTGATTGTCACTGATTTTTCTGAAATGCACACTTGCATATTGAGCCAGAAAGGAAAAAAATTACAAGTGATCACAGCTTCAAGGCTATACCTGAGTTCAGTTATTTTAACAATTATTGTTCTAAAAGTACAGGTTTAATTAATGATGAGGTTATGCGATTTACCTGAACTAAAATACGTATTTTTTATAAATCTTTTACAATTTGATGCAATAAGTATCTTATAACAATACAACAACAATAGGCCCTACTCTATAGGCATGATAGGTATACACCTCTTTTTCACAAGGGTCGAGCACAAAGAAAACTTATACACAGAAGACAGAGTACAGGATAACAACAACATTACAACACAGACAGGTTTCATGTAAAAGTGTCGAAAACGCTTTGTCGATAAAATTTGTAACAAGCCTGCTTAAAACCTCTAACACTTGTACAACTTCTTATTGCTGAAGGCAAATGTTGTACAGGTAATTACTCAAAAAGACTGCTCAATAATTCGGTTCTAGCAAATGTAACTTGTAGAGCTTTATTACTAATAAATCTTAAAATCTTTGTGGATCTTTGTACTTCGTTGTTATATCCCGGATGTATGGAGGAGACTGGCCACAACATACCCTTATAAACAGACACTACTAGTTGTACTCATAGCGATGGGATAGCAGATACCATTGTAGAAGTGTAAACATTTCAATGGATGAGGTACCAATGTCACAATTCAAAATCAGTCACATTGCCCTCTTTAAAGACAGTTCAAGTGATCCATATCCTTTTGACTACAACAACCAAAAATACCGAGACCATAATCAAAATATGGTAAAATGAAACTGTTATAAAATTGACGCCTTGCTGAAACTGGTTAAAATGCTTAAATTCTGGCAAGAAGATACAGATTACTCTTTATTTTTTCACAATACTATCAACATGTAATGTTTATGATAAATGACTCTGAATCTTCCACACCAAGCAGCTTTTCGCTTTCTACATTTTCAATATCACTGTCACCATCTTATAATGGAACTTTGAGTTCATTTTCAACCAAAATTCATAAAATTGCAGCAAATCTAGATTGTAATAATGATTAATGTCTTTAATGGCAATAAATCATTGTTGTAATGACATGTCAAAAAGAAATTTAAATGTTTCAGTCTTGTCACGCATCACGCTCACTTGCCGTCTGTATATGTAGTGTTGATCTGAAAGAATAAGTTCACACCACTTATTAATATACATGCATATTAAAAACAAGCAAATTTATTATTTATTATACATATGTTTTAAAAGTATTTGTCAATGATTATTTATCAAGTCCTCAGTCAATTGTTAGGACAATTTAGTGCGTAAATTGTATAAAGAATGACACTCTTTGAAAATTATCACTTCAATGGATAAACATGCATGATATATTAACAGATATCAGTAGCAGATATTGTTATATAAAACAGGATGTTAACAAAACATCCTTCCATATCAGCTGTTCTGTGGAATCGTCCGACTTAAATGCTCTCATTTGTTTCTGATAGGATCTCATCTCACAAACTTAATGCACATCCGATGTGCACTCCCAATAGACCGGGCCAATAGACTCCCTATACTTGATATGAACTTCAGCCTAATTAGTATACAGCATCGCCCTCTAGACTATAATTTTCTCTTATATGTACAGGTGAAGCTAAAATATAGCCACTGCTATGGCTAAAGACGCGGGTCATAGGAAGGGGACTTTGTTTTTTCATGTTTAATACTACGTCACATTGTAGACACTCAGAGAAAAATCAAGAGAAGAATCGGAAATCGTACCCAAAAATGCAAGAAGATCGTTATTGACGATAAACTATAACAGGTATGGATTCAGAGACGTATTGGAAGCCATCGATGCTGGTTATTGAGTAAACTATAGCTTTTTGACAGGAAAATCCGTCTCCGAACTCGGCTGTACGTGCGTATAGCGGCTATTCCATTTCCCGACTTCCTATGTTTCTAATGCATACCAAAGCAGCCATCGCCGTATATCGAACAGCAAGTGACTGTGGCTCGAGGGTAACTTGCATGGTATTGTTTTTGAAATACCGCGACGGTTATAACTATTCTGCATGATAATACATTAAGTAAGCGACAGAAGATTGTCAACTTAATGCTTCCCTAACAAATAACTGGATTAAACGACCGTGATACTAAATATGAATATTGTGAACGAAGTTATCATCAATTTATATCGCCTGGAAAGTTAATGTACTTCCGGTTTTCAGGTGTCTGCATTTCATACGCTATCGTACTGTCAAATGACCTCCTCCAGAAGCGATATTCACAAAATCTATTCCTATACATAATCTGTCACGGAAATTACCAAAATTGTTCAAGATAAGGCCGTGAGACGAAAATGTTAACATCAGAAAGCAGGACATAATACCGACAACTTTCTCCTAACGATGCAATCCACTATCGTCAGCAATGTCAATTTTCTTTGGGCATATTTACATTAATTAGAGGAGATTACTGCATGAACGGTTCAATTTTGATCGGAGACCAGTATTCTTAAAATAAGATTACTTAAAATATTCGATCTCAAACTTACTTGGCGAAATTAAACGAAAATTTGGAGAGCTCCACCTACCTGAACCGTCACCCAGTCAGTCTGATGTTGCTCTGAAGCGCACGCCAGGACCCCTTGGCAACGATGGAATTTGGCATAAGCATGCTTAGCAACAACGGAAAATCGCATATCTGCGTCCGCACTGTATACATACTGTGCAGCTTACTCTTAGGGGAGAACCATTCGTTCCGAGGGGGGTATGGAGGAAGTGGGGTATGGGAGCAATTGTTTCTTCCAGAGTAATAGCAAATTTTTTTCTACTGTCAGAGGTGCGTCAATTTTTTTTTTCAAATGGAGTTGCAGTGCAAAATTTTTTTTTGGTCATCAAGTTTGTAATGCGTTGTTCATAATTATTCATACCAGTATATAGATGGACGCAAATACTTTATATATACCTATGCCCTATATTGTGTCTGTACTGAGTCAGTGACATGATTTATCATGTTGATTTGCATGTCAATAAAGTGATACGCCTTGTTGATTTGCATATGAAAGGAATGATCAGCGCGTCTTTCTTTCATTCAATTGAATATTTGCATATGAAAAAGTGATACGACCTGTTGATTTACATAACAAAGCCTGATACGGCCTGTTGATTTGCATACCGGACTACTTACATGGTGGCGCCCTAATCAAAACAAACCATGGTGCCCGTCTATGATTTTGACTTTGACTACGATATCATGTCCGATCTCCAAAAGTGGCAGGGTTTTGAAGCATAGGGAAATGCGGGGTAACTAAATAAAACACATGTGTCGATATCGGATTAACCTGCTAGTAGTGCTACCAATTTGAAAAAATTAAAGAGCAGAGCATCACACCGTACGGGCATGACAGATAGATGACAGTCCAGCTGTTTGCATGAGCACATAGACGCGCAGACGACAAGCAAAAGTGCTATCGGACATGTCGGAGGACCGGCAAATTCAAAAGCACAACTTTCAAAAATTTCATGTATTCATGGTAAATGCGTTCTGGAAAATAATACCAAACACAATACTTGCATGTACCGTACCGATTCGGTAGATATCCTAAATGTTTGATGACAGAGTTCAAGCATTTCTCTGCTCAACCGTAAAATTATTGTCAATGAGCCAGCTGATAGATTACGTCAGACGCTAGTATATCAATCCGCCTTAGCAAGATGACGCAAATAAATGTAGTCCATCAAGAAAAACCACTGTGAAACGTATCATATTTTAATATACGAGATTTATTCATTCAATTACGTGGGCATAGGTATATGATAAAGAGGTTATCCCTCGATATCACCTCTTGGTAGGGTCGTATTGCTGCTCGTGCAGTTGTGGGCCGCATCACACTCGTCTTCGACTCGTGTGATGCGGCCCACAACCGCACTCGCAGCAATACGACCCCACCAAGAGGTGATATCGAGGGATAACCTCATATTATCTGATTGGTTGAGACGAGAAACAGCAGTGGTATATTTGTGATATGCCATGGCAAACGCACAAATCTCGGCAAGAGCTAAAATCCTTTTTTTGACGTTCCATGCCAGAATTTCAATATACTGTTATGATATAATAGCAATAAATCACACCCAGCGATGTTAGGAACCGTTCAGTTTTTATGGCCGGGGGGGGGATCATTGTAATTTTGGAATCCGCGAAGGGGGGGGGGTTCATCGCTCTTTCACTGGTATATGAAAGGTGGGGGGGGGTCACCACATTTTCAAAAGCATAATACTTCCAACAAAGTTCACTTTATGCCATGGCCATGATCGACCCTCTTTACTGGCGGGGCCGCCTTTGGCGGGCCACTACAATAAATTGACTTTATGTAATGGCCCATGACCCTCTTAACGGCGGATGCCTTTTGATGGCCCACTCCAATCAGGTTACTTCATGCATGCAATGGCCATGATCGACCCTCTTAACCAGCGGGCTGCCTTCGGCGGCCCACCACTACAATAAAGTTTACTCTACATGTGACCCACGACCCTCTTTACCGGCAGCCCTGACTTTGCCAACCCACTACAATAACCAGCCGGCTGCCTTCGGCGGCCAACACATATTACAGTAGTATCTGGTTAAGGTGGTTGGAAAGGCTAGAGCGTCAGTTATAAATTTCAACAAAACTATTAAAATATAAAAGTAGTCAACATTCTCTGTGGAATAAAAAAAACTAGACATTTGGGCACAAAGGCATTGCAGAGTTATAGCCTGTTAAAACTTCTGAAAAACTGACCAAATAAGAAGAAGTTGGGGAGTCCTTAGTGTATTAACTATGGTAGAGGTCCCCTAGCTTTTAATAAAATGTTTGAAAAGGGAAAGTCATTATTTGCTGTTTTTCAGGAAAGTTTGACAAGGCGGTGCTGGCATTCAGAGTGAGTGACTGCTATTGTAAATGCATTTTTAGATTCTTTGAGTGTCAAAGAGGTGTCAAAAGTGAGATTAACCAAAAAAACTGCTCTATGACTTCAAAAGAGGGGTGCAAATATGGCTTGTTTTCAACATTTTTGACAGAATAACAGTTTTCCTACATAATTGTATACCAATTTAATCCAACTTTGAAATGAGATATGGACATGGAATTTTTACAGCCTATTAACAAGGTTACAGATAAGATTTGTACGGCACAATTTTCCTGTATTTGAAGTACTTTTTGAAAAATCACATTTTGAAATTTGAAAGAATTTTTAATAATTTTTTGATATATAAACCCATGTAAAATCATAAAAACAAATTTTATTTACAAATCCTGCCGTACAAATCTTACAATAAATAGTGTCAACATATTTATAACTAATTTGGTAATATTTGGTAATATTAATACTATCCAATTATTATTAAATTCAAATATGTAAAAAAAATATGAAAAATTAATTTTAATATTTACTGGTGTCATATTTCAAATCATGGCTGCAAATATACAATTTTTATATTCTTTGAGAAAATATTAACTAAGGGAGTTATCCTGAAAATTTGAACTAAATATCTTGATTCTAACACTTGAAACTTGACATTAACTCTGAGAAAAGAATTGGTGCAAAAATAGCCTTTCCAACCACCTTAAGTGCCTATCTCATCTTTGAAAGACCCATTACATGCTCGCGACCCTGAATGGTAGCACTGAGACAAAAGGGAATTAAGGGACCGTCTCAGATTGTCGCAGAAGTTCAAGAAACGAAATTTCTTCATTTAGATCAAAACCCCCTCCCCCCTCCCCTAAACGATGCTTCAAAAGTGCGAAATTTTCATGTCTGCCTGAGAGTACAATGTTGCATTTTGCTATTTGCTATAGCTACTAAAGACGTATTCACTTTGCCACATTACAATTAAAGTAATCGATCAGATTTGAGTACTAACAGGGCATTTTACCGCATAAAAGTTTCATTTTATTTTACTTTCCCTTTTTGCATCTCTTGTACTGTTCTTTGTCTTTGTGAACACGCAATTTGTACTTGGTAGGGGCGGTAAATAAGCGAGAAACTTTGACAAGGGGGCCCAGGCATGTTCAATCATATTAAAACGACGTCGACTATGACCAGGTGCATAACAAGTGAGAATAAAGACATCTAGTGGTTAGAGCAGACGCTTATAAAAAGCATATTTTAAAAAAATGATACTTTTTGTCTTCGTATAATTTGATGAATGAAATGTTTAGGATACAATGTTCCTATCGGTAAATTGTGTTTGGGGCACAAACGAGATGGAAACAGTTACAAATTTGTTGGCAAGAGTGTGCAGTTTTTCTTTAATTTAAAATAAACACACGAAAACTTGTGATCACAAAATAAAAGTGCGAAAGTGAAGTTCACTAATTGAATGGAGGTCAAACCCCCTCCCCCCCTAAACGAATAAATTTCGCTTTTTGAACTTCTGCGACAATCTGAGACGGTCCCTAAGCATAACAGTGTGATGGACATAAATTGTCTATGGAATGAAGTTAAAAACAGTTGTCCTAATTAACAGAGTATGCATGGATGTGGCTGAGAAGTTTGCGCACTGGCATCTCTGCTACACAATAAGTGTGCCGTGTACCAGAGTTCAAATCCAAACATGCGGGTAAATTTGACATGGGTTTTGGTTATTTTTCAGCAGGGGGGGGGGGTCATCAAATTTTTTCGTCTGACAAAGGGGTCATCTTTTTTTTTTCAACGAAAAATGCAGGGGGGGGGGTGTCTTTAGTTTTTTGAACACCGCGCGGTGACGAACAAATTGCTTGCCACCCCCCCCCCGCCCACCCCCCCCCCCCCCCACCCCCACCCCCGAGGCCGTTAAAACTGAACGGTCCCTTATACCACTCGATTTTGATCAGTTCACTTCATACATGCACTTGCTATCGCTCATGCATGTATGTCGTGAGCTGGTCAAAATCTCATGGTTTACCGACGCTGGATGTACTTCATTGCCTAACTATACCATGTCACTGGTTCACAACAGTACCTATAAATAACTTGTTCTGTGCAAGTAGAAAGAACTAGCAGTTTGTATGAAAGATGTCTACCAACCATACTTCTGCTACTTAAATTTTTATGTTAAAGAGGTAACTGGTAAAATATCCCTGAGGAGCTAAATGATCTGGGGAGTGCTGTACTCCTGCCCCTGTGAATTGCTTTCCTTTAAGCCATCATAGTAGTACCAGGAACCAGAAGAAAATATCTTGCATGTGTAATGTGACCCATTCCAATACGTTGCAGCATGCAGAACAAACCTATGTATTCAAAAACACAAATTAATTTGAATTAAGATAGGAAGCACAGGAGTGACTATAAAAATGGCGAGATAATTAAACAGCTAGCAACGCTATACAATATTAGCATACTCATAATGAATTAAAACATTCAAACAGCAGGTAAATTAAATTTTGTTCATGAAAACATAAGAATTGCTTGTGGTAAAGACATTTGCGCTGCCTATGGTGGCGCCCCGGCAAAGAATACATAAGAATAAGGCTTCCAAATTTTGCTCATTTCAGGTGCATCGTGACAATTTTTTTTTCACTTCTCTCTGTTGTGACAATTTTTTTGAACTGGTTGTTTGGCACTTTTTTGACATCTTCATGTATTGTGTCAAACATCTGTTTGACTGTTTCATAGACCTTTTCTATTTCCATGTACATCTCCTTGTACAAATGTAATTGTACTTGCAGAGGACTGTCGTCTGCTGTAGGCTGGTGATGCTGTAGGCTGTTGCGTATTTGGATGCTTTTCAGTTGAAGATACAAGTTTTTCTCTGTGTTGTACTTACTCAATGCAGTACCTGTTATAGCCTCAACAACAGCTTTGTAGTCACTAAACTCATCTTCTGATATAACTTGTACTAAGATATTTGTCACAGTTTTTTTGCCAACTGTTTACAGTTTCACTAAATGACTTTTTAGCTAGCCATTTCACCATATGGCTGGCCGTAGACAGTTTAGACTATGTAAATTGTTTATGAACAGGCTATTGCTTGTCAATACAGCCTTCACAGGCTTGTGTTGCAGCCTGCTCTGCTTGAGAGGGGATGCAGCCGTTCATGGAAAAAAATGTTGAAAAAAAATTGAGAAAAATATTGCTTTTAAATTGGACAAAGACACTTAATTTGTTACAACTCGCTATAGGTAACTCTGCTAAAAATGATACTAACTGGAGAATCTCGGACTGAATTGTACATCATGTGGGTAATTGCCAAACAAAAGTGACAGTGTACTTACTAGAGCTGAATAAGATATCTGGAGAAGCTGACACTCCACACTAAACATGCTAAATGGAAGTCTGGCTGTACTGTAAATTAGATTTGCGTCGGGAGGTCACGTTCATGGAGAAAAAATTGCTTGTAAATGGGACTACAGTAAAAGACTAACTTAACTCGTTACAGCTCGCTATAGGTAAAGCTGATAATTGTGCGTGACTGGAAACAAACAGTACCCATGCTCAGATTGTAATGCGACGTGGGTAATTTTCACAAAGCTGGGGGTATGAACTCGCTGACCAACCCCCCTCCCTTGTCAATATCTGATGCCGACACAATTTTAATATTCCAAGCGCATTTCTGCACATGTGAAAAAAATATACACAAGTAAAATAATGGCACATAATCTTGTATAACTCTGACGACCGTTTGGGGCATTTGTAACATGATCGATATTGATACTGGTGTTGTGTAAAAAAAAAGTAGAAAATATATAAAGGAATGACGAGTGGAAGGTTTCGCCTGTGGCAGAGATTATAGTGGGTACTATTGAGACTCCCTAACTAGGTTATAATCACCCTCGTCGCGCGCGATCTCTGTACAAAATGAGATAATGTTGGAAAGGTTTCGGACAGTTTTCTGAGAAACCACTCTGTTTGGATAGTAAAACAGAAACTGATCATTAAATTGATACTAGTTCCACTTTGAAGAGGGGATGGGGAGATATACTTTACTCGAAATTGTACACTGCCCCAATACATTTGAACTCTGAAAAAGCCTCTTTTATCTCATCCAATAAAGCACTTTGCAAAAAATGATGTTCTGCATTTTCGTATATGTCAAACATTAACGTACGGTTGATATAGCTGTCAAGTCGCTGAGGCAGTTTCTTAAGATATACTACCATGGTTAGTTTCCGTTCCTTGAAGTGTTTGTAAGTCAATTCCAATTCTTCCGAACTGTAGAGAGGAGCGATTAGTCTGTGTGTTCTGTTTACTATGCAATGATTAAGTCTGTCTAGGTCCCAACCATAGTTCAGACATAGGTCTAGCGCATGGCAAAGATCGTCAGAGTGGACTTCTAAGCAGTAGGGCGGGGGTTCTGTATCTACTGGAAGCGTTAGTAGACTGCAGTGGTCTATCGCATAATCCAGATTGTCAGAGTACACTTCTACTGCGTAGGGCGGGGATTCCATATTTACAGGAAGTATTCTGGTGTCATATTTGGAAACCATGTCCCCATATCTATCATAGAATTTCTTAAAAGATCTTGCAAGTCTACTTTTCGAGAAGCCCTGTCTCACTAACTTAAAAGCCAGTGAGGCATGTCGTTCTCAAAAATCATATAACTCGCAAGCTCCACAGCTCAACAAGTAGGGAAAGTTGATAATTTGAAAATTAAAATCATCCCTCTTGTCATATAGCTTGGTGTGTAGAGCATGATGTCTTATTTGGATGAACAGATTCAGGTATGAAGCTGAGTTTGCACTTTCTGTTGTTTCTTTGATCTCTAAATCATCTGGATAAATATAATTCAGATAAATTTATGTTTTAATATATGTGTGTGTCCATTCGGAGGTTCATTCACCTTATCTTGTTGAACAGATAAATTCCAATGAGGACACTTTGTTACCCCGAGACTTTTAAACCAGCAAGATCTCGCCTAAATGTCAGTAAGTTTTCCTTTCTTCCAAGATCAATGTCTTTTTAGCTCCGCTGTCAGCGACGCGGAGCTTATCAAATAGGTTGATTTTCCGTCGTCGTCCGTCGTCCGTCAACAATTGCCTTCTCCTCTGAAACTGCAAGTCCAATTGCTTTGAAATTTTATATGCAGTTCACTTGGGGTGACCTCACTTAAGTTTGTTTAAATCGTGGTGAAATTTGCATATTTGTATTTTTGGGGCAATTTTTGGTGTTTTTGGTAAAAAAATCTTCTTCTCTGAAACCGCTTGTCCGATTGCTTTGAAATTTGATATGCAGTTTACTTAGGGTGACTTCAGTCAGATTTGTTCAAATCGTGGTGAAATTTGCATATTTGTATTTTAAGGCAATTTTTGTCATTTTTGGTAAAAAAATCTTTAAAAATCTTCTTCTTCAAAACTACCAGTCAGATAGCTTTGATATTTGGTACATATGTCCCTAGGGATGATCTATTTCAGATTTGTTCAAATTGTGCAGAAATATGCAAATTTGCATTTTTAAGGCAATTTTTGCCATTTTTGGTCAAAAAATATATTTCTCAAAAAGTACTGGTCTAATAGTTTTGAAATTTGGTATACACGTTTCTATAGATGAACTGAGTAATATATATTGAATTTCTGATGAAATCTGAAATTTTGTATTTTTGGGGCAATTTTCGCCATTTTTGGTCAAAAAATATGTATTTCCAAAACTATTTATCTGATAGCTTTGAAATTTGGTATACAGGTTCCTACAGATAAACTACATGTATTTATTGAAATTGTGATGAAATCTGCAATTTTGTATTTTTGGGGCAATTTTTGCCATTTTTGGTCAAAAAATGTGTATTTCCAAAACTACTCATCTGATAGCTTTGCAATTTGGTATACAGCTTTTTACAGATCACCTTAATGACATTTGTTGACATTATGATGAAATCTGCAATTTGTAATTTTGGGGCAATTTTTGCCATTTTTGGTCAAAAAATGTATTTCTCAAAAATTAGTGGTCTGATAGCTTTGAAATTTGGTATACAGGTTTCTACAGATGAGTTCAGTAATATATAATGAATTTCTGATGAAATCTGTTATTTTGTATTTTGGGGCAATTTTTGCCATTTTTGGTCAAACGTGTATTTCCAAAACTAGTCATTTGATAGCTTTGAAATTTGGTATACAGGTTTCTATAGATGAACTAAATGATATTTATTAAAAAATAATGATGAAATCTGCAATTTGAATTTTTGGGGCAATTTTTCCCATTTTTGGTCAAAAATGTGTTTCTCAAAAAAGTACTGGTCTAACAGCTTTGAAATTTGGTATACAGGTTTCTATATGTGAAGTTATGAACTAAATTTGATCTCTTGAAATTATGATGAAATCTGCAATTTCATTTTTCGGGGCAATTGTTGCCATCTTTGGTCAGAAATTTTATTCTCAAAAAACTACTCATCAGATAGCTTTGGTTGACATGTTCTTAGGGATGATCCGATGTGATATATTCAAAGTATGATGAAATCTTCAATTGTGTATTTTTGCAGCTTATTTTAGCCACTTTTTTCTGGCCTCTGCATTAAGCTATCAAAGATTTCCACCTTCCTAATCAACATGTGTAAAAAATAGTTATTCTCTACATAAACACAGCGGAGCTATATCGGCCGCTAGGTCGCTTGTATAATGATCTAACGAGTAAATACATTTTGTTGACATTTTCACCAAGATTTCATAATTAGTCTAAACTCACTGAAAACATGACAAAACACACAAGGACGATGTTTGGCAGTTTTAGGGCAAGAGCCCGTGTTTAATAAAGTGATAGCGAGGCTCTTGCTGGCCCAGCTCAACTTGAACAAGTAAACTGCTCTAAGTGAGTCCAATCAAACACTACAATGAATATTGCAAAATTGAACGGTAATACAGTCATTGTCAAGTAAGTGATAAATACAAGGCTTAGAAACTTGTAAAATAAAGTTAACTAAGCTAAGTTGGGGTGGGTGGGAGGGAAAGTTACAGCGGAGATAGAGCAAGAGGTCACATGCAGGCCCCAAGCATATAGATTGAACACTACAATGTACAGAGCATGGCCAGAAGAGGGCGCTCTCAGACTGGTACCTAATTATGTAACATTTCTCATGACCATTCCAAATGTTACCTAAATTAGTCTAAACTCACTGAAAACATGACAAAACACACAAGGACGATGTTTGGCAGTTTTAGGGCAAGAGCCCGTGTTTAATAAAGTGATAGCGAGGCTCTTGCTGGCCCAAACTGCTGCCAAACAAGGACTAACCCCCCTGCTAGTGTAGAACATGGAAGGGAGGGAGCCCAAGACTATTTGTAAGCACTAAGGATTGACCTGCCCATTTGAAAGGAGACATAAAACCTTTGGTGAAAGGGAATGCTGAGGTAGCGCAAATAGGCACTCGATTGCCAGTCTCCCTGAAGTTTAATCAGTTCCCCTGGGACGTTACTGGCAAAGGCAAAGCTGGCTCCTCCTCTGCGCAAGCTGTGACCTGCATAATTACTTGCTTGGTAACCAGATTTTTCCACAAGTTTCTTTAACCCTCCCACCAGCCCTGAATGAGTCAAGGGCACTAATTTATCAGCTACTGGATAAACAAAGGCCGGGCTTGACGGCAAAGCTGGGATAAGACTACACATATGAACATATGCCTGCATAGGGCATAAAACGGAACCTGGGATAGTAGCAAGTGGAATTGTTAAACAACGTTCACGAAACTGAATTGTCTTGGACCAGGTTACTCCAATGATAAGGCCATGTTCTGAACACATGATTTTTCCCCTACAGAGGTGCTTATGTGGATCAAATTCAGCACCGGATTTAGGAACAAGATTGGATTTGCGGAAAAAGGAGAAGAACCCTATCAAAATAGCTGCCCAAAGGGTAGCATCATACTGGGTAGACAAGTCGAGAAAGGAGCGAAACCTGAATAACATGTCTTGAGTAATTGGCAACTTTTGCTTTGGAGGCTGTAAAACATTTCTGGCAAGACCTTTCAAAAGTAATTTGACAATGTAATGATCAGCTGCCACAGGGGCAAAACCATGAATACGGTGTAAACTTCTAATTGCATGCAAGTAATTATACAGAGTACCACTAGAAGTGACTGATCTGGCTAAAAATTGAATAAATCTACACACTGTCTGGACTGAAGCTGGCACAGGTGTTAGGTCGAAAAACTTGCAGAATAAAATGTAACCTTTCAGCTGTGATGTTAAATTGCGGCGAGTGCCTTCAGCTAAAGCTGATCTAAATGAGGTAGTGACCTCATCATCTAGGACTTGGATTGGTGTTTGGCAGTCACCTGCAAGATAAATACGAATAAATCACCACTCATTGACAAACTGTACGTCTGATACGGTAACATGTCTTTCTAACATGTCATTGATATTTACCATTGATTTGACTTCATTTTCATATTTGGGATCGATGTGCCACCGGCTTAAGGCATCAGCTAGTCTATTATTGGCACCAGCTACATGGACAGCCCGCAACTCAAACTCATGCAATGCTGCGATCGAATGCATCCCTGGCTTTACCAGTGTTGATGACCCACACAGTAGCAAGGTTATCACACAACACTTGAATTTTCATCCCTGACCACTGATTGCCCCACAGCTTCACCGCGACAGTAATTGTAAACAACTCTCATGCATTAATATGAAGGTTGTCAGCCTTTATAAAGTCAGGAAATTCAAAATGGAAGTACTCATTATTACTAAGACCACCACCACCTGTAGGACATGCATCGCAAGAAAATATCTCATCTGGACTAGACCAACTAGAATTGTTAATAATGGAGACACCATTATATTCCCTGAGGAAATTTGTCCACCATCGCAAATCAGCTTTAAAGGCATTATTTAGATAAACATGGTGATGATTGTATTTTACTGAACGCAAAAGCTCTAGCATTCTAGAGAGAAATAACCTACCCGGCTTTACACATTTGGCAACAAATGCTAGTTTCCCTATGAGGGATTGCAAGTCACGTTTAGTGGCCCTTGTTTTGGTAGCCCATTTACGCAGTTCCTGCTCAATTTCTGTAAGCCTGTCGGGTGTTACCTCCATGGTCATAGTTAAAGTATTCAGTTGAATTCCCAGAAAGGTCATGACTGGGGTTGGGGAACTGCCTTCTGTTCAGATTCTTGCAAGCCAAGTTCGTCTAACACAATTCCAAGTTGGTTAAATGCTGACAGTGCCCTATCTGGGGTTTCAGCCCCACCAAAATCGTCTAAGTAATTGATACACTCATACCCCTTGTTGGACAAAATGTAGTTGACAGCATTTGTTGTACGCTGACAAGCAAGTGCCGCTGTCCGGAGACCAAAAGGCAAAGTTAAATCAAAAAATAAAAGATCCCTCCATGTATAACCAAGTAAATGGTAGTCTGCCGGATCAACTGGGATCTGTCGATATGCTCTACTTAAGTCTCGTTTAAACAGTAAGCACCCTTTTCCTTTGCGAGTTATCATATCTGTAAAATCATCAATAGATGGGTAGTGAAGCTCAATATCGTCACCCAAGTACTGTCCCTTGGGGATGCCATCATTAACAGAGTGATTAACAGGAAAGCTTAGATCAAAAACAATACGCCTGTCATCACTATCTTTTTTGTCAACTGTTTGCATTGGAGAAATAGTCAGTGGCATGGCAAGAGGGTTATGAGTAAATGGTCCAACGGAAGCACCAGCTGAAACTTCTTTGATTATCCACCTATCTACATGCGCTGGGTAATTTATAGCAGACCGATGATTTTTCATGGTGGAATGTGGAAGCTCTGGAGCAGTGTAGGACACTGGCCAACCATATTGTAAGAAATCACAAACTATGTTGTCATGATAATTTTGTAGCTCGGCCCTCCAAATAGGAATTTCCAAATTGGAAGGCACCGGAATTCTGCAACTTTGATAATTAGGTAAACCTGAATTTACAACTCTGTTATGAGTTTCCACAATATCTATCAAATTGTGTGGAGACGTGGGTGGCCATTGAAGACCACTATTACTTAGCATGTTGATGTTATCATGAGTGGCAGCCTCCCACTCTGGCAACCCCACATTTCCATTGATGTCATAAAGGACTGCATTCAAGTCATTAGAAACTGTGTTATCATCAACACGGACATTTGAGCCCTCATTTTGGCACACTAATACTGTAGTATCATCAATACTGGCATTCAAGCCATCATCAACACTGGTATTTGAGCCATTATTTTGGCACTCTAAGGGGCAACATCAAAAGTTCAATATAATAAATCTAACTTAATTGCTTAAGTTTTGCCTCAGACCCCCCACCCCCCTTCTAACTTAACTGACCTAAAATTGAAAAACATGGCGACTCATACCATAAACTAATTCTTTCAAACGACGTACCAATGTACCATTGAATTAAATAAAATTGAAAACCATTATAAAGTAACAAAATACGGGTGACTGGATCGGTTTTAGCCTACAAAAAGCAGCCTTGAAATCGTAAATTTGCCAAAAAGACGTTAAATCGTTTTGACTGCACAGAAATTAATTTGGCCAAAAACCCCCCACCCCCAAACTTAAGCAATTAAGTTTTTTTTCTAACATCGATCTTTTGACGTTGCCCCTAAGACTGTGGCATTATCAACACTGGCATTTAAGCCATCATCAACACTGGCATTTAAGCCATCATTTTGGCACACTAATACTATGGCATCATCAACACTGGCATTTAAGCCATCATTTTGGCACACTAGGACTGTGGCATTATCAACACTGGCATTTAAGCCATCATTTTGGCACACTAAGACTGTGGCATTATCGACACTGGCATTTAAGCCATCATTTTGGCACACTAAGACTGTGGCATTATCGACACTGGCATTTAAGCCATCATTTTGGCACACTACTGTGGCATCATCAACACTGGCATTTGAGTTATCATTTTGGCACACTACAGTGGTGATACCATCAACCCTGGCATTTGAGCCGTTATTTTGGCACGCTAATACTGTGTTATTGTTGACACTGGCATTTGAGTCATCATTGTGGCACACTAATACTGTGGTATCATCATTACTTGCCAATACAACATCAGTGTTAAAGTTCTCAATTGAACAAATGTCAATATGCTGAAACTGATGGGAAAACCTGAAAAAATTTGCCTCTGTTTGCAAGGCAACACTACAGTTCGTGACTGCATCACTAGGGCTCTCTACATATGCATGGTCTGCACCAACTATGTTACAATTAACCCCAACCTCTACCATGTCATTGAATTTACGTGAGACTTTGTTATTGTTGTCATCAAGTTCAACCTGAACATGTACAACAGTATCTACCTCAGGTTTATCAGCAGTGGCTTGCTGGCTTTCCTTCTCGCGATAAGCTTTGTCCTTCCATGGGCAGGCACTCTTGGGATGCTTTGCTACACTGTTGCGCAATTTTAGGCAAGCTTCACAGAAGTGCTTAAAGGAGCACTCATCCTCTACTCTCTCACACTTGTTGTTTTGATATTTGTAGCAAACATTGAACTGATCTTTTTTCTTGGTTTTGTTACTGTTAGCTTTATTGTCTCTCTTTATTTCACCAATGCGGGGGAGTAAATACTGTTCTCTCAGGTCAACATTGTCATCAGTCCATGTTTTCAAACCTGACTCCATATCTGTCAACAGCGCCCCTTCAAACTTCAAAATAGCATCCCAGGGAAACAGGTTAGCGTCCTTCATGAGGGACTGCAAATGTTGTAGGCGTTGTTTTTTCTCGAGATCAGATAAAGCTGGCAGCTGAAGTATAGCCAAATTACCTTCCATGAATTCTGCCATGGACAAATCATCAAACTTTGGTGTAGCACCAGTAAATGTTCTCGCTCTGACAAACATGTGTGGCCATAAAACATGGTGATGCACTCGGTCGGTTCTTGTATTGAACCGCATGGACTTCATTTGTACATTACCTGGCCTAAATTTGATCTCTTGAAATTATGATGAAATCTGCAATTTCATTTTTCGGGGCAATTGTTGCCATCTTTGGTCAGAAAATTTTATTCTCAAAAAACTACTCATCAGATAGCTTTGGTTGACATGTTCTTAGGGATGATCCGATGTGATATATTCAAAGTATGATGAAATCTTCAATTGTGTATTTTTGCAGCTTATTTTAGCCACTTTTTTCTGGCCTCTGCATTAAGCTATCAAAGATTTCCACCTTCCTAATCAACATGTGTAAAAAATAGTTATTCTCTACATAAACACAGCGGAGCTATATCGGCCGCTAGGTCGCTTTTATAATGATCTAACGAGTAAATACAATTTTGTTGACATTTTCACCAATAGGTCATAATTATAAATACAGATCTATACATTCAACAGTTGCATGTCAATAATGTATTCAAACTTCTAGCATCCAGCTTATAAAGTTAGTAGATCAGTAGTGACAGTTTAGTTGAACATTGTTTGTTATTCACAATTGGATCAAGTCCCAAAGTACTTACATGCATACAGGCTGTGGTGCTAAGCTGAATAGTCACTGTTTCTCTACACTTTACAATAAACCAAGACACTACACATTTTAAGCAATAAAAATAAAGAAGGGTATCTAAATAATACAGCTTCTGTCCTTTTAAAGTTACCAAGCTGCTGTTTTAGGGTCATTTGTCCATATAGTAAAAAAAGAACAAAGTAGAGGTTTGCTCTTCCATTAGAATTAAAAAACTACACTGTGCACATACAGTGATCTGGAGATGGATGAACGAACACTCGTCCTTTAATAATGTTGTTGAGCATCTGCTCTAGGCTGTTGGTCCTATTCCCGCTATCTTGTACAAAAAGGTCAGATACAGTAATGCATTGTGGCCCCCTGTGCAGGGTAAGGGGGCACTCTTTCATTTCCTGCTTCTAAACCCCATGTGTGTTTAGAACATTTATTTTACATCGTAATAAACCATGCCTCCAATTGTTTATTTTGATGCTCTCTTATTGGCGAAACACACCATTACTTTTTGTACATGATGTGAAAACCTGGCAGTGTGTTCAATAAGGTGTAAAAGCATCAAATGGACACTGACATAACATTTTCATAAATTCTTGAAAGCCTAGGTTGAACCGCAGTTGTATCACACAACATTTTCCCTGTCTTGGTCTATATGAATTAAGTCAAAAGTTGTGTGTGTCTTTGATAGCTTTATTGTTTTTCATTGACACTGTATTTTTCTGATTTCAAATCCGTTAGACTTAGGCAAATTTAATGGTCAATGATCACTGAGTACATTATGCAATAGTTATGCAACATTAATGTTGATTACAGCATTAAATTCTGATGGGTACTCTGGATAGTGCCGTGGTACATTACCACAGGTGTGTGCTACTGGACGTCTTGTTATTCCATCTAGGTCAGTGCATGATATCAGGGCCGGTGCAAATCGCAGAAATTTCTTCAACATTTCTTGATCCATTCCTATTATGTACTTCTTTAAGCACTTTGCGACTTGATTCTTAGTATCACCTATCAATTTTGTGTATGTATACTAGCAGTACATCACAACCATGATTAAGTCAAAATTTAGCTGATACGGACTCTCATAATTATATATTAAGCCAGTATTCATTAACATAGTAGTCTAGATACACGTAACAAACATGCATTGCTGTAAGGTTGTTACTTGATGAATGAAAATAAGGTAGACAGTTTAACAATATACTCACAGATGCCATACTTTCAATTGTTGCAAGCTCAATCTGATCCATGTCTAGTGCCTCATAATGGAAATGATTTGGCATATCATCAGATACATGTATATCACTTCTGCTGTCTGACACACAATCTTGATTGTTTTGGTCATCAGTTGCTGGTAAGCAATCTGAAGAACAGAACAAACATACAAATCAATACAGCTGTGTATAGCAATTAAAAACACAAAATATTTATTAGTATCATTATGAAATTATTAAGTAATTTGTTCCATGAAGTGTTTGATTTTGTGTGGAGGTGTTATGAGAAGCAACTTCAGCTTGCGATACTGGCTCTTCAGTAGAATAAAACACATACATTTGAGATATAAAAATTCTTTAGAACTGTATGGACCGACTTCTGTTCTACAATGTTTTTGTAATATTGAACAAGTGTTGGTAGAGGTAGAGCTAAATGTCCACTTCTGGGTTGCTATATATGAAATGTGTTTCTATCTTTGCTTCAATGCGTTAACTAACAGACTCTTCAACATTTTGCTGCACCAATTAAAGTTCTGTCTTGAAATATTCAGTTTGTTTTCCATTATTATTTCAATCTGTAGGAGGGATTTGAGTTTTATAAATAAAAACCATGTTCGACCATAATCAAGCATGGCTGAGCATTGTTGATATGTTCAAAATCTATACAATTTTCATTTATGGCAGAAGCCCTAATAGATGCCATTTTCATCCACTTGCCGTTATTTTTTTCTCTTTGTAATATATTCTTTTAATTTCACTTTTAAAATCCCATAAAAACACCCAGTTTTACAGCATTTGCCTTTGCATGTATAGTGTTCAACAGTACTTCTTAGAAAGTGAGTTTCTTGGACACACACTTCATGTACACCTTTAAAAAGAACACATGCAAGGGCATACCACACCTTGATTGATCAAATTTTGCCTTTGCTGCCATTTGGCTGTTTGGGGCTTTACCTGATAAAGAATGGTTTTAAATTAGTATCTCATAATCTGAAAACAATGTGGTCATCAATTTGAAAATTAAAACGGACAGACAGAAGGTTCGGCTATGTTCATAAGCTTGGCCAATGTAAAGGGTGATTCCCTCTTCACTTGCACTGTCTGTAGAAGAGCTAGCAGGCAAAGATGGGCTCTTTCTACTCCGTCTCATTATCGTCATTATATCACTCTCTATCATCATTATATTTTTCTGAAACTCTGCCTTTGACCTTGCTCTATACCCCAATAAGTAAATAACATTTAAAAAATTAATATATATTGCAATTTCTTTGAAGGCCTCACATATATATCGCAGGCGACCAAGTTTGCAGTTTGTTTTTCACATCTTTTGCACATTGTTGTGCCTTCATCACTGTCACTCTCTACAAATGGTTTCACCAATGGTTCTTCTTGGTGTCTAGAAAATAATATTAAAGTACAGTCAATGAAATGGTGATTGATACTGATACTGATAAGGGGTTGATACATACATCTGTAGCAGACTTTCTTTGCAGTACTTTTGAAAGGTACGTGTAAGACGCTGAAATCAAGTCATACATTTACAAAATTCTTTGCTGACTAAAACTATCGGAATATGAACTCTCTATCTTAATCCCTAGATAAGAGAACATGAAGATAAATATTGATTAATTATAATTCAAACATTCACACACAAGGTGCTCATCTGTCAATGTTGTTTTCAGAGAAGATAAATAAACTTCAGAAGGAGATGGGTTTTCATGGATATAGTTTCTGGTCTGTGTTTTCTTTTCATATTCTAGAGACCATGACACAAATATCTCTGCTGTCATTGTTTTGGGGAGAACTATTAGTATAATATAACCTTTGAAATTCGGCTGCCATAATATGGTGCATTTCCTTGTTCTTAGCCTTAGAGGCTTAGCTTTCTGGTAGCATCCCTGATGTACCCCACTTATAATGTCGTTCGTGATTGTTATTCTATTTTCATTCGTTTCGAGGTGGCCAACTGGAGAGAACAGAACTTTTTGTGAAGCTGGTGATTGAGTTATAAATAAATCGTACTATTTCAAGGCTACACGACAGGTTTTACTAAAGATTGGAAATTTTTAATGTTGCTACTTTCAAGGGTTGAAAGAAATGTTCGAAGCATTTGTTTTTGAGTTCAGTTATATCCAGACTATTTTACACTTGTTTTACCAGCTACACTGTCCCACTTTTTTTTTTGTTTTCACTCTTAAACTCTCTTGTTAGTGTGATTGGGAACTATGTTTTAACTGTATCACATCAGTATTAGCATTCATAGATAAATTAATATAAATAAATAAACAAATATATAAATAAATAGATGTTACAGGTTCCCTGTGGTACAAATGATACATGAAGCAATTCAGGATCTGCACAATGCACTAAATGCACTATAATATATTTAGGCCAAAGTAATTAAATTCTTTGTTTTTGCGTCCCTACCCGCCTAGGTTTTGAAGGCTTTCATGAAAAACACACACAGTGTATTTGAATAGGAAATTTTAGGACATAACCGCTTTGCTTTTCTGAACTAAAAATTTTGTTACAATTTTTTATTTGCTGCAATCAAATTACATTGTGTTAATTTTCTTGTGTGTGTTTTCAGCCGCTTAGACGCGTACCTTTACCCATTTTGAGTGGACGCAAAACAAGAATTTAATTACTTTGGCCTTAACAAATCAAACGTGACAATCATGTCTTTTTGTCAGAATAGTATTTTCATCTAACACACTTACTCATCTTCAACAATGCAGTCGAGGGCATCATTCTTTGTCCCTTTTATGGATAGATACCACGTTCTGATGAATCCTATTTTCCTGAAAATATGAATGACATCTGATTAAATTTTGCTGTTTCATACACGAATCTACAGTTCTACGCGTCCGTCATGCATTATGGGAAATAAACAGGGGTCACGGGGTCATTCGTTCCATTTCAGCACTCTGTGCAGATGACAAGCGATCTTTTCTACGCAGTTGCACCACGGACAGAGGAAGCAAACTTCCTTTGTTTTTCGGGGACATTCAGCGGCACTGCTGATAGCATTAGGCCTATAACCCCATTATGTTTTATGAACCAATAAATTATGTTTCTACGTTGCTACCCCCTGCATAATAAAGGTATTTCAACAACAAAAATGTTATATTCTCGTCCAGGTTTGAATTTATCCGGTGTCATAACATAGTCTGTTGCTGCCATAGTGTCGGGGAGCTATGTGAGCGGTCTGAAATCACCAAAGTGCGCCTGCAAACTGCGCCGGCGCATTTCAAACTGCGCCCCCATTTTGCGCGGTATATTGCGCCGCCCAAACTGCGCCCTTACTCTGCGCCATTGCGAAGTTTAAATGTCAAGCACGGTATTAATAGTCTATTTTGGTTTAGTCAGGCGATTTCAAAGAAATATTCATGTTTTTCGTGGGAAATATGGTGAAATGTGTCACTAAAATGCGGAGGATGGGAGTAATTTTTTTCCGACACGTATGTGAAGTATGTAATAACATCACCCGAGAGGGAAGGTAACTCCGAGCCAGTCGAGTGTCATTTGCATCTTAAATCGACCTTTGAATCTGTTTGTAGTTTCTACCCGAACCTTGACGGTAAATACTTTCAAAGTAAAAAAAGACGCTAAATTTTACTCTCAAACTATTTCGATGGCCAAATATCTCTGCCATTATAAGTTTCGTAGGGTTACTCTATACTCAGTATATGGCGAGAGTGTCCTAGCTGTCTCAGTGTCCATCGGAACCTCGTGGACCGTAATTCTTGCTCTAATTCTGCGACCTTTGAATCGTCCAATAATTGCTACTCCAATTCATGACGACCCCAAATGATAAGGAATGCGACTGATTCTGAGACTCTCAGTTCATAGAAGAGTCAAAGTGCGATCACGTTTGCGACTGAACTTGAGACTCCCATTTCGCTTTGTGATGTACATTTGCGAGTGAATTTGAGACCGGGTCTGAGACTCTCATTTAACGTGCAAACAGCAAATGCGACCGTCCTTACGACTGACTTCCTGACGTAAGGTATAAAGGGTACCGGAAATCGACAAGTGCGAGGCTAAAGTTACGAGAGCGAATGTGAGGGCTTGAAGTGTACGTGCTCACTTTGAAAGTGCGAGCGATAGTGAGAATGTGAAGTGAACTCGGACTGTACATAGTTAGTGCTTGTCAGCATTTATTTCATCACTTTGGTCGAATGAAAACTTACGATCAAAGTCATTGCTGAAAACAGCGATACGATCTCCATGGAAGTACAGTGCTGTGTATCATGAGCGAACAGCTGAGTGAATTCATCATTGGAGTCCCCGATGGAAAGTATTGCAACACTCTTATTTCCAACACCAAGAAGTTGATATATTCGTCTAATAAAAATATGAATGAGACATTCATCTTTACATAATGGAGAATAGAATATTATATCTGACTACGAAGAACTTTATTTACCAGGTTTTAAAAATCAGCGAGAGATTGATTGGGCTGGGACGTACGATTCACAGACTGATTCAAAGTGCTGGTCAAAGTGAAAGGGAACGCCGTGAACACTCAATCCCGATGGGTATTTATACCGGTAGTTATGTCAAAAACAGGAGTCACGACCGTGATAAGGTTATTCAGAGTCAATTAACCTTGAAACGGACCAAACGATAGCACACAATTACATACAATCTAGGTCTAGCGTCCTGTGACACTATGGCGGGTTTCCGAGTCCCTGTCGCGGTTTGGAAAACGACCTGCTGACAGCTGATGACAAAACACGCTCATACTTTTGATCATAGACCCTGGAGCGATGTTTTGATGGATTTCTAGCTTCCTTACCCTATAAACAACTTGAAACTAAAATGAAAGACGAAAAAAGATCCGTGAACGGACGAGAGGTTTCCTGTAGAAACTTCAGATATTTACTGAGGCGGATCATCGATTTTTTTACATCCATGGGCGGATCATGGCAGTGAAATTTACCTCAATGGATGGATCAATCGGAGCACCGAGAATATTGCATTTCCCGTTTGATTTCCAAAACATCATCGTGGAGTTTCTAACAGAAAGGAAAAAATTGAAACGACAACTGATATCGTGTCATTTAAATACGGGCTTTAATCGTTCATTCATTTAGTTACTATCGTGCGTGCCGTTTTAGAAGATTTGTGAGGACCTAAACGACATCATGTGTTGGTCCATTGCCATGGAATCCTATGCCAACGAAAGGTGGTGACTTTTTTCAAAGTTGAATAAAATTTCCTTTTTGGTTGTGTTAGTCAATTAATCGAAATATTTTTGTTCCAATTGATCATAAACCCTCGATTCTCCTGTCTATGATTCGATATTCACTGACTCATTCTTTCTCTTCTTTGTCGAGCGATGAAAGTAATTTAATCTTCAATACTCTTTGACAGATGTAACATCTTCACCTATATATTGTCATTAGTTTCTAACCAACGTACAAAAAATTGGCCCGTTTGCCAAAGCACATGGGTCTATGATTGCGTGAACGGCCGTACTCTATGCATTGGAAAGATATTCATGTTGCAGTCTGCCCGAAAACAAAACCCGAGGATGTTCAGGCGATAACAAAGGCGATGACTCAGTTGCATAAAACAAAACTAAACTTTTGGGACATCATATTTTTATCTTGGCGTCGATTCGATGTGCAACCATACGCTGATCGCCCATATTCTCCATAAACAGATAAAGCTAGTCATAACACTTCTGCGACAAATCCGTGGTGTTTCTCCCCGTGAACGTCCTTTAACCCGTAGCCGCGACCATTGTTTTTTGATGTGTTCCGTGCTTGATGATCGGTAGAATTAATGTATCAAAATTTGAAGACACATGTGACTAAATCCTGTGATTGTTAGACAATTGATGGTGTGTAGGGCGAGACGGAAAGAAACAATCCAAGGACCAAGCTAGGGAGCATCATGCATTGCATGCTTTCTAACAAAGAGCTGCGTGTTTCCATATCTATATACCATACAAAATCCGGCTTTGACCAATGTTCCTGTCCTGTTTCGGAGGATAACTTTCGAGCTGCGTAACCGATGTTGAGGTTCAGATATCCGAATATCTTTCGTGTTCGAAAGGCTTATTGATTTACAGTGAATACAACTTTTGTATAATTAGTTTACGTGTACATAACCCAGCACACGGGGAAAGCCAAATACTTACCAATACCAGGTTGGAAAATTTCAGCGAGTCGCTCTCATCAGAGGTCGAGGAAAATGAATATGTCGGTATCGTTGCTCCGCCATGTTTATTGTTGTTTGTGCGACTAGTTTGAAAGTCATAGACTTTCTATAGGTGAAATTCATATTGCCATTCAATATTTTACACACGAAGTCACCTGTCACCTCCATTCGGAAGCAAGAACGTTTACACAGAATGTTTTTATAGTGAAAACTAGCTCCAGGCCGTGACATGTCTCTAGTCACGAAGAAACTTCGTAAATCAAAATCGACATCAACATTGAGCGGTGATCGTGAACCGTTAAATAAATGTCGGCAAAATAAAACATCAAATGGCTAAACTTTTGGGGGAGAGAGAGAGGGAGAGAAATAGAGAGAGAGAGAGAGAGAGAGAGAGAGAGAGAGAGGGGAGGGAGGGGGGTTTCTGCAGTCGCGAACTGATCATGGTCTTTAGGATGGATAAATGCAGGGTCGGTTTACACATTTGCGCTGCACAGATATCGAAAATGTACAGATACTTTCCCGAAATTTGACTTATTTTATAACATGAGTAGAACAAAACCAAATTATTGACGTTACTCTTCGGATGTTTGACTTGCAAGTTTGCTAAAGTTAGATTACATGTATACTTACAGAAAATGGACGCCGTAGTCTTCTGTTCAAAAAATATATGTTCTTCAACACCACGTTTCTTATGATCGGTGATGTCAAATTTTATTATTTTTATAAATATAAATTAATGCACCGATTTCAAACCGTAATTATTTTTTCTTGTCGAATTGAGAGAGTTTTTAGTAGTTCTGTAGACAAAACGATCGGAAACAGCAGAGTATCTTGGCAATGGCACGACATCTACGCTATCGTTTAGCTGCAATATTTGTACAGTTGCAGCCAGAGCCCCGGGTAAGCCAATTCGGAACGTAATAACGCCAGTTGCAGCGGCATCGTGGATTGACTGTACCTTTGTCATTTCTGTTGAAGTACACCTATTATTGCTACAAGAATTGTGGGCTTCATGAAACGTTGTTTCTCTGTACATTATAGGCCTACTGGTCTTGCCGTTATATTCAGTGTCGTATAATCTGTTGTTTGCATGTCAACACATTGGGCTGTGTACAACCTCCTGTGCACACTAATCGTGACCGTAATTTACACAGACATAAACATTCGATCCCGTCCGTGGATGTCAAAGGTGAACGGGATTAACTTGATCCCGGGTATCAAGTCCCTGGCCTTTATGGAGATGCAAAATTCACAAATTTTGACTGCTGCTGAGGCCAAGCCACGATACCGCCAAGTGAGTGTAATCCGTCCCATACAAACATAACATGGTCTCGTACCTCCGAGACTCCGTGAAAACATGTCATATCATTTTTCGAGCTGCATTTTTTAGGGCACGGATATTAATATCTACAGTCTGCACTGCCAAAGCGTCCTGCTACGCAAGTGCGACTACTCGATGTTGTGACACTCGGAAGTGTTTTGGCGCAGAGTAGGCCTAAGGGCGCAGTTTGGGCGGCGCAATATACCGGCGCAAAATGGGGGCGCAGTTTGAAATGCGCCGGCGCAGATTGCCGGCGCACTTTGGTGATTTCAGACCGCTTACATACCTGTGTTGGGACCTAGCTGTAAGTGAAAAGCAAGTTACACCTTGAAAACTGTTTCGACGATGACAATGTATTCTAATTTAACAGTGAACGAAAACCTTACATGGGCGTAGACGAAATTATGCAATCATATCTTAATGTAGGCCTAACTTTTAATTTCAATGATCGACCTTAGCTAGTTTGTGTACACTATATAACAGTAAGTTGTTTGATCAGAACGGGCCATCAGTCAAACTTTCACTTAAGAAATTTCTTAAATTTACATTAAACTGAATTGAAACTAAACTTGAAATTATCTCGATTATTTAGTTTGCGAGCATTTCTTTCCAACATTAAAAACGTACGGAACGGTGACGTAGCTGTGGGTCCATAGCTGTGGTGTTTTCAGATGGGATTCCTGCCTTTTTACGGGCTAGTTTTGACTTTTTGACTTTTTGTGATGGCGGGGTTAAAATCGTAAAAGTCAAAAACAAGCCCGTAAAAAGGCAGTAATCCCGTCTGAAAACACCACCGCTATGGACCCACAGCTAACGGTACTTACGGTGTTAAAAATACGAAGTGAGATTTTCGGTTATTTTATACAAATATTTTGGTTAAACATGATAAAAATAACTTATGTGTGAGTTTCGAACGTGATATGAATGTTTATATTCGCAGTGATTTAAAAAAAAAATCAACGAAAAAACAAGGAAGTTTGCTTCCTCTGTCCATGGCGCAACTGCGTGGAAGAGATCGCTTGTCATCTGTACAGAGTACTGGCTTTTCAGTTGCGAAAAGACATACTTTGTAAGTTAACTGTAGACAATCCTTGATATAGAAATTGTTAATTACAGAATTGGTTTATTTTTGTATTGTAAATTTGAAAGTTTTAATTTATTTGCATTTTTTGACGTGTAACTCCTCTGCAGATGGGCCAGAGGCCTTGAAATGCAATAAACAAAAAAATCTTCTTGGCTCGCTGGCACTGTTTCCCCAGCACTATTAGTTGCTTCTGTACCCTCCTGGCTCGTGTTGTTCTTGCCGGCTTTCCTTTGGGTCTGTGCTCATGTCTGTATCAGACAGTGCCATCTCCTGGACAGTGCTTGACAGTGGCACAACATTAATATTGTCGACCACCTCCATGGAAGTTCCCCATTTGAAGTGAGCTGTAATCTTTCTGGTATTCACACATGGTAGAATACCTAACAAAATGGTTCTTCACATATTGAAATAGATGTAAACTTGGACTACCATATTCATTCACAACTAATAAGTGAAGCACTGTACATTATTTTTGCTGATATGCTTCCAATGGAGACAAGACTCCACTTTTAAGCTTCTCCTTCTTCATTCTCAGGTTATTTTTGAAAAAAACCCACAATATAATGTTCAATGGATTATCTCTCCTGCTCATTCATGCGTATCATGGCAGCTATCAGTGAGTGCAGCAGTTCATTTGGCAAATTTGCCATTGTATACTGACGTGCACTTCTCATGTTTGTTATGAGACCAAGAGGATCTCTGTGGTACGGAAATGATGTCTTGTGAGGGTGATGTCCATCTGACAAAATGTAGTGCACCAAGAACCCTGCTACCTGTTGGCAAGAAAAGTAATGGCACCAAATATAAAAACATGGAATACTTAAAAACTGCATATTGGCTTTGTATGGTCCAAACTGATGTCACTGCAAATGTATATTTTGGGTAAACATTGCACTTGAATCTGAAATATATCACACATCTGAAAATTCATCATCAACCATTATGAAATAAACAGAGAATGAGCAGCTCCTGCCTCCTTTTTTATCGCTTTTCTGTGCTCGTCGAGTGGTTAATTTGTTTTGAAGATGGCTGTAAGGTATAGAACTTTCATTTTGTGTATGCAGCTGTGTATCTTGTTGATTGCTGTTTTTGCTGTCGATGACTTTCGATCGCCAAGACCATGTCATCGTCCACGTCTGAGTTACAACATGGCCGACCTGATTTCAATTGGTCAGCAGATGTCATCACGGACACGTCCAATGCTATTGACGGACCTTCCAAAGGAAATGAAAGTAAGGAAACGAGGGAAGAGAGGAGGAATAAGAATGCGAAATAGACAACGAAATTACAAACCGTACTTGCCAACTCTCATTATTGGGAATGTTCAGTCCCTAAATAACAAAATTGATGAACTGGTGGCGAACGTTAAATTTACGAATGACTTTAGGACATGTAGCGCCATGTGTTTCACAGAAACCTGGCTCAATACTGATGTAAATGACTCGCACATGCATATTGATGGTTTCAAACTTGTCAGAGGCGACAGAACAAAGTCATCCGGAAAGAAGAAGGGTGGAGGCGTTTGTGTATATGTCAATGAGAAATGGTGTCATCCTAATAATGTGAGTGTTAAATTCAAGACATGTACACCAAATGTGGAATTATTAGTCATGAGCCTAAGACCATACTATCTGCCTAGAGAATTCTCGCATGTACTTCTGACCACGGTGTACGTACCACCTAGTGCAAAAGCAAGTTATGCTTCAGAGGAAATCAGCAGAACAATTCATGATTTGGAAACATCAGCTCCTGACGCTTTGCATGTCATTAATGGCGATTTTAATCATTGTACACTCAAGAAAACTAATGTCAGCTATAACCAGAATGTTACATGTTCAACTCGCTATGACAAAACGATAGATTTATGCTACACAAATATTGCTCGCGCATATACATCTCGCCAATTAGCCCCACTTGGTCGTTCAGACCACAATCTCGTTCACCTGGTCCCGAAATACCGTCCAATCGTGCAACGGGAACCTGTAAAGACCACAACGACATTTCAATGGACACCTGATGCGATTATCACACTTCAAGGAGCGTTGGAATGTACCGACTGGGACATGTTTGTGAATTCCACCTGTACAATAGACGAACTGGTTGAAACAATTGGTGGCTACATAAATTTCTGTGTTGAATGCACCGTGCCGAAGAAAACTACCAAAATATTTCCCAATAATAAACCATGGATAACAAAGAGAGTAAGGGGATTATCAACAAAAAGAAGCTCGTGTATGCAAGGAAGGACAGGGATCAGTTAAAAACTATACAGAAAGAACTTAAGCGTGTAATCAGAATAGAGAGAGAGAATTATAAGCGTAGAATAGAGAAATATTTCACCATGAATAATATGAAAAAAGTTTGGGATAGCATGAAGCTCATGAGTGGCTACACCTGTAAAAATAAAAGTGTCTCATCTATACCCGAACCGACATTGGATTATGCTGACAATTTGAATACATTTTACAACAGGTTTAATCGTCATGATTTCAGTGTTGAGCTTGACAGTGCAGAAGGCCCAATTGAAATTTGTCCCTGAAAATCAAGACCAATCATTTCAAACGACCGAAGATCAAGTCCGTTTTCTTTTCAACAAAGTAAACCCAAACAAAGCCGTTGGTCCTGATGCAGTCTCACCACGCATCCTCAAATTATGCTCCAACCAATTAGCAAAAATCTTTTCTTTTATTTTTAATATGTGTTTTTCTAGTCAACACATCCCTGCAATTTGGAAGAAGTCTTGTATCGTCCCAGTCCCTAAAAAGAATGTCATTACTTGCATGAATGATCTACGTCCAGTGGCATTAACGTCCGCTGTCATGAAAGTTTGTGAACGTATTGTACTGCAACATCTGAAAAAACTTGTCATTAAATTCACTGATCCTTTGCAATTTGCCTATCAACAAAATAGAAGTACTGACGATGCAATTCTGACGGTGTTACATAAGATTTATTCACATCTTGATAAAGCTGGCAATTCAGTTCGAATAATGTTCTTTGATTTTTCAAGTGCTTTCAACACAATCCAGCCATCCCTATTAGCAAGAAAATTAATGTCAATGGAAATCCCAAGTGCAATGATATCATGGGTAACAAATTACCTTACCAATCGGGCACAGTATGTAAGATTGGGTTCTGTGTCATCAGGAATTACATATTCAAGTACAGGGGCACCACAGGGTACTGTGCTTGCTCCCTTTCTTTTTACCTTGTATACTGCTGATTGCCGAGCAACAGAAATGACGTGTCCTTTAGTTAAGTTTGCAGATGACTCTGCCATGGTGGGTTTGATTAGCAATGATGACTACTCAAGTTACTTACTTGAAATTGAACGCTTTGTCAACTATTGTGATAGAAATTACTTGTTTTGAATGTTAACAAGACGAAGGAAATGTTAATTGATTTTCGTAAGCAGCCAATTGAGCCTGACCCAGTTGTTATAAAAGGTGAAAATGTTTGCAGAGTTGTGACTTATGAGTACTTGGGTATCACTATTGATAGTATATTATGCTGGCGTTTTCATGTTGAAGCAATGTTGAAAAAGCTTAATTCCCGTATGTATTGTCTTCGAAAATTAAGGTCTTTTAATGTAAGGAAAGAGATCCTGTCTGCATTTTACAATGCCGTTATCAGCAGTGTTTTAAGTTATTGTATTGTCTGTTGGGGTTGTAACATCTCAAAGCAAGAGAAAGCTAGGCTTGACAAAATCATAAAAAAGGTGGAAACAATCATCGGAAATTCACAGCGACAAGTTGACCTTATCTACCATGATCGACTTGATAAGAAATTAACACTAACTCTGACCGATGAGACTCATCCTCTACATCACGACTTGGTCGATAAACGCATTGTTAGAAGTGGCAGACTTAGGCCACCGGTAGCCCGTACCCAGCGTTACGCAAACTCTTTTATTCCACAAGCTGTCAGTCTTTTTAACGCAAATTTTAATCGTGGAAATTAACGGCCATGTTCTTTGTGTCTCTGTTTTCGCTTTCATGGTCTTGTTTTTTGTGCTTTTTTGAATTTATTTTTGTATCGTTCGTCAAGCAGGCATTCAAATTGCCCTTTTAGGGATTTAATAAAGTTTTATCTTATCTTATCTTATCTCCTCATGGCGAAAGGTTTCTCAATACAGTCAAACGATGATTACCAACTTCTATAAGAGGGTCGGAAATCTAATACATTACTTGGTAGAAGGAGCTGATGAATCCCTGAGTTATGGTTTGGTTGACGCAGATGAAAGGTGCGTTGTACAATTAATTGTCACTCAACAAACCATTTACAATTATGTCTTCTGCTTTTTTTAGCTCCGCTGTCAGCGACGCGGAGCTTATCAAATAGGTTGATTTTCCGTCGTCGTCCGTCGTCGTCCGTCGTCGTCGTCGTCCGTCGTCCGTCGTCCGTCGTCGTCCGTCAACAATTGCCTTCTCCTCTGAAACCGCAAGTCCAATTGCTTTGAAATTTTATATGCAGTTCACTTAAGGTGACCTCACTTCAGTTTGTTCAAATTGTGGTGAAATTTGCATATTTGTATTTTTGGGGCATTTTTTGGTGTTTTTGGTAAAAAAATCTCCTTCTCTGAAACCGCTTGTCCAATTGCTTTGAAATTTGATATGCAGTTTGCTTAGGGTGACTTCAGTCAGATTTTTTCAAATCGTGGCGAAATTTGCATATTTGTATTTTTAAGGCAATTTTTGTCATTTCTGGTAAAAAAATCTTTAAAAATCTTCTTCTTCAAAACTGCCAGTCAGATAGCTTTGATATTTGGTACATAGGTCCCTAGGGATGATCTATTTCAGATTTGTTCAAATTGTGCAGAAATATGCAAATTTGCATTTTTAAGGCAATTTTTGCCATTTTTGGTCAAAAAATTTATTTCTCAAAAAGTACTGGTCTGACAGTTTTGAAATTTGGAATACAGGTTTCTATCGATGAATTTAGTAATATGTATTGAATTTTTGATGAAATCTGTAATTTTGTATTTTTGGGGCAATTTTTGCCATTTTTGGTCAAAAAATGTGTATTTCCGAAACTACTCATCCGATAGCTTTGAAATTTGGTATACAGGTTCCTACAGATTAACTAAATGATAGTTATTGAAATTATGATGAAATCTACAATTTTGTAATTTTGGGGTAATTTTTGCCATTTTTGGTCAAAAAATGTGTATTTCCAAAACTACTCATCCGATAGCTTTGAAATTTGGTGTACAGGTTCCTACAGATGAACTTAATGATAATAATTGAAATTATGATGAAATCTGCAATTTTGTAATTTTGGGGCAATTTTTGCCATTTTTGGTCAAAACATGTGTTTCTCAAAAAGTACAGGTCTGATAGCTTTGAAATTTGGTATACAGGTTTCTACAGATGAGCTAAGTAATATATATTGAATTTCTGATGAAATCTGTAATTTTGTATTTTTGGGGCAATTTTTACCATTTTTGGTCAAAAAATGTGTATATTCAAAACTACTCATCTGATAGCTTTGAAATTTGGTATACAGGTTTCCATAGATGAACTAAATGATATTTATTGAAATAATGATGAAATCTGCAATTTTGAATTTTTGGGGCAATTTTTCCTATTTTTGGTCAAAAAATGTGTTTCTCAAAAAGTACTTGTCTAACACTTTCAACTGCTTTGAAATTTGGTATACAGGTTTCTATAGATGAACTAAATTTGATCTTTTGAAATTATGATGAAATCTGCAATTTTTACTTTTGGGGGCAATTGTTGCCATTTTTGGTCAAAAAATTTATTCTCAAAAACTACTCATCAGATAGCTTTGGTTGACATGTTCTTAGGGATGATCCTATGTGATACATTCAAAGTATGATGAAATCTTCAATTTTGTATTTTTGCAGCTTATTTTAGCCACTTTTTTTCTGGCCACTGCATCGAGCTATCAAAGATTTCCACCCTTCTTCATCAACATCATAACATGTGTCAAAAATAGTTATTCTCTACATAAACACAGCGGAGCTATATCGGCCGCTAGGTCGCTTGTCTCCATATACATATACATGTCCCTTTTCTCACAAAAATGGGCTTAAAATCGCAATGTGAAAAATAGTCTTTCAGCTATATGTTGCACATTGACTTCGTGGTCTGTCTAATTCACAGTGAGTGGGGTTGTTGATAAATGCTGATAATACTAGGCGGTCATATGTCCAAGCGCCATTGGCGGTATTTTTTAATCACTTATTCGGATGAGTCACTGTGACTGTCAAGTTAGCTGAGATCAACTGCATCTTTTCTACCACTTGGCAAGTTGTCAAAAATTAATTTCAATGAATACTGGTCTATATACTTCGAGTTATACATAGAAACAAGTAATTTAGCTTCAGATGCAGTCAAACCACTGACATTGCCCTTTGAAACCATCATGATGGTGACTGGGGCTGGTACACCACTATCTACAGGATGGAATTCCACCATTGTAATTTTGTGGTAAAGAGTCTGTATGTTAATACATCTGAGTGATTGCATCTTTCTCTATCTGGCCTTTCTTTTGTGCTCCTTTTTAGATCTGGTGCGGTTTTTCATCCTTGCAAATGAACATCCGAAAATTTCCTTTGACTTTTGAAGCAGTTCAGAAAGTTTGCTAATAAGTTCTTTGCAATCATTATGTTGGATTTTAGTGCGACACCTCTTCAGACACTCATCATTCACCTGTTGGTTAAATGCATCACCTTCCCCCTACTGTCATGTATACCAAGCAAATGCTTTGGATCGGTCAAGGCTGTATGACAACTATGACTGGAGTGCAGTGTACTGAAACAGCGAAGCTGAAAGTTTCTGACACAGACATGTACATAAAAAGACACAAATTTTCAACTGGGCAAAAGATGTTAAAGATAGACAAACTCAAAATAGTTGAAGCACACATTGGCCAGCAATTGTGTCAAACGACACTGGAAAGTCTGAGCAGACAAAATTGAGAGGGAGATGAGGAGGATGATGATGATGAAGAGGACGAGGTGGACAGTGAGCTAGAAGATGTAGTGATTTATGAATTAGGCAAATCAGAGGAAAGCGGCTCAGGAACTGAAAGCAGTGACATTGAAAATAAAGTCTTTCAAGTTACCAGATTGGGCAGACAGTGTACCACATGGAAATCACACAATTACACGGACTACTACTAGGTTTCATGGTTGACATATGTTGTATATTGAACATTTGACAGGTGACCAGCAAATTACAAGGTTTAATTAATCTATCTTGAAGATTTTTCTGGGGAAGGGGTGTCACATTTTAAAATTGATGAATTCGCAGGGGGGGGGTGTCAAATTTTGGAAATTCAATTTGGAGGGGGATACTTTTTACATTCCATTAGTAGCTTCAGTTCCACCAACCAATGTACATGTTTTCAGTGATTTGACCTTGGCCATTCCCATATCAAATATTTTTGTGCTGAAAATTCCTTTTGCAATCATGAGGTTTGCTGGTTTAACATCTTAATGTACAATGGTAGGCTTCAAAGCATGCAGATATGCAAGCCCTTGCAAACACGTCGTAATCTGCACCATCAATGTATTCAGATATGAGATAAATACCACATACATGGTAACTAACACCCATTAACTGTACAACATTTGTATGGCGGATTCTTTTATTTACCTATACTTTAGCCTGGTGTCAAGGTTTCGCTTTCTGGAGCTGTTGTGACGGTAGTCGGGCAAGCTAAATCTTCATGATTTTCTGGATTTGTCTTTAAAGGCGTAACGCACCTGAAACGCTCCATCATCCCTGTCGTTGTTTGATGAGACTTTGCATACCTCACACTTCGATGCCTTCTTGCCATAGACTTTAAGGTTGATGTATTGACGGATGCAAACTTCGTCGATGGCCTTATCCATTGAGGATGGTCGTTGAGCAGCAGCTTCTCTTCCGGCCTCCCTGTCCATGCAAACTGTGCAAAATATCATAATTGCTTGCTTGTCAGTGCGATAGGAGAAACCCGGTAAAGCCTGCATTGCCAAGACAACAAACAGTCCACCCACTCTTCAAGTGTTTCATTGGGTGCCTGCTGGGGCTTATGGAAGTTCAACTATGTGGCTTCGGGGAGTTCCTGATAGCCGAAGCGTTTGCCTAGTTTCTTGATCACGTCTTTATAGCTAATGTCTTTTCCCTCTCGCTCGATCAGTATGGTGTAATATTCACTGGCGAAGCCTTCAGAACACTAGCACAAGTAGTTCTTACTTCCACCTTCCATCCAGTCATGGGCTTTGGTAAATGAGTCAAACTTCGTGTAGAAGACTCCCCACTTCTGTCCCCTTTCACCAGAGAAAGCGAGCGTCTTGTGTATTGACACACACTCAAGCAGAACTTCTCTGTCTCGGAATGAATGTTGGGGGACATCTTCATCTGTATCCTCTGAGCAAGAGTCGGGTACAAGACTTTTTCCCTTCGTGACATAGCGCAAGCTCCCTCTAGATGTAGGAGGGCCCCATGCCACTGCCTGATGGGGCTGGTCTCTACTCACGCTCTCACTAGCCCTACTACGTCAGTATTTTCTTCCAAATGTAGATAACTTTTGATAAACTCGATGTACCTTTTCTTCTGATTCTTCCCAGGACTCATTATCACTCTGCTCTATCCCGTAAAATATAAGATTTTCTCGATTAGATGTAGCTGCCTCAGTGCCTTCTGCTGTTGAATTGCAGTGCGCCCTCTATAGTTACTCTATGTTTGATTGTTCGTTTTCTCCAGTAAAAAAAGCACATGGAAAAGTTCTCAGCCACCATTGTTGTTGTTGAGTTACGAGTTTCTATCCCCCAAATCTAGGTAAATACTCTCAATTTACTCTCTATGCTCTAGCGATCAGAGATCTATACTACTAAGGCTACCGATCGTTTTCTAGTTGTTCACATGCATGATCTTTATGGAGTTTAATAACACTTTTGTATACTGTAGTAATCGTTCTCTACATGTACTTTCTACAGTTTACCTGGATGTACAAGGTCGAGTAAAGTTCGTTAAGTGAAGCGAAAGTTGTCCTCGTATCATTCTGAGTAAATACAAAAGGGTAGAACCCGCAACAGTAAACTAGATGTCCACGATCATGGAAGGTCAACCAGAAGGTCAAGCTCAGGTCGATGAAGACAGAGATTTGACAGGTGATGTTCAGTATGAAAGTGGGGCAAGAAAACGGACAGCAACAGCCAAAGGTAGGGAGTATAGACGCGACATGATAAAGAAAGAATTAAGAGGAAGAAATCGAAACTTTCTAAGGTTAAAGGGGAAGCCATTCTGGAAAAGAGTTCTGGAGATGTTGTCACACTGAAACAAAAGTTGGCAGTAGCACAGATTCTATGGCAGGATATAACTGAACTCCATGAGGAACTTAAAGAACTGACACTTGAACAGGAAGATTTAGATGTGTTAATAGAGCAAAGGCAAAATGCCCTCCAAGAATGGTGCATATTTGAAAATGACATCATGAGTGAAATTCGACATATCAGAGACTTGGAAATGCTTAAATTCGAAGTTAACTCTGTCAAACATGGTGCTAATCAAAGTAAGGCAAGTGGTTACCATAGCAACCATACTCCCAACAGCATCAGGTCAATGAAAATGGAGCTAAGAAAAAGGGAAGCTGCATTGAAAGTGCAGTTGTTATTTATTGAAAGAGAGAAACAGCTGGAAAGAGAGGAGCTCGAGCAAAAAGGAAAATGGAAGAATGTAAGATTCAGAAAAGCCTTGCTGAAAATCGAGCACAGCAAGAAGTTATTGAATCAGAAGAATCTGATAATGAAAGTCAGCAGTTGAGTAATGTACCTTCTGCCAACAAGAAGGATGACATGAACAAATTCTTGAATTCACTGCCAGATGCTGAACAAGAACAGCGCCCCCAGACAAAGCTATGCCCTACACCAATACAGAGTAACCAGAAAGCTGATTTGCGTGGTTGTGAAAATCAATATCCAGTTTCTACATTGCAATATGAGGCTCATCCCTTCACTCCAGTGACAAACACAGGAGATGGAATGAGAGGAGGAACACAGCACGCTACTCCCTTGGACAGAAATGTACAGTCTTCTCCATCACAAGAAACTACAGATGTAATGACAAGGTTGGTGAACTCCTTTAGACTTCCCCAAGTGAAGGTAGAAGTTTTCAGCGGAAATCCACTCCAGTTTCCAAATTGGGAATCGTCCTTCAATTCGCTGATAGAGTCAAGGACACAGTCTCCTGATGAAAGGTTGAATCTGTTGAGCCAACATTTGTCTGGAGAACCCAAGTCAATGGTTAGTAGCTATTTGTTGCTCCAAACTGAGGAAGCTTACATACAGGCCAAGGCTGAGCTGAAGCAGAGATATGGAAACAACACAATAATTTCCAAGGCCTTTATAGACAAACTTGCGTCATTTCCAAAGGTCCAACCACGTGATGCCATAGCGCTTAGACGGTTTTCAGACCTATTGAATGAAGTAGTGGCTGCAAAACGCACAATACATGATCTTGGTGTTTGGGATTACCCACAAGAAATGCAAAGTTGATTGCCAAGATGCCATACAATGTGGAAGGCAAATGGAGGTCAGTTGTACATGCAAGTGTTAACAATGGAAGTTTCCACAGTTCGAACAGTTTGCACAGTTTATAAAGGAAAGAGCACGGGAAGCAAACATTCCAGCATTTAATACCACCATTGAGGCAACAACTCGAAAGGAAGCTGTCAAAGGTGAAAGAAGGTATACAGGCAAGGGAGGAAATTCCTATACAGATGCAAGAGCCCTTGCAACAAACACAAGTAGCAATACCAAAGAACAGAGTTGTCCATACTGCAAGGAAACTCATCACATTGACAACTGTGGTAAATTGATGGATGTTGCCAGGAGTGTACGTAAGCAATTCTTCAAGCAAGAAGGCCTGTGCTATGCTTGTGGTATGACTAAAACACACAGAGGAAAGGACTGTACAAGTAGGGTGAAATGTAAGAAGTGTTCAAAGGAACATTTGACACCATTGCACTTTGATGAGCAGTCTACCACTAGTGTAAGCCACTGCATCTCAGCAAGCCACAAGGAAGTTCGGAACACTGACAACTCTATGATTATACCTGTATGGGTAAGAAGTAAGAGTAACCCAAACGCAGAAGTGCTACAATATTGTGTTCTAGATCCACAAAGTAACACTTGTTTTATCTCGAGAAACTTACAGCGTAGACTTGGAATAGGAGGCCATGATGTAAAGCTAACATTGTCAACAATGCAGAGGAACGGTGCTATAGTCGACACCAAAAGGATCAGAGATTTAGAGATCCTCAGTTATGATAGACAGGTCATTATCCCTGTGCCTACAGCATACACCAGAGATCATGTTCCTGCTGAAAGACACCAAATCCCAACACCAGAGATTGCAATGAAATGGGACCACCTACGAAGAATTTCAGGCCTGATATCTCCGTACATGCCTGATGTGAAAGTGGGTATACTGATAGGTAACAATGTGCCATCAGCCATACGACCAAGGGATATTATTGCCGGCGCAGAAGATCATCCATATGGCCAGAGGTCTATACTTGGATGGGGAATAGTTGGCAAGATCTGTTCTAGTCCTGAAGATGATGATAATGTTGCGATATCAAACCGTATCGTAATTTCAGAGTCCAATTTGGAGAACCAGCCTTCAGTTGTGACAAGTAAAGGGCCTATAAACCGCTTCACGGTGCCAACGACTGTGAAAGAGTTGGTTACTCCACAGCAGGTTCAGCAGATGTTTGAGAGGGATTTCATTGAACATAATGGCAAACAGGCAAGTTTGTCAGTGAAAGACCAGAAATTCATCAGTTGCTTGTCTAACAACATTACCCAGCGAGAAGACGGCCACTATGAAATGCCACTCCCTCTACATTATGACAATGTTCGGCTTCCAAACAATAGGCCATTAGCCTTGAAAAGAGCTTTGCAGCTGAAAAGGCGATTCAGAAGAAATCCGAAGTATAAGGAAGATTACTTCTCCTTTATGAAAGACATCCTGACTGACTGTGCTGAAAGGGTTCCCAGCGATCAGCAGTGTAAGGATGGTAGGGTAAATTATGTGCCACACACAGGTGTGTACCACCCCAAGAAGCCCAACAAAATACGTGTAGTATTTGACTGTTCGGCCAAATACGATGGCATATCACTCAATGACTGTCTCCTTCAAGGCCCAGACCTCACTAATTGCCTGGTTGGAGTTTTGAGCAGATTCAGGCAAGAAGAAGTAGCGATAATGGCAGATGTCAAGAGTTGTTCCATCAATTCCATGTCACACCAGGTGACAGGGACCTGCTTAGATTCCTATGGTGGGAAGATGGCGATTTGGACAAAGATTTGGTTGAGTATAGAATGACAGTACACCTGTTTGGTGCGGCCAGCTCACCAGGATGTGCCAATTTCGGCCTTCAAAGAGCAGCAGATGATGGAGAGAGAGAATTTGGTGAAGAAGCAGCCAGATTCATTCGTGAAGATTTTTACGTTGATGATGGGCTTAAATCTCTGCCCAGTGTTAGCAAGGCTATCAACCTGATCAATGATAGCACAGCTATCTGTGCCAAGGCTGGTTTGAAACTGCACAAGTGGATCTCCAACAAGAGAGAAGTGCTAGATGCGATACCAGTTGAGGCTCGAGCACCAAGTCTCACAGAAGTCAACACTCAGATCGATCATCTACCAATTGAAAGAGTCTTAGGCATGACGTGGTGCGTTGAAAGAGATTGTTTCCAGTTTAGAATAGAACTACGTGATCTACCATTCACACGTAGAGGAGTTCTTGCAACCATTAGTTCCGTGTATGATCCATTGGGTTTTGTGGCGCCAGTCATCCTAACAGGGAAAGTTATCCTACAAGAACTGTGCAGAAGTAACGCAGACTGGGACGACCCCATCCCTGAAGACCTCAGGATAAGGTGGATGCGGTGGAGAGCTAGTGTTGTAGATTTGGAACGTCTGAATATTCAGCGCTGTTATAAACCAGATAATTTGGCGAAGTCAAAAGTACAGAGCTTCACTACTTTTCTGATGCAAGCGAAACTGGCTATGGACAGAGCACTTATCTGAGACAGGTCAACATGGACGGCAATGTGCATTGCTCCTTTGTTATTGGTAAGGCCAGAGTAACACCATTGAACAAACAGCTTACCATACCACGTCTCGAGCTGACAGCTGCGGTGGTTTCAGCCAGAGTAAGCGATTACATCAAGAGTGAGCTGCGGTTTGAAGATATGAAGGAGTATTTTTGGGTTGACAGCAAAGTGGTTCTTGGATACATAAATAATGAGTCCAAGCGCTTCCACACCTATGTTGCAAACAGGGTTCAGCAAATAAGAGAGCTGACTGTGCCGGATCAATGGAGGTATGTCAGTACAGATGTAAACCCAAGTGACGATGCTAGCAGAGGTATTACAGCTAGGAAACTGGTTGAAGATTCAAGATGGTTGACAGGGCCACATTTCTTGTGGGACAGTGACTTCCAACCAACAGCAGTGTCACGCTTTGAATGCAATGATGAAACTGCAGTAGAAGTGAGCAAAGAAATGAAGGGTGTCATCCACAATGTGTTGAAGACTAGTTCAAGAGTAGTCAGCTCAAATGACCGATTAATTGATCGATTTGACAGATTCTCTTCATGGAACAAAGCAAGGCATGCAGCAGCCAACTGTCTACGCTTTAAGGCTAAACTATTGAGAGCAGTCAAGACCTCAAACAGAAAGGCTGGCCTCATTGATGTTATGACAGAACCTGATAAGCAGATGACTATGCAGGATCTCAAGGAAGTAGAGAAAGCATTTATTAAGGAAACTCAAGAGAGAGTGTTTAAGGAGGAAATCTTGATTCTAGAAGGTGGCCCGAAAGGTGGAAAGAAGACGATTGATCAAAGCCCAGCGGCTGCGGAAATCAAGCACCATATGCAAGCTTAATCCATTCCTAGATGAGCAAGGATTGCTAAGAGTTGGAGGAAGATTGAAGAAATCCAGCCAGCCCTTTGAAGTTAATCATCCCGTAATCCTGCCGAAGAAAGGTCACATAACCACTCTCATTGTGCGACACTTTCATGAGAAGGTTAATCACATGGGACGAAGTAGTACACACAACTCTATCCGACAACATGGATACTGGATCATCAGTGGATCCAGTGCTGTATCTCAGTTGATCCACCAGTGTGTGATCTGTAGGAAGATGAGAAGGGCAACTCAAACCCAGAAAATGGGAGATCTTCCAAGTGACCGTATTGAAGAAGCCCCGCCATTCACTTATTGTGGTGTGGACTTGTTTGGACCATTCCTTGTCAAGGAGAAGAGGAGCCTTTTGAAGAGATATGGCGTACTGTTTGTGTGTATGGCGTCAAACGCTATTCATTTAGAAACAGCCAATTCTCTAGAAACTGACTCATTTATTTGTGCATTGAGAAGATTCCTCAGTATTCGGGGACCGACTAGACAGCTCAGGGCTGACTGTGGCACAAATATCGTTGGAGCTAACAATGAAATGACGAAGGCTCTGAAGGAAATGGATCAAAGGAAGGTTGCCGACTTCCTTTTGAACCAGGAATGTGATTGGATTGAATTCAAGTTCAATGTTCCCAGCTCAAGTCACATGGGAGGAATCTGGGAGAGACAGATTCGGACAGTAAGAAATGTCTTAGAGCCACTCATGCATCAGGCTGGCCCTCAACTTGATGACGAATCCCTTCGTACATTCATAGCTGAAGTACAGAACATTGTCAACTCAAGACCAATCACCACTGATCACCTATCCCAGTACAATTCTCCAGAACCTCTCACACCAAACCACCTGTTAACAATGAAGACCAAGGTACTTCTTCCCCCACCGGGAAACTTCCAGAAAGCAGACATGTATGCCAGACGTCGTTGGAGAAGGGTACAACACTTAACCAATGAATTTTGGAGCCGATGGAGGAGAGAGTATCTCCAGACCTTACAGCCAAGGCCTAAGTGGACAGTTCCCAGACGTAATCTGAAGGTAGATGATATAGTGATTATCAAGCAAGATAACATGCCTCGTAACTGCTGGAGACTTGGCAGAGTATCAAAGGTTTACCCAGGAGAAGATGGATATGTACGCAAGGTGCAGCTTACCACTGCCACTTCTACATTGGATAGACCAATCCATAAGCTGGTTCTGCTATGCACTGCTGAAAATGACTGATTATCGCAGACATTTGAAATATTTGAGCACAATTTGTGATTGTTGCTTGAGTTCAACCAGAGTTGAAAGGACAATCTTTATTTGGACATTTGTTATTTGAACACTTTAATGCAACATAGTTGCAGAGAGGAGTGTAGCTGCCTCAGTGCCTTTCTGCTGTTGAATTGCAGTGCGCCCTCTATAGTTACTCTATGTTTGATTGTTCGTTTCTCCAGTAAAAAAGCACATGGAAAAGTTCTCAGCCACCATTGTTGTTGTTGAGTTACGAGTTTCTATCCCCCAAATCTAGGTAAATACTCTCAATTTACTCTCTATGCTCTAGCGATCAGAGATCTATACTACTAAGGCTACCGATCGTTTTCTAGTTGTTCACATGCATGATCTTTATGGAGTTTAATAACACTTTTGTATACTGTAGTAATCGTTCTCTACATGTACTTTCTACAGTTTACCTGGATGTACAAGGTCGAGTAAAGTTCGTTAAGTGAAGCGAAAGTTGTCCTCGTATCATTCTGAGTAAATACAAAAGGGTAGAACCCGCAACAAAGATATTTGTCCTCGTTGTTTATCAAGTTCCATTTCCAGTTTATCAACTTTGTCACTCAGTCGTCTATTTTCAGCTTCTAGACGTAATCTACTAATTCTTTCATTGGATACCTTTGCCTGTCCGCTTAGTTTCTATACTTTTCATTTAGTTCATCTGTTTTGGTATTCAAGCCTTTTGATAAGTTGTCCATCTTACCATTTGGTTGTTTCATTTCGTGAAGTAATGGTAATCACGTGTTTCACTTTCTCCACAGGCGGCATTACTAGATGAAGTAGAGCTTCGTAGTTGCATAGAATCAGCAGTTTTGCTGCATAAAATCCCAGTGTCCGTCAACTTTGCTTGCTTACTAGCCGTGCTGTGCTTGTATCGCTTACTTCTGTTATTTTCATAAGCTAGGCTGAGCTTTTCCACCCTGTTGGCCAGTTCAGGGACGGGGATTGACACTTGGGACTCTCGCTTGTCCAGTCCAAAGGTAACCATGTCAAAAAACTGAAACTGGGGTTTGAAATTTCTTATGGTCCCCAGCATCCTAGGGGTGACCCCCCTGAGCAGGTCCCTCAATCGCACTGTCTTCCAACATTGATTCCATTACTCGGGACCTACTGGGGCTTGAACCGGGTCTAGAACTCACCATCTGAGTTCGCTACAACCTTAACTTGTGGCTGATTCCAAGGAGGAAATGAGCATTACAGTAGAGGTAATTCAGTCTGCTGCGATGATACATTCATGTTACTTTCCACTAATTTCCTTTAATAATACTCATTCTCCATGTAATAACTTCATTTAGTATAATAGTATAATACTATATTTTTTCCATCACTTCTTATTTATCAGCATCACTACTTTGACATGATATTTGGGTATTTTCCTGAAACAGCTGTTGTGTACTTCATACACTGAATCTGATGTTGCTTCAGCAATGTCATGAATATAACCAAGTGTCATTATTTTGCCTGAGTCCAGCTTTATTTAATAATCTACAGTTTTCTTCTGGTCTCTGCTTGTCTCATTTCTGTGTATGTCAAATGGTCTACACTAAGATATTTCTCCAATGTGTCTTTTGCCTAAGTAATAAGCTTCACTCGCCATATTTGCAGTGGCTGATTTTTTGGAGATCATCTTATGTCAAATTACCACAGTAATGGCATATGGCATGATATGCATCCAGTATTTTATCATTTTGCCAAATTGCCAAGCTCGCCCTCTTCCAGTTGGTTTGAGGAGAAAAGTTTGAAGAACGTGTGAAGCAGCTAGGTGTTCACAGGAACATTATCGGGGTGGATGCTTGTGTAGCCCAAGAATAATTACAACGTTACCCCAAATTTGACACAAACCACAATGTTATACTTTGAAAATGCCAGACTAGCCGAATCCAGAAACTTCCTTCTTGGCTATCACAAATTATTTGTTTTAACGTGAGTCCAAGACAGCATTGTTGCTGTTTCTAACTGTTTCTAATTCCTTATTACATGGCCAGCTTGTCGTTCATGGTCATTGTTCTTATGTGGGCTTGTCAAATGGTCAAGGTAAAACGGTGATCGTTCTCGTTTGTCCATTGATTGGAAATGTTGTTCCCTGAGAAGTACGTGTGTAACTTCTGAAAGCTTCCAAGTGCTTATGTTCAGTGATACATCCTCTTTATTATGGAAATAAGATTTTGAGGCAACTCTGTGAATTGGTCAATGTAACTCGGATCATTAAAGAAAGTCACGGCATTTTCTTCAATCACTTTCAAACAATGACATAAAACACGATGCAAATTGTACATTCTTTAGCTGTAAGGAGGATGTACTTCTTAATGCTTTCTTAAAATGAGTAATATATAAAAGGCAGGAGCAGCTCTCTGATAACAAGAGAAACATACCTTACTTTATGTCAGAACAGATTCCCAGTCCTGAAAATTCTAACGAATTGTTACAAGCCATTAGGAGACCACGATACAATTCCTGATTTTCTTTGTGATACAAACAGTACGCCAAGGAGGTTAGTACCAGAAACTGCCACAACAGTCAAGTGCGTTTTGAACACCATTAACCCTTGTGAGTGGAGAGCAAATGTATTCCAAGGAGACAGGATATCCTATTGGGTCAATATCTCTGCAAAACTCCTTGGTGTCAGTATGTTTGGAAGTGCTGACGGCAAAATTTTGCAATAGTAACAACTTTGGATAACCAAGATTGTGTATTGTGTCAAATTGAAGGATATCACAAATTAAAGTAGCTGGATTGTTTTCCCTGTTGTTTTTCAAAACAATGCAAATTGCCCCTAATTTTGCATATACACTTGTTAGATTGCATGAGACTGATGATGTATCTTGTTTGTAGTAGTTCTTAATTGTACACCAAGCTTATGTTCCATTTATTGTTGTAGAAGAGGTGAATACCCATAGGACATCATTTTATTGCCTTTGATTTAACAAACCTTATCCACTGTCAGCAAAAGGCAAAATCTGTGCCGAAAATGGAATAGATGTTACCTATACAAGCACCAAGAAGTCATTACACATTGAGTTTACCTTCATACTCAGTAAATCATTTTTTCACAGACATCTTCAACTATGCAAGAGTCTAAGCTTGGCATTTGGTAGCTGATTTCTGTAATATCTAGCTGTCTGATAGCTGTCCATAAGCCATCCAACAGCTGATTTTTCTAAAAATGAGCCATCCATAGGTTTCCATGAATTTAAGCAAGGACAGCGGAAACCTAAAATTCCCTCTTGTATATTTAGTTTGGAAACCTAACGGAGCATTCTTAGGTTTCGAAACAAAAACTGTATTCTTGCCAGTCTAATCCTTGTTGGTATCTTTAGGTTTCCAAGCTGAATTTGTCAAAAGTAGGGATTGACGAGCTTCATCTTTGATGGTATGACTGGAATCACCAACTAACACTCAAAACTTAGGTGTGCACAGACTTGACTGATGTGGCATATCTCGTTTACTGCTCTGCTGTACATACACCAACACCGTAAGATCTAGTACTCAACCAAACTACTATCTAAACACGGTTTGCTCAACATACAGAATATTACTGTTCATGATGTCTCAACTTCTGTTGTGTCATCATTACAAATGAGCACAATCAATCTCTGTGAAATTGTCCTTGTACACTGCACACTCCGGAAGAATAATCGCAATCATACCTATCCGTAATCCACAACACTAGGTCAAAATATGTAATACACTAGTTATAGACATAGACACAGAACAGACAGTAAATAGATGGTACACAAACAAAGTCAAATTCATGAAAGAAAGATAAGGTGCCAGGTTGACATTGAAGCATGCACAACATTGTCACTGATGATAAACGGGACCTGGTCTTCAACAAGTTGCCTGGCTACCCAGGGGCCATGTCCCATACATCCTTAGTGAGGGAATTTATAAATGTATGGAGATGAAACTAGCATCTTAAGTGACATGGTAAACATCTTCATAATTTTATTAAATGCAAAAATTGGACCACTCATCATAACTCTGATTATTGCATTCAAATCGTCCGTTAGTATACCTTGTACTGTTTCTGTTGACCTTGACAAAGTCAACACAAGATGCATCTATATGTGAAGAAATATTGTGTGTAATATTTTGGATTAAATGCCCAATAAAATATGCAACTGTAGACTAAGGTAAAAAAACAGCAGCAATTCACAAGTTACATAAATGTTGCTTGCACGTCTATGGCTTCTAAAAATCTTCTTCTTCTTTTTCTTCGACACTGCTTTCAGCCATTTTTGTATGTATAATAATAATAATAATAATAATAATAATAATATTTTATTGCTTGCTTGTAAATATCTTTGTTTACATAAAGTAATAATATAATCTGCAAGTTGTTCATTAAAAGATAACTCTTGTTTTGTTAGTAGGAAACAAGCTGGTTTCCAGTTGTGTCATTTCAATGACTTCTAAAAGACTACTACTTCTAAGACACTCTTTTCAGCCATTTTTTGAATGGCATCGTTGACAAGCTTCACAGCTGTACTGAGATGTTCATCACTGACTGTAATAAAGTAATCTGCGGGTATTAAAGCACCACCTACCCTTCTCATCCACAGCTGGCCAGGGAGGGAAACTCTGTCTTGGTCCATCGGTTACAACCACAAAAAATTTGATGGACATCGAAGCAAACACAACAGCTTTTAAATAGCTGAAGTCTTGGGTATTTTCATTTTAAGAAATGTTTTACTTATGCGGAGTAAGTTTATCATCTATCACATTAATAATATTATAAATATATGCATGAATACATTTACATTTCAAATGGCAGATTTTTGCATTGCTTATAAAATCAATAAGATTATCAAGATGTTTACCATGAAACTTTAGATGCTAGCTTAATCTCCGTACATTTATAAATTTCCTTCATTTTGCAGCTGCTTTACGGAGGGACATTTTGTACCGACCGGCAACTGAGTTAGGTGGTGCACAACCTAGTGTTTGTCAGTGTAATAAACCAGAATTGACATCAGATCAGTATACAAGAACTCGTCTCAGACTTGCTTTGTTTGATAAGGCTTGGCAATCACAGTAAAAACTCAGAACTAAAGAATCAACTCCTTCCGCCCCTCCCAATTTCTTTGTTTATATATGTGCTCTACACCTCGGGCGCTGATGCGGCAAACTACAGTATAGGCATTCTCTCAGGCTCTTCTCGGGGCATTATCACAGCGACCCCCAGCAGAGAGGCTGGTCATTGAGACTACAGTCGCCTATCATATGTTTTCGATTATGCTTTTGGGGCAAAGACAATCTCACACTTCCTGTTGTATGAACATTACAGAGACAGTTGCAGGAATCCGGACTGACAATTAGCAATATACGATTGATGTTGATAGTCATTCACCTATATCATTCAGTAATTAGTGAGAGACTTTGGTATTTGAAATTGGAGATTATTGCAATGATAATATTAGAAATAGCATCATCACATCAGTCCAAACATAATCAAGTGTCTCTCAAATTACTGAATGCCTATGTGACTCAGTATATCGATGGGTACCGGGTATAATAATGCTAACACAATTATCTGTCTGGTTTTCTGCCAGTCTCTGTAATGTTATAGGGTCATCTTCATTCATAGGAACATATTTCCAGAATTGTACAAGTTCTAGAATATGTTTCATGTAGAAATTTCTGTCAGATAATTGTCACCATGAACGTGCCACCCTTCCTAAAAGCTTCAATTTGATGTCCTTACCTTGCTTGAGAAATGGCAATTCGCATTCATTTTCTCTATAATCATAAAGAATCTCTTCTTTACAGCGTATGTCTCTTGTTGCAAAGAGACAGAGCGTTGGCACTCCATTAAATATCAGTACCTTCATCTTTGAGTTTGCCTTTTTTTTTCTGTGATTGACCAATCTCCTCTGGCATCAATGCATATTTATTATTTAAAAAAAGCCCCACTGGCTGGAACTCTTGACCTCAAATACCTTTCTATGGTCTTTGAACTCTACCCTCAGAAGGGAGATAGGTTTCACTATTGGGAAACTATCCCTTTGTGAAACATTGGTCAAGTAAATTCAAATTTTAATGGCCATTATGATTTCTGGCCATTTTCAAAAAATAGGTAATGTTACAAAGGAAACAGAACATATCTTAGTTGAAAACATTACATTGGGTTGGATAGTGCAGTTAATGTGAAAATATCAGTGAAGATATGCACAGTGTCCCTTGTTTTTGCTTTTCCATGTGGCAATTTAAATTTAATGAGTAGGCATATATTAAATCACAGTGTAGTCTTTGTCTTGTTCAAAACTGCACATTCAGTCCTCGCAGGTTGTTAATAGTAAGCCTATACACAAACGGAAATTTGTACATGCTCACAAACTATTTAGTTTGGAAGTGAAATCATAATAATGATGCTAAAAGATAGTGCTAGTGAGGTTTCTAAGTGTCTGTGAGAAATAATGTGTATTAAATATTTGAAGCTGAAATGCCAATCAACACAGTCTGTCATTTTCATCCTCCACTTTGGATAGATTATTTCAAAGTAGTCTCTTAGCAGTATGGAGTAGTCGAGCAGTAACCTGGAGAAAGCGCAAGTGGTTTTATTCTCAGCCATGGGCAGTGTAATCAGAAGAATATGGTACTTGCAGCTTACCTTTTTGTATTGACACTGATGTCACCCTGGCACGACGAATTTGGGCATCTGTTGGTTTTTATGATGGATGATAGTCCCACTACTGTTCCAGTTGTGAAGGTGTCTGCATCAGAGTCGTCTGACACATTGTCCAGGTTGATGTGGTCAGGGACAACAAAGTTATGTTTCACCATGCAGTGTTTCCTCTGTTGCCATCTGTATTGCAAATTAAGAATGGAAGAAATATGAAGAAACATAGGGCCAAAGTCCCTGAATCTACTATAGACATGGATACTGTATGAAATTATCTTACTAAGGTCCTGTAAACCAAATATTAAAGCTGTCTGATCAGGGGTTTTGAAAAAACAAGCGACCCAACAGTTGACAGAGCTCTGCTGTGTTATGTAGAGAAGAAGGTGGATATCTTTGATAGATGTAGCTCATTTCAGGATGGCCTGACCAAAAATGGCAAAATAAGCTGCAAAAATACAAAATTGATGATTTCATCATAATTTCAATATATTACATTCAGATAAAGCCTAGGAACCTGTATACCAAATATCAAAGCTATCAGATGAGTAACTTTTGAGACACAAATATTTTGACCAAAAATGGCAAAAATTTACCCAATAATACAAAATGAAATACCCAAAACATGCGTATATAGCATGCTTGGTACATTAATGTAATGTGCATCAATACAAGATCAATATACTTTCTCTGGAATTTTCCAGATATGCTTTGACCAATTTCTCTTTTCTATGGTTTCTGTTGATGGTTTTCCAATTTATGATCCAAGTGGGACTGTCATTGACAATAAATGTATGTTTTTAGTACAAGGAAATAATCATAACTATTTTGAGAAATGACTGCAAAATCATCACTACCATACTAATTTAATGTATTTTCTTAAAGTACTGACTGCAGTAAGTCTTTGCATCCTACTAACAGATTATTAATTTACACCACTTCGTTCATGCAAGAAGTATCGCTCTGCTTTCTACGGGCAGATTCCATTTCATTCCATCAATGATGGTTATACTGGTACGAGAAATAAGGGGATCTGCGGCACGCTGTTTCTTGATCGTGCCTGTGACATCATTAATAAGTTTCGGTTGAATCCTATGGATCTTGTGTAATCATAGCATTGTGATATAATCTTTTTAACATTTTGGTAAATGGTGCAAAGTATCCAATTCTGTGATATGCATGACAACTCAACAGTATCACGTACTTTGATCGGCAATGTTGTTCCCTAAGAAGTGTGTAACTTCTGAAAGCTTCCAAGTGCTTATGTTCAGTGATACATCCTCTTTATTATAGAAATAACAAGATTTTGAGGCAACTCTGTGAATTGGTCAATGTAACTCGGATCATTAAAGAAAGTCACGGCATTTTCGTCAATCACTTTCAAACAATGCCATAAAACAGGATGCAAATTGTACATTCTTCTGCTGTAACGATGATGTACTTCTTAATGCTTTCTTAAAATGGGTATATAAAAGGCAGGAGCAGCTCTCTGATAACGAGAGAGACATACCCTTATGTTTCAAACCGTTTTAACTCTACGTACAGTTTTTACGGTTTTTGTATTTCAGTGTAATCAGGATTGACTTAACTTAATGTCAGAACAGATTCCCAGTCCTGAAAATTCTAACGAATTGTTACAAGCCATTAGGAGACCATGATAAAATTCCTGATTTTCTTTGTGATACAAACAGTATGCCAAGGAGGTTAGTACCAGAAACTGCCACAACAGTCAAGTGCTTTTTGAACACAATTAACCCTTGTAATCGGAGGGCAAATGAATTCCAAGGAGACAGGATATCCTATCAGGTCAATATTTCTGCAAAACTCCTTGGTGTCAGTATGTTTGGAAGTGCTGACGGCAAAATTTTGCAATAGTAACAACTTTGGATAACCAAGATTGTGTATTGTGTCAAATTGAAGGATATCACAAAAGTAACTTGATTGTTTTCCTTTTTCCATTGCTTAAATCTTGTTTGTAGTAGTTTCTGAATTGTACACCAAGCTTATGTTCCATTTATTGTTGTAGAAGGGGGAAATATGAAGCGTTCTGTTCCATAGGACATCATTTTATTGCCTTTGATTTGACAAACAAGTGTACATGCGACATTAGGGACCTCAACAAGACTCTTCAAAACCCTAATATGATGTTAGCATTTTGACCAGTAGCCTAACGGCTTTGGTTGCAAGTAGCACAGGAAGCTAAATAAGCTGTATATTTTAGTGTAGAATTACATCATCAGTCTCATGCAATCTTTATCCACTGTCAGCAAAAGGCAAAATCTGTGCCGAAAATGGAATAGATGTTACCTATACAAGCACCAAGAAGTCATTACACATTGAGTTTACCTTCAGTACATCATTTTTTCACAGACATCTTCAACTATGCATTTGGTAGCTGATTTCTGTAATATCTAGCTGTCTGATAGCTGTCCATAAGCCATCCAACAGCTGATTTTTCTAAAAATGAGCCATCCATAGGTTTCCATGAATTTAAGCAAGGACAGCGGAAACCTAAAATTCCCTCTTGTATATTTAGTTTGGAAACCTAACGGAGCATTCTTAGGTTTCGAAACAAAAACTTTATTCTTGCCAGTCTAACCCTTGTTGGTATCTTTAGGTTTCAAAGCTGAAATTGTCAAAAGTTTAGCTAATTGTTTTGCAAACTTCCCTCTACATCCTCAATTTGGTTTTCTATCTTAGACTGCATCTTTGGTGGTATGACTGGAATCACCAACTAATACTCAAAACTTAGGCGTACACAGACTTGACTGATGTGGCATATCTTGTTTACTGCTCTGCTTTACATACACCAACACCATAAGATCTAGTAAATATAAAACACAAACCCAACGTACAGAATATAACTGTTCATGATGTCTTAACTTCTGTGGTGTCATCATTGCAAATGAGCGTAATCTCTGTCTGATCATTGTCTGATAGTATGCAATGGACATTGCTATACTCTGCAGGCAGTGATAGACTAGAGTGAAATTGTCCGTCTACACTGCACGCTCTGGAAAATGATTCCTTATCACATCAATAAATGCTCTAAACTAGTTTAACATGTAATAAATGTCTCTTATAAATGCATGCAATACAAACTACGTACTAAATATATTACCATGTGGGCTTATTTAGTCGGTACTCTAGGTGAATTATCGGCGAATTTGCATTAGTTAGTGCCTTGGTTCATATGGAATATAGGAAAAAAGATGTCTACCGCTGAATCATGGGAACAACAAATTGGCGGTAAACCACTACTAAACACTACAAGTTTAATGTACTACTTTGAAATAGCTTTAGATCATATATATGTAATTTCCAACTTTTATTAATAAAAAAATATTAATAAATCTGATGACGATATGTAGTATGACTGACATCGTCACTAGGGGGCGCTGTTGACTTCGAAATGCTCTTCTGCATCAAGTTCATTACAATCAGCACTGCTTGCAGCCATAGTGTGAAATTTGTGACCTGTATCAGAGCTGCATGCACCAAGAGTATGTCGATCATGATCAGTATCAGAACTGATTGCACCAATGGTGTGGTGCTTGTGATCTGTGTGAGAATAGTCTTCACCCACAGTGTGACACTTGTGACCAGTGTCAGAAGTGCAAGCCAAAAATGTAACCCATATGCTGTGTTAGTCTTGCATTAGTGTGACCATATTACATATGAGGGAATTTATAAAGGTATGGAGATGAAACTAGCATCTTAAGTGACATGGTAAACATCTTCATTATTTTATTAATGCAAAAATTGGACCACTCATCATAACTCTGATTATTGCATTAAAATCTTCCATCAGTATAGTTTGTGCTGTTTCTGTTGACCTTTACAGAGTCAACATAATATGTATCTATATGAGAACAAATATTGTCAGTGTAATATTTTGGATCAAATGCCCAATAAAATATGCAACTATAGATTTTATGTTGGATGCACATCAACTAACAAGTATGAAGACATCAGTCATTACTGCCCAGTCTCCTGATAACAGTATTGCTAGTTGCAATATAAATTGAAAGAATTTGGCATGCTCCGGTGAAATTGTTATGTTTTGACAGCTGATCTCTGTTTAACACATCGAAAGGTATCTTTACAATCATGTGACCAAACTTAAAAGCACCTGTTCTTCTGGGAGATAAGTTGGCTAACTCCACTGTAGGGATAATTCCACGACACTTGTCTTCTGTGTATACAGCCAGAAATGAATTGTCTATAACATGACAATCACGAGTGCAGGCAGTCCATCTTCAACATGAGTTTCCTTTTCGTGTGAGTAGTAACTAGTCTGGTTACGTTACATTTCTGCATAGTTATTCCGTTCAACGTGACGAAACGCTCTCTCTCTGTCACTCGCGGGCATTTAGTCTATACTTAATCCATTCTCCGCTCCCAAAGTCAGTATATGTTGGTGCTGGCAGTTCAACTTTTGCTATATGCTTACCCTCCAATGTATTCAATTGAATTGTATCATGTATTTGTTTTCTTCTGTCAAGCTTACTGTAGTACAGGAAAACAAACATATATAAACAACTTCTTTCACAGTCAGACATTAATTAAACATGTTAATTTGAGATAATTTATTTCAAGTGTCTATATCCACTGTGGTAAAAAAGCGAGATGCTGTTAAATAAAAAACAAATATGTAACGGCCCCACGTTGTATAAGATAAATCCATTCCCAAAGATGGATATTTTGAGCAATAATTGGCATCTGTATCTGGGATTGCGGTCGAAGAAAATAGCCTGGCACTTTCCAGGGACTTTAAGTAGAAACACCGGCCAACAAGAACTACAGTGCTGTACCGGTATGCACGGGTCACATGACCCCTACAAAACATTACAACTGTATTTTTCTAGTCAGGGTACACAATTTGAATGACTTACACTGCTGGAGTCATTGTCTTGCCTATAAACTCAACATTCATGCCCTCATTTTTTGCTTGCTGAAAGCACTTTTCAGCAGCGGTGTCTCACCATGTTTTTACATATCATTAAACCACATTGATTGATTCAATATATCGCATCACTATCAAAGGTAGAAAACGGTGTGTAAAGTTGCTCTCATTTTCCTATATATACACAATTACAAGCAGCTCACCTTCTTCAGTGTTGACGATGGTACCACGTGGTACCATCGTCCAAGAACACATTTAGATCCAGCTGAACATTCGATCCATGTGTCACAAGCAACACCTATTAATTATAATATAAACAGCAAAATGTAGGATGTTAATGAGTATTTCCCCCAAAAAATATCCGGTTAACAAATATATTATACTAAATGATGACCTTAAATCACTATTATTATGTAGGTTTTTACATCCGTTACACGTACATGTTAGGCATGGTTTGCATGCCCTGAAAAGCAGTTTTTGCAACCCCTTTTAGTTGTCCCATCACACTCACTTTTACATGAACACCGTGATGGCCGCAACTTACTGCTGACTTCGGTGGTAGTTTGCCAACCCTAGAAAGCTCTCCACGTCCCTTGTCTTTGTGGGTAAGGGCCAGTCTTGGATTGCCTGAATCGATTCCTCTTCGAGGGCGACACAGTTGTATGTGACCTTCCTACCGAGGAACGTAACGCTCGTCTGGAATAATTCGCACTTGCGGGGCTTCAGCTTCAGCTGGTATTGCCTCATACGCTGGAATACATCCCGCAAGTTCTGTAAGTGGTGTTCGAAGGACGTCCCCAGCACCATGATGTCGTGGAGTAGGCAAGTACTACCTCCCATGTCAAACCCCTAAATACCAGGTTCATTACATGAGTACGTGGCGGGAGCGTTGCAAAGTCCAAAAGGCATTCTCGTGAATTCAAAGAGCCCGTACTTGGTAACACACGCCGTCTTCTTCCGGTCTTCAGGGTTACTCTAGCTTGCCAATATACTGAGTTGGCGTCTAACTTCGAGAACCATTTGTTTCCTGCCAAGGTGTCCATACAGTCTTCTATCAGGGGAAGCGGGAATACGTCTTTGGCGGTAAGATTGTTGAGAGCGCGATAGTCCACGCACCAACGAACGGACCCATCTCGTTTTCGGACAAGTACGGGTGCGGAGGCCCACTCAGACACTGATGGTTGAATGACCTTAGCGTCGTACATTTTCTTGAGATGTGCCTGCTCTTCGACCGCAAAGCATCGTGGGCGCCTCATCTTTTGTTTGATCGGGTTTGCGTCCCCTGTGTTGATCGTGTGGTTCAGGGCAGTGAAATTTCCCAAGTCAAATTCATTGGCTGCGAACATGTCTTGGTACTCTATCAGGAGGTCTCGTAGCTGGCTTGCTTCATCCGGACTCAAGTTTACGCATGACCTATTAAACAAGTCCTCCAAGTGTTCAGGCAAGCTTGCGTCGCTTCTGGCTGTTGGTGTAGAGTTGCTGGTTGTCTCTTTCACCTCCTGTACGGTTATACTTTCGTCTAGTTCTACTAGTTAGGTAGAAGTTGTCTCCTGAATACAAATTTGGCAAAGAAAGTGTAAATACAAACAAATTTGCATAATTTACAGCCTGTACAGATACCATCCACTGCCATATACCTGTATTCATATGGCCATATGGAAGCTAAAACATGGATCACATTTGTGCAAAGTAGCTGCATTATGTTGCATTTCCCTTAGCCATATGGTAAATAGTATGGAGGAGGTGTCTCCTCACACTGGCTCCATCATAGCTTATCCCTCAGCCATATGGTAAATAATATGGAGGAGGTGTCTCCTCACACTGGCTCCATCATAGCTATATTGTGTTGTCCAAGTCTGTAGAGCATGTTACTATGTCTTGGCTACTTCCAAATATGTTCATTCCACTGTCCTGGACCTGGAAAGTATAGCATACATATGAATAGGCTATTTCAGTTGCGTGTCATGAAGTTTGGGTTCCAGGGGCTCATTATCAAAGTAAATGTTTATGGCACATTTGGAAGGAACCAAATTATTCAACGTCAATGTCATTGACAAGAAGTCCCTGCTGGTAATTTAAAATTTGTACGTGGTAATAATTAAATTTTTTCAAAGTCAATACAATGCACATAAAAAGAGGGAACCTTATACTTGAGTGCATGCATCACTGGTTGCCACACAGGAACAACTTTTTGGCAGCCACATGCCATTGCACGACAGATATTGTCACATAAGTACACATATGTACCTATTTTGACAGCAACCAGTTCATAAATACAGCATATAAGTGTAAGACAAATTATGTAAATAAAATTTAGTCTTGTGACAAAGATAATGGCTGCTACAATTTTTATTGGTTTTAGGAGGACTAATATCTTAGGAATGAGTTGGCAAATATGCTTAAAAATTTGTACCCTACTTCGATAGAAGTGTTATTGAGTGAACTTCAAGAAAAACTGAATGGTAAAGCATGAAATAGTTATATATAGTTTCTGTATTCCAAACGAACATGAAATAGTTAACTGTAGTTTTCTGTTTCCTGCACTGCCTGAAATTTGAAACACAGTCATAACAAAATCAATAATACCTCTTCCAAATGGCTTACCGGTACATGGCTGGAGGTATTGTTGATTTTGTTATGACTGAAGAGTCACACCTTTTGGCATATGGGGCTCCAAAGGTCCAGATGTTCATGAAGATATAGGGACTAATGTATGTTCATGCAAATTTTTAATGTAATAAAACAGTGGCTTTGAACTATTGCAGAAGAATTTATGAAATTGCCCTCTTATGTACTATATTTTCTCTGTCACATGCTAGATCTTGAGAGCTAGAAGCACAGGATGCTGTCTCCTCCATTCTTTTTAATTCTTTTCTTAATATTGCATTCACTTCCATTGCTTTGGCAAAGATATCATCTTTGGGCACATTTACACTGACAGCAGAGTTTTATTCTTTGGGTGGTAGATTTTCCAGATCTTCAAGTTCAATGTCTTCTTCTTCATTGCCTTTTTTGGTGTTGATGAGACCGCCAAAGCCCCTCGAACAAACAAGTCTGGGAGATGTATACTGATCTTCCGTTTATTTGCAAATATGGCGTCGCACTATGGTATCGAAAGTCTTTACAGATTCTTATAACTGTAGACCGACGTCCACTGGTTAGACCACACAAGACGTAGCTTGAAGGCCATTTTTATAAGATCAAGTTTTTACCATAAGAACGGACCATAAAGATCGTAGTCAAAAGACGGTAATGGGAAGACCGTAAAAACTGTAATACAAATACGAAAATACAAATTGTCATAATCGAGAATACAAGTTCAATAAGATTGAATCAATAAGGCTTCATATCGAACATGGAAACGTCTAATAAACGAGAAAACACAAGTTGAAAACTGAAGGAAAATTCAGGTCACTGTCGGATCGGATGACAGCATGGATGACAATTGCTTTGAATAATTGGCGATTTACCATAAAGTTTGATCAGAGTTTACATGAAGATTACACAACTGAAAATCTGTCTTCTATCTCTATATGACTACAGAAAATATATTTACCTCACTGGCGACCTGTAAGGCCTTGGGATCAGGAAATATTTCGATATATTAGGAAGTTTGGAAAGGTACGAAGTGTCAGATTCGATGTGTCATCTCTCTGTCCTGTAGTGAAAGTGCGTAGGTATATGATGTCTAACATAGTGAAAACGCGCGAAAATCCTTTTTACTGTGAATCGAGTGATAAGATGTCCTAAACTATTTCTTACAAAATATGCAATGTGTCACAACATCAATCTGTGTGAGAAAACGAGAATCTACAACATTGAAACTCAATAATTGGGACTAAATTGCCCTGAGGAACAATATAAAAACAAAGGAGGTTAATTCTAATTACATGTTCATTCACTTGTGCTCTACGCCCTCAATGTAACTATAGTGAATTCTTTTGTTTTCACATGGCAGCAGCCACAGTTGAGGATGGTTACAGCCATGTATTCATAACAGCACTGAAGTCATCTATATACGAAATGTTCAAATGATTTTCAGCATCGTCAATAGTCTTGAATCTTCCTTCCAGGGTTTTACTCACGCGTGATTTCTACATGCATTCCCTAAAACATTGAACAAATTTTAAAAGAAAAAAATTATATGTATGTCATGCAAGATAATGAAGCATTCATTCTGTTAAAAAATAGGTCACTCATTTTTTTTCCAATTCCTCCACAACAACACATTTCTACTTGTAAGGTACACATAAAATGTACCTAGAAGTCATCTACAAAACACACCAGTCTCAAGCAAAATGAAAATACCAATCCACATTTACATGTAATAGATCCTTTGATTTACCTTCACGCCTGTGTTCCCCAGTTTTTTCACTGACAGCAGCAGCACAACAACCCCAAAATTCTGTGATCTATATGCATGTTGGGCCATTGTGAAGAACCATGTTCACTGGTACTGTAATACAGTGCCATACTCGACAAGGGCGAGTCCCAGGATGCATCAATACATCAAATACCAAGCTGAAAAGTGCTGTGGTTCGCAAGTTTTTGATGTTATTAACATCGATGCATATAAGTAGAATATCAGTTTGTCTGCTTTTGTTCCCAAGTGTAAAGAAATGGTGGAACACGAACACCTTGTAGTTGAACTTTGTGAACATATTTAAAACTAGCTCACAGACTTTTTGCGTGCAAATCAGCTTCGGTAAGCAATGCGAAGTACTGGTGAAAATAGCAAAATAAATGTACAGTGAGATCGTTTTCATGAACTGTGCATACAATTGTATGAGATGTCTCCACCATGATGTCTTACCACCTTTTGTGCCACGTCACTGATGTAGGCGGGGATGTTATACCGCTGGTCGGGTCGTGGCATCAGATATGGTGAATCCGTCTCCAGGAGGATCCAGTCCAGGGGGACTTCTCTCAGGGTCTTCACCTGCGTGTCATCAAAGTCTGCTGCCATCGCCGAGAAGCTGAAGTAACAATGGCGGAACGCTTGGCACCATCTTCTAAGGGTGCACGGCTCCCCGACAAAGTTGCGAATGTGGATGCGCCAGGACGAGTTGCAGACCTCCTTGATGGTCAGTAGGGCCAGGGCATGCGTATCACAGGCGTACTTGTCCCCTGCCTCGCCTCTGATATGGAGGATCACTGGTTTGGCAGGGTCTGCCATTTCCAAGAGGTCTCTGAAGACTTCTTCCTGTTTGGCCCACTTGTCGCTGCCCACGGTTCTATCAAGACCAATTAACCCTAGAGCGGCGACGTGTGGAGACGCAACCAGGCGTCGGATCTTCTGTAGCACCTGGTTGTCTGCTTCGACGGCTGCTTTGGGGTGAAGGCCAATGGCAATCTTCCACCTGGCTCCTGGATCAGGTCATCAGCAAAGCTTCTTGGTCGCAGTACACCTCCACTCCCCCTACCACTCTGACTGGCATTTGTGGTCTGACGCTAGGATTGGCAGAAACTAAATGAACTGATGTGGTCACTTGGCTGCCTTTGCGAAGATGTCAAATGGTCAGATCGAGGTGGAAATGATAGTCCATTGCTTTTGGAAGTGAAGGTTCCTGGATAGGGTCCGCTTCCCATCTGTGCCTTGCCATGAGCATCACCGGGCTCTCTAGTACTCTTGCGGCAGCTGCTGCTGCTGCTGGGTGAGGTCATTCCTGAGCTCCCTCACCTGTCCAGCGCCAAACCTGATGTGGTCTGTTGGGTCCAGGTCATGCAGCAGAGCGGACATGACCCTCCAATGAACCATATATGACTTGCCAGAGTGTTTGGTTTGGGTCCAGGTCGTGCAGCAGAGCGGACATGACCCTCCAATGAACCATATATGACTTGCCAGAGTGTTGGGTGGGCTGATGCGGAGCTTCTCTGTGACTGTCCAGCCCAGGCGATGACATAAGCCCTCTGTGGTTTTCCGGCAGGTGTCTGTGATTTTAGCACCATTAGAGTGCCACAATGGGCAAGAGTGCCATAATGGGCATGCTAGGCCAAACCAGCCTTCTGGTTAGAAATCCCAGACGGTCGACAATGACATATTGTAGTCGATGTGTCCTTGGTCGAGGCATCGGGGTAGGTGTTTCCTAAGGCAATTCTCCTTGATCCCAATGGATTTTTAGTGGCATCCTGGGAAAGGGCAGGGGGATGGCCGACCAGCGTAGAAGCTCCCTGCTTGCTTCAGTGAGCTAGGACGAGGCTCCTTTTCCCTGCTTGCAGTGCCAGTGTTGTGATAGCCGGGGTTTTACTCATCATTAGCAATACTCTGTAAACTCTCCTAGACAGGAATGGTCCTGCTGTCCGGACAGCGCATTGCTTCTTTGGTGAGCAGATCAATGTAGCTTGGTAGAAAGGTCGCACGAGTTCTGATGCGGCGTGGCGTGGTCCCGTGACGATGATGCTGCTGGGGGTTGGCCGTATCCCTTAGTGACCAACAGGCACCGTTGGGGACGCTGCCATTCACACACTGCACTGGTGATGTCATGTCTACCTTGATGTGTCCAATTATATCCACTGCTGTACCTGCATCAGAATCAGATGATACAATGTCAGTAAATAGCTTCACGTTTCTTGCATAACTGTGTAACCATCTGCAGTATGCATTTATCAACAATAGATACTCAGACAAAACTGTGTAGTGTAATAAAGGGAAAGTGGTTTCACACATCACTCGTCTCGTCTTGTATGTGCTTTGGTGTGTTTAGTGTCTGAAATGTTTGGCTGTTAGTTTGAAAATTAACAAACGAATCGTTAATTTTAAAATAAGCCATGGCGAGACGTGGGCGTAGTCAGATGTGTCTTTGACAACCTTGACTCTTTTTTATCCCCACGTTTCGAAACAGAGCGGTCTCTTCCTCAGTCGCCTAAGATATATGTGTATCTTTTTTGTTTTATGTCACGTCGATATTGTTGATGTCTGGTTCTTCTAGCATTATGCAGCCAGAATATTTATGTTTGGATCGTCATGTGTTCGTTCGTTCATTGACTTGTTCCTAATACAAAAATGCCGTGGACTTTGGCCTGTATCAGTATATCGCTAATGTTTGGATTTCTTTTGTATGCGATGATCGGTTGTTGTGGAAATATTTCATTCAGGCTTAGTGTTTCGTCCTTGTCTATGTGTTGTTCCCAGTTTTCGCAGATTGCTGCTTTTATAGCTTGTGTTCTTATATATATTGTTGCTATAGTTTTCATTGTAAAGACTAGTGTTTTCTTTGTTCTTCGTTTGTTCGCTTGTGTTCTAGTTGCGTAATTCGTGCGGCGAACTGTGCTTGCGATGTGACTGGACATTTCCTGTTGTTTAGCCACGTTAGATTAATCTTGCCTAAAGTGTATTGACCTTTGAAACAAAGTCATTTATGAGTTGCAAGTTCTGATGTATCTTAGTGTTTCGGCTTTGATCAGGCTTTTAAAGCGTAGATTTCAGGTGGCCTGATGTTTATGTAAGAATTCAAATCTTGATTTGTGTTCTCATTTGTATGTGGAGTCCATCGAGACTTGTATTTGAATTTGTCTTTTTTGGTCAATTTGTGTCGCATAATGTATTGGATTTTCCTTCTTCTAATGTTTGCGTCTTGTATGAGATGAACTCTGTGAGGACGATTTGGTGTTGGGATGAATTTCAACCCTTACCCAGTGCATTGATTTTTGCTGTTGTTAACTTGTGTAATGATAGATTTGTGATGAATCTAAGATTCGTGTTGTTATTTATGTTTATGCTATGTTCGGCATTTGTACGGAATTCCATTGTGTTTGAGATAATATGGTGTCTCCTCTTGTACCGTCTTTTTCTGGCATTTTGTTGTTTTTCCTGTTTCTGTTTTTGGTGACACAGTATTGTGTAAATTTGTATTTTGCATTTGTGACCCGATTCTGTTCGTCCCTCTGGACGTTTGTGTTTTGGGTTGTGTATAGTCTTTCGTTTGGCCAATAAATAATATCGGCTCTGGAGGCATTTGGCTGTCTTTCTTGTTGTGGGATCTTGACAACTGTCAATGTCTGTTTATTGTTTGGCGATGAATGTCTTTCTTGTTTGGCTGTGCTGTGCTTGATGCAGCGGAATGTAGTCAAAGCACAAGGTGACAAATAATTTGTCATAGTGGTGCTCCGATGTTGTCACTTTTGATGAGAACAGCACTAGGTAGTCGCCTGGTAAGTATGCTTTAAGGCTTACTTGTAGGCTCCTTGGTGTAGTTTTGTGTCGCAGAAGCGTTTTAATGCTTCGCTTTGTTTAGTTGTCGCCTCCTGTAACGAGTAGAGTGAAGCGAGCCGTATTGCAAGACTTCCTGATCTTACCTACTATGACGGGTTGCACTATGCTGTAAATTTGTATTTTGCATTTGTGTGACGGTTGTGAATTGGATGGCTGACAGACTGTTGACACATATATTAGCAGTTGGCAGAAATGATGACATAGCTTCAAATCAAATCTGATCAACTGTGCGTCCGTCGAGGACCGTTTCAGGTTTTGGCTCTGTCAGCTAAAAAAGGTTCTGCCAACGCTGACAAGATTTAACCTTTCAAGAATAGCTTCCATGTCTAATGAAAGTTGATTTTCAATGGCTGCATTTCTATCCAAGAAAAGGTGCCCTCTAGTGGTTGAAAAGTGCAAGCTAATAATAATAATAACGAATGGTCGTAAAGGTATTAACGTAAAGCCTTAACACCATAACCTTAACACCTTAAATCTCAATGTTTGCAAATAAAATAATACTATAGACACATAAAATCATAGTGTTTGAACGTAAAATAATAGTAAATTGACCTTAAATAATACTTGAAGCACAAAATATCTTAATGTTTGCAAATAAAATAATACTATAGACACGTAATATCATAGTGTTTGAACGTAAAATAATAGTATATTGACCTTAAATAATACTTGAAGCACAAAATATCTTAATGTTTGCAAATAAAATAATACTATAGACACATAATATCATAGTGTTTGAACATAAAGTAATAGTAAATTGACCTTAAATAATACTTGAAGCACAAAATATCTTAATGTTTGCAAATAAAATGATACCATAGACACATAATATCATAGTGTTTGAACATAAAATAATAGTGAATTGACTTAAAATAATACTTGAAGCACATATTTGAACATGAAATAAATAGTAAATAAACTTAAAATAAAATAAAAGCTGACTAAGATCTCAGTGTCCACCTGATAACTGTACGTGGGTTATTGTTATTTTTGTAGTTGAGTGGAATTGGGGCTGTGAGTTCGGATGCTATTGCTCTTCTGTATTTGCTTGCAATTGGTTGTGTTGTCGTAAGTGAAAATTTGCAGCTATGCCAAGAAGTGTTTTGATGCTTTCGGGAAGAGTGTCAGCATTTCAGTGGTTGTTGTTGTTGTTGTCACCATTACATCTATGATATAGCCTGTTCTATTCATAGGTGTTTTTCTTGTTTTGCAGAAGCGGCACCTGTTTAAAGAGATATACATGCAGCCTTGTAAGATAAGGATGAAGGTTGATATGTATACTAGTTGCATTTACACATGGTTCAATTCATTCCGAGATTTAAGACCTGTGGTGGTCTGCAAATGTTCTTGTAAAGGTTCAAAGCTCACATTCATTGTTATTTAGTCCAGACTAGTCTGGCCACACATAATGTCTGGTGTGGACTTAACTCACACAATTTATAAAGTCTTTTACCTGCCAGCTCCAGTTCATACTTTTGTTCTCTAAACGTCTGGTTTTCTAATTTCAGTCTCTGGATCTCCTCCTGAGCTGCAATAAGGGGATGTTTGCTCACAATCCAGCACATCCACATCCATTGATTGTCTGAATATTGTTGATGGTTGGTTCTTCATATGATTGTGTTGGTTCTTCATATGATTGCATATGGAGGGTTGGTGGTTGGTGTACTAGTAGCTGGTAAAATACTGATAGGTTGCTGACTCCACTTTTATGGGTGGGGAGGAGTTTGCAATCTTGGTGATGATGCATATGACCAAGTGTATACTAGAGATGTGATGTTGTGGCTGCTTGTCCATGCACGGTCCCATTATTTGAGTCAAAGTCGGATTTATAGCGTTATAAACATTGATGAATATATTAAGTAGAAGATCGGTTTGTCTGCTTTGTTCCCAAGCGTAAAAAAATGGTGGAACACGGACACCTTGTAGTTGAACTTTGTGAACATATTTTGAACAAGCTCACAGACTTTTTGCGTGCAAAATCAGCTTCGGTAAGCAACGCGAAGTACTGGTGAAAATAGCATTGTAATGAAAATAAATGTACAGTGCGATTGTTTTCCTGAACTGTGCATGCAATTGTATGAGATACTGGATCTAAAATGTGGCAGACATTGCTAATGAAAGCATCGAATTAGAAGTTATTGTCACTGCTCGGTAATCCTTCCTAGTGGATGAAGCCAAGAGGCTGTCAAGTGTGGGGAGTAGCCTGATATGATTGACAAAAGAGTGGATACTTACTGGGCTGAAACCTTGTGCCATGTCAGCTACCTGTGCTCTGGTTGTAGTTGTTGGTTTAGGTTTTTTCATGGCAAACGACAACTGTTTGACAACTTGGAAACAGAAATGTTTGGAGACTTGTATGTCTGAGACCGACGGATTTGCTCTGCTTGGGACAAAGTCGATGTCGGCAGTTTGATTGGACTTTTCGACTTGACAAGCGATATGAAAACTTCGTGCTTCTCCTGAGAGAAGCACACAATGCTTTAATATTTGGCATTCTTAGGTGAAGTCTTCACTTGTGAAACATTGACTGTGAATCCTTCAACATCATTGGAAGAGCGTGGAACACAGCTATGGGGATCCATTGTGATCGCGAGGAATGTGTTGTACACAGTGATGGCAGGCGTACAAGGTGGAAGGTGTTGACATGGCCAGTATAATATAATAATAATAATAATAATAATAATAATAATTTATTGTTTAAAGACCACTACACACCTTGTCTCAGTGGTCTGTACATTACAGAAAATTACTGGAAGAACTAAAATAAACGCAGAAAATACAAAATAACTCACAGAGGAAAGAGTGTAATTAAAAACAATCGATAAAATCAAGCAAGCTTAAAATCTAGACTAAAGGATCCTACCTAAAAACAGCAAAGAAAGTATTTTAAAAATTTTCACTAAACATGATAAAAAATACATAAACTATAAAACATGCAGGTAAAAATTATATCCAAGTCAACAGTAGCATTGACGAAAAATAATGGTTTTAAGAGACTTCTTAAAAAGAGCGAATTTCTTTATCATCCTAAGTTCGGGCGGCAAACTATTCCACAGTTTAAGGGCATACACGCTAAAAGCTCTGTCACCATATGTTCTAGAAAGTTGTTTCCCGTGATCTTTGACAGAAAAGGGATTCAATCTTACACCGACACTCCTTCTGGTATTATGTACTGGGCTATCAATTGTTACTAGTTCTGATAAGTAATTTGGAACCAATTCAACTTGATGGACAATTTTAAAAACCAAACAAAGAATTTTACAACGGATTCGTTCTTCTACTGGAAGCCAATGTAACTCCTTGAGTATAGATGTCACATTAATGTGACGGCCCATCTTCCGTCCAGTTACCAAACGAGCAGCAGAGTTCTGAATGTGTTGAAGCTTGCTCAATTTATATGCACGAAGGCCAAAAAGTAGACTGTTACGGTTACGAGACTTGGCAGGGAAGCGGCACAGAGGGAAAGTGGAAGTTGGAAAGCATGACACAAGTTTTTGACTTCAGAAAAAGTTAGTGAAGGGTTTTAGAGATACCTCCGTCCACACCATAAGCCGCGCCATATTAGTACTTTGGACCCTGTGTTGAATTGCTGAACAGACTGTGTTGATATGTGGTACAGATGTTTAGACAAAGTTCAAAGCTATTACTTGTCAAAATGGTGCCAAACGGATCTGCAGTTAGATATTAGGTATGGGAAATTGTTGACCCCCTTTTTTATGGGCGACTGAGGATAGCAGGAGAACTGCATGTGGAGGAAGCCAAAGTAGCAGTCAGACTGTCTGTACTTGAAAGAGAAGAATTGCTCGATTGATGGAGACAGTCCCATGAATTTCACCGGTACCTGGATCACCACAGCCAGCAGCTACAGTTCCGACATCTATTGTGAAGACTGAAGCCCACCAGCAGAAACTTACACAGTATACAGCCACCAATTGTAAAGACTAGCTAGCCAAGCCAACATTTGCTGATTTAGACAAACATTAGGATCATTTATTAAGTACTTCATTGAGTCACACTTGAACCACAGTGAATATCCACAGGAGACCCGTTAGCCTATCAAGATTGGCTATCATCTTTTACCACCTTGGTAGCATCACGCGGCATACCACCTGTGGAAAGAATTCACTACCTGAAAAAATACTTAGGAGGTTCAGCCAAGGAAGGCATAGGAGGATGCTTTCTCCTAGAAGTGAACAAGCATATGAAGAAGCAAAGGCTATTCTTAAGGAAAGAAGCTTTCAGAAACAGAATCGAAATCTGGCCAAGAATTTCAGAGAAGGACAGCATGGCATTATGGAAATTCTCAGACTTTCTCAAGCAGTGTCAAGTATAGCCATGAAAGATATACCAGACCTAGCAGTGTTGAACCTGTTGCGGTGCCAAGGGAAGAGTGTGCATGTGGTGGGCATCAAGGAAGGAAATCCCGGATGAAAGTTTTGAACTTCAAGGTACTATGGCATCCACTTTTTTCATCCCCACTGCATGCAAAAGCCTTACATGTTGTCATATTAATCGGTGTGTGCCTGGGGTTCAGAGTGACTGTGGAATTCATTTGTTGGAATGTCATCATGGAAATGGCCTACTTCGGACTTAAGAAGGGCTTTTTGGGTTACTTCTGCCATGTGGACCAGCATGTGCAGGCAGCAGCAGAAGTTGTTCAGCTCAATTAGCCGACTATGCTGATTCATCGGGGTGTGTGTAATTTGGAATGACATCTCAAAGTATGTCTTGTCTGTATTGTTGTATAAGAGTGTAAAATTTTGTTTCAGTTGCAGCCCAGTCACTCATAGTGTTGGTAATGTTGGCTAAAATGTGTTTGGAAGGTGGTGTTGGTGGTGTCTTTGCAAACACATGGTCAATGTCATCGAGTATGGAAATCAATGTTTGAAGTGTGTGATCTGCAGGTTTTGTGGCCAAATCGTGGAGTCAACACAACTAATTATGCTAATCCGTGGATTTATCAGGGATTTTATGGGTTGGTCAACATCGCGAAAGATAGGAAAGGTTACTAAAACTGCTTTTTCATTAAATCTCTATCTTTCCAATGTTGACTAACCCTTGAGAGCAAACAGTGAGAAAAACTCAATAATAAGCTTATTAATAGTATCTGGGTCGCCTGTGGTACTTATGATGTCTCAGTGGCTTCTACAAAGTCCCGATGTGCCTGATGGCATTTGTCTTGTGCGTTTGCAACGAAAACTCCCTTCTTGAGGAAGATAATCTGACAGTCATAAAGCTATGACAAATAAAGCCCACTTTTTGAACAGCATAATCTACTTTTATTCCATTTGCTACTGGTCATCACATTAGTGGAAGCAACACACCTAACACATGAAATATGCTGACTTGCATTGACTTTTACGGGAAAAAACTCATTCCTCTGTAAAGGTTATTTGGCTAACTTAAATATTATGTAATAATTTTCAACGTGAAATGCTATCAGTTTACTTTGCTACATAGTCGTTCGATTCACTCATGTTGCAGTTCCGTAGACTACGACTTACCTAGACATTTTTTGTGGTAGCGACAGAAAGAACTAACACCCATGATATTCCTTTTCGAAATTTCAAACAGATCAACAGATCATTAGTGAATTAAAGCAGTGAGCTATAAAGTCTAGAACAACTAAAAATACTTCAGTCCCAGAATACTTGCTCATGACGTACATATTGCTGGATTATTCACCAGGAAACTAATATACGACATGACATTACCTTTCCAAAGTACAATTCTTTTGTAAAAGCCGTCCTGATCCTTTTCATGGATGTGTCTTGCTGCTTCTTCATCTGGGGTAAGACAGCGATGATGTTTTCGTCGACCGCGAGACATGGCTATACTGCTGGTACTCATACTCCGACACTTCACACACACTGTCCAGGAATGTGTAATGTGACAAAGTGAAAAGCATGCTATCGTTTGCGCTCTGAATTTTTGGTAGGCATATTGGGGTACGTATGTGGTAATGGTTTTGCTATCTCCGCACTTCAAGAGACTAGGGGCGAAGAAAGTTTCTTGTCGGGGTTGTCAGTAAGGGTAGGTTTGAATAAACTGAAACACTCTTTTTTTTTCTAGGTCTCAGTACATGACGATACAAATATCAACATCATCGCTTTGTAGTATGCACAGGTTGACATTGTAAGATCTGTTTTGCAAGAATCACCAAGCACTAAGGTAGACATTTAGTAAATTATTTATTTGGCGTTCGAGCGTGTGGGATTCTAAGGTGTTCAAGCAGAAAAAAACACAAACTGTTTTCTATAAAATCCTTTAATTGGAAGTATTCTGTCGCAAAAACTGGGCCATGGCTTTTACATTTCAAAATAATACTTCTTGTGTCAGTCATATCGCAATCACTGAACCGTGAGCAGTGAAACCAAAATGTCAATGCCATCGCTTTGTACTATATACAAGTTTACATTGTAAAGATTGTGTTTTTGCAAAAACCCCTAGTTTGTAAAGCTAGAAAACTTAAATGTCTTTCACTTTGTGCCGTGCGTGTAATCACTTTCTTGCCTTCACTTTGATACATATGTTGAATATATCAATGAACGAAAAAGTCAAAGACAGCTCGTCCTGTATCATTGACTTTTGATTTTTGACATGTGTCGTCTCATTTTTGCCTGTAGGTACTTCGTAAGATTCAATATATGTAGAATAAAAAGTTTCAAAATCTTCCTTTTTTAAATTGTCAACTTTAGTAATATGTCACGGTGCCTTCTCTTTACTTTAACTTACCGAACTGCACTAAGTTGCTTTTTTGTTTGTCGATTTGATTTTGCTTTCTTTTGTTTTGCTAAATAATACACAATCTTTATTGCTGAATAACTCTACACGATTGTAACTTAGGTAAATGAGTTAAATGGTTCTCTGAAATACAACAATGTATGATATGGGTACGCTCTAATAAACTTGGCATAATTAATTGTCATTTGCATATGATTTCAATCTGTTTACCAGCTTACCATTTGACTTGAAGCAAAGTAAAAACTCACTGACAAAACCTGTTTGTTTCAGTCCCAGACAACTTGGATATCGCTTAAAGAAAAAGTTGATGAGGACAACACGGTCCTGTGACCAGTGAAACTGTTTGCAAATTTTCCTTGGAAAGTTTTTGAATATAGGAATATAAACATTTACAGTGAAATTTTAACTCAAAACAGTTATTCAATGAATCCCTTACAGAAATTTTAGGCCTCCCGCAAACTAACTGCAAATTTGCCGCAAGCTTTGCAGTAAATTTGCAGCAAACTATTTGCCGCAAATATGCGGGTGGTTCATTTTTCAGATGCAAATTAGGTTTCTTGTGAACTTGCTGCAAATATGCAGCAAACTCCCTACCGCAACGTTGCTGCAAATTTGCGGCACAATCCTTGCAGCAAACTTGCGGCAAATAAATTTGAATATTACTGAAAATTTGCCGCAAACTCCATACAGCAAATTATTTTATTTGCGCTGACCATTGTTTCTCGTGAAACTGGTATTTCAGAGTTTAGTTGGATAAAACACATCTTGTGCTGTCCACAGTCGGCCAATATATAAATATTATTTATCCAACTTAACTCTGAAATACCAGTTTCACGAGAAACAATGGTCAGCGCAAATAAAGTTATTATAAACAAAAAGATGACAGAGAAAAAAAGGTTAAATTCAATTGTGGTACAATTTATTTTATATGCAATGTTCATTTCATGCCACATAAGTGTCATGATCATGTCAAGATTTTCTTTTGACTTTAGAACTTTCATATAACATTTACATTACTGTCAAAGGCTGCGATTTGGCTTTCTGTTCTCTGAATTTCTTGTCCCCTTTAGTGTACCAGCAATGGATTCTGAAAAATATAAATCGTTCAAGGAAGAGTGTAAGTCTTTACCGTTTGACCAAACATTGTAAATTTCATGAAAGAAATCGATAATTATTTGAAAATGAGACAAAATCAAGTTGAAAAATTGAAGCAGAAAATGCATAAATATTCATGATCGAAATTAAATTAATAATGATTAAAATGTCCGACAGCGGACAACTCGCCGTATGTTGTTTACATACACGACGGCGACAATCTGCAAAAATCTCAGCACTTACTGTAAGTAACTGTTGTGAAACGAAAGTGAATTCAGTATGAATCAGTACTCAACGAAAATTTATCTTTAGGTAAAGATTGCAATACAACGATTACAGAACATAATTATAGCGATCGATGTACAGACGAACGGTACATTGACTTACATTTCTGAACGGCTCGCAGACGCTGGACGATTACCGGTCCGGTTGCAGGTCTCACCGTGCTGTGTGTAAATACTGTACTCAGAAAATATAGTCGGCATCTTTACTGCCGCTCGCGTTCACAAATTTAGAACTCCGCCTGTCCCTGGTACTGTATACACATTTTTGCAACTATGTGATATCATTTGGCTGGCGATTCCATAGAAAGATCACGAAATTGTCCACTAGAAAACTCCCTGCTCACAAGTACGCAGCCGACACTGGCTGATGGTACTAAAATCTAACTTCGCGCCGATCAAGCCTCATGACGATAACGGAAGTGCGATCTATAAATCATTACGCGATTGATAATGTAGTCCCGTTTTTAAATGCTGGAATTGACTCTACATTTGCACCAATCCGTTATATTTCATACTTAATATAGCATTTAATTTATTAGTTTAATGAAAATGGTTATTTTTATCAAGAAAGACTAAAAGAGAGTAAAAATTCTTTCAGCACGAAGAATCAATATCAATGCGCGAACTGACCTTGATGAACCGTGACCGGAGAGTGTAAACATGTCGGCTGCTCGCAGCTGATACACAAGGACGTGTTGGACGTTGGTGAAGCGGCGCTTTGAATTTTCGTACAGCGACTCGGGATGGAGTGTAATCCTAAATCTCAAATTTGTGCTCGGCAATACAACTCTAACGCTGAAAACATGGACAAAAGCCTTTTACCTCGACCCATGTTATCAGAAGCGAGATTTTGTCAGCGGATCGATGGGACCATGGAGGTAGGAAGAGACTACCTCCATGATGGGACAGACTGTAAGCTGCAGTGCATTGTACGATTTTTATTGTTGATTTGGTAAGAGAATGGTTGAAAGTTTCGTTTGAGAAAGTTTGAGCAAAAGTTTAATGTCTTTCACTTTCGAGGTGCATACTACCTTAACACATTTTCAGATATTCAAAAGAGTTGATGACACAGGGTTTAAATAGTATTTGAAGATAAACATATGGTAGGAAATGCAAGCTTTTTGAAACATTCACACTAATACAAAAGCAAGCCCAATACTTTACTGAAGGATACTTTCCTGCAAATGGCATGTTGACATGAGATGATCCATCTTCATAATCATTAATTGGCACTGTCTTCCTTGATTCTATATCAAACACAAGGTGATACTTAAAAGTGTCAACTGCCTTCTTGAAGTTTGATACATACTCCTGTGGGATTTCAATTGATCGTCCTAAATAAAGTCCCATCCTACTTACAGCCTGAAATAAATAAATAAATAAATAAATAAAGTCTTTACAGTCCATTTCATCAAATACATATCAAGTGTTAAATGCAGTTTGCCTAATAGTTTGTAGTTCCAAAACACAATGGCAGCCAACCTTTAGAGTTAATGTATCAAAATGTACACAATCCAAAGGTAAATCAGATTTGTTTTTGTAAGTTTACTTGTTTAGCTCTGTTAAAGTTAATAAATAACAGACACAGGTATTGGGTGATATGTGTTGAGAAAATTTTAAAGTGTACTTCATGTTTAACGCTAAGCCTGTCCCATGATGCAGATGACAAAGTTGAGTATCATCAGGAGATTTGTGCATGGTATACCAGTGGAACCAGTTACTACAACGACAAAGAAATTAAAATATACCATAAATATCTACCCACCTTACACCTGGCCAAATCCAGCACAGTTCAGGTTACCAAAGTCCATGGATTCCTTGAAACTTTCATACAATTTAAATACAGGTATGCATAGTATGTTTCCACAAGTGTTGGCTGTTGGAAACCTACTTCCTTCACTTGTGTTGAACTGTATGGTTGGAGATGGACAGAATCCTAATGGTGGTGTACATTCAACACCAGTGGCAAATACAAGAATGTCTCTCAGGGTGACATCTGCTTCTCCTTCTATAAATAATAAACATAAGTACTCTTACTTTTATCCAATAATGAACATTTTTAGTGTGAACATCCAGTCTTTGCACACAGATTTGCATAACACCTGCCTAAACTTTTTCCAAATTATAAGAGGAACATAATTTAGCTACGTACATTTTTAAGACAGGTAAAGTATGATAGTGTCAAGCATGAGAGTATAATTGTTCTGTTCATAAGTTTTCAAATGTGGTGATTGAGTTCACTGGCTAATAATATAATATAATAATAATAATAATTTATTCATTTATAAAGCGACTAAATCCACACAAATAGTGTGATCAGAGACGCTGGGTAAAATACAATCAATTTAAAAAAAAAAAAGGTTACAAGAATTAAAAACAAAACAAAAACATAAAAAAATACAATGGATGAGTTCAGTTAAAAGCAGAATTAAAAAGAAATGTTTTAAGACTTGATTTAAAACTTGTCAGGCTTGGGGAGCGACGAACCTCAATTGGAAGATTGTTCCATAAAAAGGGGGCGGCAATACTGAACGCACGGTCCCCATATTTCTTTGTGCGCGACCTGCTTTGACACAGTTGAAATTGGTCAGCGGACCTTAGATTACGGGTTGGGACGTACAAATTAACCATGCTAATAAAGCCTTGGAAATTGAACAAACTAGTATTTGAGAAGACAAAAATTTTAATCCATTTGGTACAATCATTGAAAGATGCAATCTGCACTCGGAGCCTAATCTTGAAATTGATGTAACAAGTCATTGACAATGATACAGTCCCCACTTGTTATTGGGTACTTTAACCTTTTTCCTGCAAAGTCGATATTTCACCACCAGGTCAAGATGGTTAAAATTAATGAAACACAACACATTCCATATGGTGTATTTTAACAAAATACTGTACATTTGAAAGCTGTTGAAAACATAAATACTGTAAACTTGATTTTTTGGGACTGAAGATGCTATAACAGACCAAGCCAAGTGGGTGAAAATACGTCATGTTTTGGCTCAATACCACTTTCTACTGACTTGGCTGATGGGGAAGTGATACTGTCTGTCAGGAAAAGGGTTAATTACAAGTCTTCTGAGAGGAAAGAGTCCTTTCCATTAATTAGGTCTGTGATTAAAAATACTGCATGGCATGTTATAAAATAATAATTTGCACGTTTCATATTTGTTTATTTAAGTACTCAAAAAACATGGCGGCACCCATCACACTTCAGGTTACTCGCATAGTAATGAATCTGCGCATGTGTAGTCAGTAAGCCGCTCGCACGACTATTACATGTACATGCCTCGATGTGAGAGCAAATCAGTGCACTGATTTGAATGGGAACATCCAGGGAGTTAGCGGCTTGTTGAACGATGTACTGACCAGTTTCCATGGTTACCAGGTCCAGTGAAGCCCGTCGACAATTTTGACATCAAAGAAGACGCTTAACGCTCAATAGAAAAATATCCATACCTGCACTTCTATTTTGACATTCGTTCAAATCTGATTTGATGCTGATCAATAATAGTAAAATTGTTTGACAATGCCTGCATGTAACTAGATGTCATATAGCATGAACTGTGAAGAGGCATGTAATAACAAGCGACCTGGCGGCCGATATAGGTCCGCTGTGTTTATGTAGAGAATAACTATTTTTGACACATGTTGATGAAGAAGGTGGAAATCTTTGATAACTTAAATCCTGTGGAGTTTCCCCACAGAAATTATGGCGTACCTTGTAGAGGAACATGGTATTGCTGTTTGGGGATGTATAAAACATCATAAAACGGTAAATTTTCAATTGGGTTCTAACTGATAATGTAAGTCAACTTACAGAGACAGATATCCATTAGTTGCATCTTATCACATGACGGGAAATTGCTGAAACCGGGGTTAATGTTGTTTGCATGTGTACTTAGCTTAGAGACAACCCATCCCAACTCAACTGACATCTTACATGTGCAATTTGGTCAGCTTGGTTGCGAATGATTACAAAGCGGTTCAAATAAAGCCTAATTGATTCAAGGTGTAATTTATATCAAATTGGTACAATATATTGGATACCATCATTTAATATCAATACAGATTAAATTTAACAGTTACAGGAGGATGATGCTGTCAAAGCCTACATTTGAGCAAAGCCCTTATCTTAGCTGCAGTCAGACACTTTGGACTCAATGCAGGCAAACCATCAAAGGGTCACTGATGCAATAGAATAGAAGTGGGCGAAACTGATGAAATTTACTCTGGCATTGCATCTGCGGTTAAACACCTTTCTTGCATCAGTGACAGTTTGGCGGTTCACCTACAATAAGTCAAAAGCCTATGGCTGCAGCCCTGCAGGGGAGCAGGTCATCTCAACCCTTTCCGTTTTGACAACAGTAATTCACACTGGTTGTGGTCATCTCGACCCGGGGTATCCAAGTCACTTCGACCTTAACACACTTGCCTACCACCAGTGTGCGAAATTAACGTCGGTCCGACGGTCCGAGACCGACAGATTTCTCTTCGGGCCGAAAGATTTCAGCAACATGTCGGTCCTTATGACCGACTGGAATTTGGAATAAATAATTAAAATTTATCCGTCAAGACCTGTAACAGATGCAGATGATGACTGACTTTGAATCATGAATCAGACTTGAATGCTATGCACCTATTTATGTTTTCCACCGAGGGAGTGCGGGGCAACAGGGTTGATCGCACTTCGTGTCCTGGTAGTAGGGAATTTGCTACGGTACGCCAGACAGGGAGGGGGGGTTGACAATATGTCGCAACATAGAAATATTTTATTTTGCGACATTTTAAATTTACAAATAGTCCAATACCTGCGATCGGCGCGCAAAGCACAGTGCAGCTAATTATTATTCAGATCAGTATGAATTACGTCCGTGCATGCAGATTATAGCAATGGAATGGATTGATTGGTGCAACAATGCGATATAATATTATAGTAATACTCGTCTAGTGAGTGTACCCCTGGTAATGTTAGCATATCGGTGTTATATGACGATAACACCCAGTATCACTTAACTAGTTCCACACTTCAACTTTTCGGAATATTATTTTTGAAAAATTTTGAACTTGAGTAATCCATACGTCATATCAAAATACAAACCAATTTTTTCCCTTCTGTTTTGCATTATAATAAAAGGATGTAGTGATCAATGTTTACATAAAAAATTATTCATACACTCCCCTTACTCATGACTGTTTCAGGGTGCTAATTAAGCTATTCACTCACTTTTCTACCACTCGTGTTGGCTAATTTCAGAAAAGATTTTCAGCTCGCCAAACATTTCCAAATCACAATATCACATGCCCTAGTGTAGTGTACAATTGATAAATCCATGCGCATGACAGTGAGGAAGATAAGGGCTGTGACCTTTTTCAGATTCCAGATCATGTAGTTGAATGATTCATGATCATACTCATCATTCACTTACACTATTCTGCCATCTATGTGAATAATATTCCTTGGAGTGAATACTTGCTGACTCTATTAATAAAAGGACATGGAAAATTAAAGATACAACATTCAAAAGCATAGTATTGGCGGAGAGAGTGTTGACTTTAATGGTAATACAGGTCGTTAACAATTGCATTTACTGAGGACTGGCAGTTTTCTGTAAGGACCTGAAGCTTTGGCTTGGAGCAGGTCCTTATGACCTGAAGCTATTTTCTCTTAATTTCGCACACTGCCTACCACTCGCTTAAATCAAATTCCGCGAGAGCGATTAGTCGCTCGCGCCACGGCTGGGATCCAAGTTTTAAGACCAAAGGCACAGCGCGGTGATTTTAACACAGCGCGGACATTTTTTTAACACAGCGCAGACATTTTTTTAACACAGCGCGGACATTTTTTTAACACAGCTGCTCGGACATTTTTTTAACACAGCGCGGCTATTGTCGTTTTTGTCCACGGTAGAAAACGCGTTAAGTTGCTGTTTTGTTTGTCAATTTGATTTTGTTTGTTGTTTTGGTAAATAATTCACTATCTTTACTATCTTTACAACTCTATACGTTGTAACTTTGGTAAATGAGATCAGGGTAAATGTTCTCAGTATTCAATCTGTAAGCTTGAATGCTCTCATCGTCATAGGACATGGAAAAACAGTGAATATGCGATGGTTGTTAAGATCTTAACATGATTATCTATCAATTGTATTTAACTATACCCTTGTTGCGTATTTAAGCTAAAAAACAGCAGCTTCACTAAACTTCAGCACATTTCAATGCATTGTCAATGCCATTGCTGTGTACTATACTCAATTTACATTGTTAGGATTGTTTTTTGCAAGACCACTAATTTGTAAAGGTAGACAACCTAAATGTCTTTCACTTTGTACTGTGCGTGTAATCATTTTCGTGTCTTCACACTGATACATACATATGATATATCAGTGAACTAAAAGTCAAAAATAGCTCGTCCTGTATTATTGATTCCTGATTTCTCTTTCCGACGCGTGTCATCTCACTTTTGTCATTTAGTTACATACCATGCATACTTCTTTACTTTCTAATATGCATGCAGGTACCTTGTAAAATTCACCTTGTGGAGTAAAAGGTAATAAAACTTCCGTTTTTGAGTTGTCCAAGTTGGCAATTTGTCACGGTACTTTCAATTTACTTCAATTTACTGACTTTGATAGGTACCATTACTATCTCGGGTAAAGCAGAAGTATTAGACTGATTTGGCTATATATTTTACGTGAACGAGAATGTGTAGAATCCACGTTGGCGTTGGCTACACGTTATGTCACCTGTTCTGATGACACGTCGTCGTTTCCACATCACAGGGCTGGCTCAATGGTTATCCAGTATGCCGCAAATCGAGGAAGAAATTGCACATTAAAAATAACGAAAACACATGAATATCTTTGAGGATGTCACTATATCATTTATCCAACTAACAACGTGCATGAATGATCGATAGTTTATATCATGTTTTGATACCTAAAGGTGAGAATAAATATAAATGTTTACGAATTACGTAAAAACAGCTGTCTCCACGTAAATAAGCGACGCCGGCTCCGCGTACATGCATCATCGCAGAAATTTGTGATGTGACGTGTTCACGTAAAACGTGTTTCCCAACTGTCTATTGCTGTATAAGTCTCAGATGGCATCGAAATTCCCTGAAATTTTGATAACGGTATGCGATTCTTGCTGTATAGCACTAAAATCAATCGTACTAAAGTCATTATGGATGAAAAAGAAAATTATCATTCCGTTATTATTACAAACACCTCAGATCAAATTGCCAAAGAATGTTTTCCCTCTGGAAACAAAAATAGAAATTTACCGATTCGGAAGTTTCTTAACAATATTTACTGTATCTGGGTCGGAAATCAGTTTGAATATACTGTCTTCTATCAACTACTTGTCAGAGTTCGCTGTCTGGGCCAACGGCCAGTCGGAGCTTTGTCAAGAGAATATTGGGCCTTGTCTGCCGAACAATTTGAGGAAAGTACCTAACGGTCGTGCCTCTTCCTCCTTTTGGTCGTTTTACAAAAAAACTGCTTAACAGTGTTGAGGTAGAATGCGCCCGAGGGACAGATATTAGGACTCAAACATTGATTTTTTTTTCCTAGTAGAAATAAAGCCACAATACAACGCGGCGGCCGCCGCGTTGTACCCTACCTACACCCCTTTCTCACGCTATAGTGCGACTATTTTTCAACACCTCTAAAACACCACTATCACCCCAAATTCTAGGACGTAATACTTACGCACCACGCATGCTCAGTAAGTATTAACTATTACTATCCATTGATGAAGGGAAGCTAGGAACCTCTAACAGTGAATAGGAGACTATAAAAGCCGGGTGGGTGTGTATGTGAACCCACTCTGATAGAAGACATCAGAGAGAACACATGGCCTTAGCTGCTCTAATAGCTGAATTAGTGCTATAGTTGATGTAGCTGTATCATTGACAAGTATTTCAGCTGCAGGAACAGCCATAGTAGAAACCGCTGCTGCCGTTGGAGTACCAGCTGCAGTCAGTATAGGAGTAGATAACGTATTTCTAGGAGCGGTTGCTGCAGAAGCCGTGACAGAAGATATTCCAGCATTGCTGAAGCCTTTGGTATAGAATCTGCTGTCGTTGAAGGCGGTGAACTTGTCTTCGATAATATACCAGAATTATCAGTTGCAGGAGTAAAAGATAGCGTCACTGCTATCACTAAACATATTGTTTCTGGTTACGACGCTATCCAACACGGTGCAGAATTAGGAAAACAATTGGAAGAATTAACAGATGACTGAAACTGCTGAAAGTTCATCTATGCTGGGTGTCGATACACAAGAGGATGAGTCATCTGGTCGCAAACGTCCACGAGTAAGTGACGAAGGCGATTCAGAGCCTGATAGATCACGTCGTGCACGCCGTTCACTTCCTGGAGGAGGCGACGGTGGAGGTGGTGGAGGTAGCTTACTTACTCTACAGGGTTCTACTCTTCCAAATATTCCCAAACCGACGCTTGTATCGAAGCCGAACTCAACTAAGGTTCGAAGTGTAAGAAAGTATACCTTATACTGGAAAGATGAGGCGCCGCGGAAAGACGGCTACGATAAGGATGAGCCGAACCTCGTGGACTTTGGTTTCGTGCTTTTGCCGTTCGGTATTGAGGAAATGGCTATCGATTACACTGAGCTGTGGGCCAACAAAATGCAATACAGTAAGTGGAGAAGAGTCAGTAGCAGTCTAGTTGTGGATAGCATTGTGCCGTTTGAGACGAAAGTAGTACCATCGCAAAGTGACAAGGCTACTAACGAGATGAAGCCGTACTACAAAGTACTCATCGACAAGGAAGGTCGTTATGGACGTCCACGAAAACACGGGCATACTGATCACATCGATTATGGCAGTCTTGTGTCGGAATGGAACGTCGCAGATTTTGGTAACAACGAAGTGAAGGCAACACTACTGGAAATTGCGTGGACCGTGTGGAACATTACTTTCCAAAGGGTTATACGACTTACAACACGTAATAATTTTACGTATAGACGTAGCATCTTTGACGTGGATGAACGCGTGACGCCCGTTGAATGTGGTGCTGGATTTTCATTTCATCACGAATGGGATGATCACTGAAGAATACGGCAGCGTATGACATGTATGGATGGAATACAGGCAATGTCCAAGTCACGATTCCAACGATTCCAGGAGATAACGACACACCTGTAGCAACAACGATGAAAACGACCAACATGCGTAGTACAGAACGGTACGAATTCGAAGAGAATAACGTCAACATGCTGCGGAAATCTGCGTTCTATCAAGACAAACGTAAAGACTACGACACCAGACCACCCTATCCTCGGATCTATTTACGTTCAGTTCATCCTATACACGAACATACCAATACGTATACACATCGTATTAGTGTTATCGTCGAAAATGTGTGGGAATTCTCTAAACGGAACCATTGCAGAGGATTACTAGCATACTTGAATGACATGCGTATACAGAGAAGCACAACTCCGCAAGGTATTGCGACGCAGAAGGTATGGAATGATCCAATCGTCAAGATTGCAGGACTATCTCTTTAACCAGACAATCTCACAGTACGATGGGATATTACAAAAACGAAGCAATCAATTCCAATCACATATTATCATAGAAAACAAGACTCGTTCACACAGTTGTGATGTAAATTTACTCATGGAACATTATATGGTGAATAAACCCTTACGAAAAAGTCCTATAGGACCCAAATGGGATTGACCGTGGTCCAACAGGCGTACCACAGGAATGGTGTAGGACCAGGCTTGTCCTATAGGAATAATGATTGTAAGTCCTATTGGACAATCCCATTGTAAATGAAATTCCAATAGGAACTTTGTGGGACCATGCTTGTCCTATGGGAACAATTCCTGAATGTCCTACAGGACAATCCTTTTGTAATGACATTCAAATAGGATTTATTCAATTCTGTCAGAATCATTAGCTTTTGCCGTTGCTCTGACAAAATTATTCTTACCATTCTCTGAGAGGAAAATATTTTGCAAATTAATTTGCAATTAATCTTTGGACTGGTACTGAAGGAAACATGGTTTGTAAAAATGTCACATTTTGCTATTTCTAAAATTAAATGAAAAAAAATATACAAGCAAGCAAAATACATAAATAAATAAACACTTAAATCAATAAAATAAATCAATAAATAGGCCTAGCAATTAAGTTTACTTGCTGGCTCATACATACATATAAGTAACGCACACTTACAATATCATTGAGTTTCCACAGACTTAGGACTATTACAACTACCAGCACTTCAAATTCACAAATGAGAATCAATATCACCTCATTATCTTATCTATGTCTGATCAACATATATTCTGTACACCTTTTGAAGTCCTGTAAGACTGTCCTATTGGAAAACCTAAGCCCAGAATGCATTTGGGCGGCTGCAGTGCATTATGGGCTAGCATCATCAAAACAAGAAAGCGCTGCAGAACAGACAAAAGGCAGTTGTAGCTCTGAAAAATGACTGTGTGGCAGCATAACAGGGTGTTGTACAGCTTTTATATCACTGTAGTACAGCAAAGTTAGGTAGGACAGATTATTATATGTCAGTGTTTTCCTTTTGAAAACTGAATAGTTACGGAAATAGCCGGGTTTACAATAGTCCTTCGTCTACTTGCCTGCTCATGATCAGTGTATGCCCATTGTGTGACTTCTAGCTTGTTGACTAGGCATTTCAGTCCACGCAAAGAATATAAACAGGAGTGAAGTTTAAAGCCAAGGTAGTAATGTAGTTAATGATTGGATACATACCGGTATGGTCAAAATGCATTTGATATTTATGTGAGACAAAGGAGCAATGGAACAATGGGTTTGGACCCCCTGTTACATAACAAACAGGAAGTTGATATCTCAATGATTTCTGCTCATGTATCGCCATCATGAAACCTGAATTGTTTCTATGCTGATAGAGCTCATTTGGCTATTGAATTATTAAAATTATGATACTGAAAATTGAATGTTTTGTGTCATAACTTTTGGATACATTACATAGCAGCATCAAATGAACTTATCACCTAAAACAAGAGCCATATAAAACTGCAACTCAAAAATTTCATGAAGGCAGAACTTAATTTCTATGTGTAATATGCTTCTGTAGTCTCAGCTATAATAGTTTAATTAGATAATTGTTACATACAGCTTTGTATAATATTTTATACTTCTCTTCAATTTCCTGTCATTCTTTCTGATTATAGAAATAAAGTTTCTTTGTTCAAAAGTATATCAATTGCAAGTTCTTCTTTGCTCCCTAATGAACGTTGAAATACCCGCTATATAGCTTGTCTTCTTAGGTCTTTATGTGTAGAATGCAAATTGTTATTGTTTACATTTTAATTCTAGTCCAGACCAGAATTCATTTCTCAACAATAACAATGTCTACACATGTACACACTGAGTTCAATGGAACGTTCTAATGTTCCAATTGGTTTACCACAGGACTGTCTAATAGGACATATTATTATTAGACTACCATGGGACTGTCTAATAGGACATGTCTAATGATCCTATTGGACTACTATGGGACAGTCTCGTAGGACAGGTGTCGCATTCCTATTGGACTACCATGGGACAGTCTCATAGGACAGGTGTCGCATTCCTATTGGACTACTGTGGGACTGTCTCATAGGACAGGTGTCGCATTCCTATTGGACTACTGTGGGACTGTCTCATAGGACAGGTGTCGCATTCCTATTGGACTACCATGGGACTGTCTCATAGGACAGGTGTCGCATTCCTATTGGACTACTATGGGACTGTCTCATAGGACATTGTCTCAAAATACTATTGGACAATCCTATCAGACTGATTCCTATTGGAGTCCAATAGGACTTTTTTGTAAGGGAATCCATTATTTTAAATTGAACATCAACTAAACAGAGTCGTCTTTTTACATACTTACTACTTACTACTTAATACTTACTCTAATTTGTAATTAATATTATACAATGCTTTGGCATCAGCCATTTCATCAACTTCTTCCAATACTTATAAGTATTACTTTCTAATGCTTCATCTACATCTCTTTGAAATTGAGAACTATTCACATACTCAATGAACGAACCGTCTAAACTCTCAAAACACGAACTTGAACTCTTAGGAAAACTACCTGAAAGCTTAACACTACCCTCTGAATCTCTTAAAGGCAATACAATAGGTTCATTCACTGAAACGCTAGGCTTTTGAGCCGAAAACCCGTTAATACATGCATCTTCTGCTGCACTGCTACCCAATCCCAACTCGACTTGTAAATCTACCCATTCTTGTTGAAGCTAGATCTTCCATTTCTTGTCTCAACTCGTTACGTGCCTGTTGAGCTAAACTTGGCACGTTTTGAGTTTCAGGCACAAGTACATCTATAATCTCGCAACTATGACTACTCTTCCTGGACGTAATACTATCGACTAAAGTACTCTCTGAAGCAAACAGTTCAGGAGTCGCAGGAAACATTCTCTGTCCATCCTCCCAGTGTTCGGAACACACACTAGGAGGAGTAGGACTTTGAACGACATTAACTCTTTCTTCTATTTGAGTATTACTTAACGGATACAATTGCATGGCTTCAATAATGGTGCTGTTTTTCACCATGTCACATTTCTTATTGACTGTTTTCCAGTTGCCATCGCTAACAAGCAAGAAATCTTCAAATGCATCAATTAACCAGACTGGATTATGTTGTTGCATATCAAACGTAATCGGCATCTTCTTCAATTGCGTAAATGAATACATTCTATTCTTTATAGCTTGTTGCTGCTCATAACCACTTACAAATCGCCACGGTGTTTTGTTACTGGTGATGATCACTGGCAAACGTGACAGATTATAGTTAGTTTGCATCTTGCGAGTCACACTAAGGGTTGACTCTTCAAGCAACGTGAGGTAATCTTCAAACAGGTCTGACGTAATCTTGGCTTCGTCAATAAGTTCTATATCACAACCTATTAACGACTGAAAATGGAAATTCAGCGATGTATTGGTACTGATTCCGAAATTGGGATAAATGATCCGCAACATATTAACCAACATGGTTTTACCTTCATTACTTTGCCCTTGTAAAAGCAGACCATTAATCTTGGTCTTACATTTCGATAACACAATGAAAAGACAATGCAAAAGATATTCTACTCTAGATCCTTGTGTATCAAACCATTCTTTCATATGAACATACGTGTCACGCAATGAAGCACATTCTCTACCATCAAAAACTACAGGCTGATCTCTATTGTGACTACGCTTAAACTCTGCAAAATGTTCTTTAAGGTCTAAATGAATGCGCGTTTCATCGTATTCGTTCGTGGCAAGTTCTTCAGCGATCTTGTGCTTTCCGTACGCTTTGTATTTATACCACGACTCTTTGACGAGATGACTTGGTGGATCCTCTGGATCGATGCTACCTGGACGATCTTTGTGGTCTCTTGCGTATTGAGCGATGCGTTTACCGACGGAATTTTTCTTATCTTATTTAGCGAAAATCATCAAGAAAATCTAAAATTTACTACACATAATTGATGAATACGTTCGTTCGTTCGTCGTTGAATGATTGCGAGAAAACTCAACTCTTTCACTCTAGAGAGGCACACTTCCTTGATTGCAAACATTCATCCGCAAAATATGACTATCACAGGTTATACGTTCTTTTAAGTGATTTATTTAATTGAAAAACCAACACTAGTAAATCGTTATCTGATAAATACAATAAATCTATAACAGTGCATCTAAGTTTAGAGAGAACAGATTCATCTAATTCGTACATTAATTATTTTAATGTTGAACCGACTGATTAATTCAATTGAAAACAACATCTAATTCACGCCTTCAATCCACTGTACTAAGTGCACCGACACTTGGCTGCATTAAAATTCTGAATTATGGCGGCGTTCACGTTATCTATCTTAACGCACAATGGTTCGTATTCGGAAGGATGGAAGCATCCCGTCTTACCTCCGGTCGCATCACAAGAACCTACACACTCTGAATAGGTGACCGTAGAATTTCGTTCTGTTTTCCAAATGGCTGTGGGTTCTAAGTTCATGAAATCAGTCAGAGCGACGCGTCTTTCAACCAGTTGGCATGCTCCGGTGAAAAGAGCCCGTATATGACAAAATAAATAGCAATGCCATCGCTTTGTAGCATTTACAGGTTGACATTGCAATATATGCTTTGCAATAAATATGAATTGTGAAAGAAGAAAACATACATGTATCCCGCTTTGTACTGTTCGTGTAACCACTTTCTTGTTTTAATACATACGTTGGGTAGATTCGACAACTGTGAGTACAGTGATATCGGGACTGAGCTGTAAGGTAAAAAGGATATTGTCTGCATGGTAACTTTATTTTGTGATTTATCTTTCCAACGTGCTTGTCAACCCATTTTTGCATTCATAAAGCTGTTATCTTTGCTTGCTTCTTCACTTAGCCCATAGACCCTCAAGTTTCTCAAGGGTCTATGCTTAGCCATAGGTTTGTAGGTTACTTTGCTGAATGCACTTTTGTTTCCGACAAAAGGGTAAACTAGTTTAGATCGAAAGTCAAAAATCACAAAAGAAAAAGTTGCACTGTTAAATTGAAAAAATGACAAAAGGAAAAGTTTTCAGTGACGGAAAGTCAAAAACCAAAAAAGAAAAAGTGATTGATGATTGAAAGTAAAAAATCACAAAAGGAAAAGTCACTGTTCAACAGTAAAAAATCATGAAAGTGAAACTTGTCAATGCTGGATAGTCAATGTTGAAAATTAACAAATGTGCTTAAAACAAGCACTGTCAATGTTGAAAAGTAACAAATGTGCTGAAAGCAAGTGCTGTGTACAAGGAGGTCTTTACAAAAGAGAAAGTTGCAGAGCTGATTGTTTGGAAAAGTCCTACAGTTTGATGTCAACAATGGTTCTGTGTCTTGCTTGAAACCTGATTGAGATGGGTGATGTCAGCTCTTTGCTGTTATTGCTTCTTGTATTTGATCAGGGGTTTGTTCAGTCGTGTGTATCCTGAGGTGTCTTAGCAGGTATCTAGCTAGTGACACGGGGGTACATAGTGTACAGTTCAGTTGTTGTGGTGGTAGACACCATGCACTGGATGACAAAGCCGGTTCTTTTAGTTGGAGATTTCCTTGTCTTGCACATGCTGCATCTGCATTATAAGAGTAGACAAGATATTAATGAAGCGCTTATGTTTGTGCCATAATGCCTGTAGACAAGAGCATCGCAGTAACTTTGATTAAATTTTCCGACTAATTTGAATCTTCTGATAGTCCGATAGCAGAAGCTTAAACTTCAAAAGGTAAGTATTATCTCAGTGACAAATTGTGAATATTACACTTAAAGTACATGTTCTTTACGGTGACATAAGACACTGTATTATGTGTTCAAACTATTATCAATCTTTAATGGTTGTCTACCATTTGACTCAGGTCACACTAAAAAAAACCTTCAAGTTAAAAGAGTGTAAACATTGAAAGATTTTGGCAAAATTCTGAACCACTCCGTGTGCAGAGATCTATTTTTGAATTTCTTTTTCTTCCATTGATTTTTGTATTCAAGCTATACTGACTCTCCATTTTTATCTGAAAGTACACTGAAATTCGACCTTCCTGCAACACTCTGTCGGTTGAGACGTTGTTTTTATTGATAAGAGTAGCAGACTTTATTGGGGCGAACACAGCAGGGATGTAATTAAATCTGTGTTTATTTATATCAAAGCAGGCATCCAGTCTCAATAAGATAATAGCGGGAAGATCATTCCGCAACTGACACGTAAGGCAACTTGAAATCCTAAGAGTTTGCAACTCTGCCGTTGAGTTGATGTGAAATAAAAAAAAGTTTCTGTGTAGAACCAAAATAATCACGTCACATAATGATGCATACATTCATGCTTGAATAAAACTACTTTATTTACTTTATTTGCGGACAAATCAATGCTGTTGTGATATTTTTGTCTGGTGATACTTAAACATTTCATTGCCGTGGTACTTGTAAATAGCCAGTCGCGGCAAAATAATCAGACGTGTCGTTTGGGGTAATCATCCGAACCGCATTGTACACTGCCACTGCTATATTGTCGTGTAATAGTTCACGGTAATAGTCTTTTTTAAGAAGTGACTTCATCTTATTGAAGCAATTTTCTACTGGGTTGAAATCTGGTGAGTAGGTTGGTAAAAATACAATTTCGACACCGATATCGTCTAATAAATTCCTAACATGATCACCTGGTTCATGGTGATGTATTGGGGCGTTGTCTACCACAACAGTGTCTCCTGGGTTTAAAGCGGCCTCACCATCATCTGTAAACGCCGTCGTAGCTTCAGTGAAGTATCTAATGAATTCATTGCCATTAGATGGTCCATCGATCACAGAGCAATATTTTACGCCATCAAGTCCCACAAGCAGATTCACCGTGTTGTTTGCCCCGGTCAAATAACGCCCAATTTCATAGGTCTTCACTCCTCGCTGTGAGTGGCCGTACACACGTTGTCCTGTTTGTATTTTCACCCCACTTTCATCCATAAACTTCACTCTTGCCGGGTTCTTGGTAGCCAAATAGTCTAAATATGCTTGCGTGTAATCCATATTTGTTTCGGTAAAACGATGCTGATTGATGATCGACATTCGCTTATATGTCCAGGGCCCACCGGTTAGTTCGGTGCGAACTGCTCTGCCAATTGTACTGACGCTGACTGAGTTAACTGAGCCATATTGCAGGAGTTGCTCCGTAATTTCTTTGTAGGTAATGGAGGGTCGTTCTCTTTTCAACACCTCGATGAATTCTAAGTCCGGATCGGTGAGTTTATTTCGAGTCTGTCCACCAGGAGTACCGGGTACGATTTCGCCAGTTTCACAAAAGCGCTTCCAAATGCGGCTTACTGTTGATTTGTTCACTTTGAATCTTTCTGCGACTTTCCTCATACTACCAGAGGGAAAATAACCAGTCATGTTATTTGCACCAAGTGACAGCATCTCCGTTCTGATCATATATCTCAAGTCATTTGATAGTGGTTTTCCACGGCAAAATGAACGTCCAGTCTGAGACACCTCCATACTTGTGCGCTATAGATGACAAACCGTCGCAGGGAAGTGGCCAAAGTGAGCGCGGGAAAATTTGCTCCCTACACCGCTCACGCTGAGCTAGTTTGGAACATACCATATACCCTAAAAAGGGTCATGAACAAACCAGTCGAGACTTGGGAAAGATTCACGATAGGAAGGGGCTTGTGTATATAATTGGTGACGAGGAAGGTCACGTTCAAGCAAAAAGCATGACAAAATCCGCCAATTGTGCAATATGATTTATTCACCACATCGTTTCTTGCTCCAAAGTCATTACGACGCGGAAACTTTCGTTTACTGAATGTACACCTTGACCCACCCATCTATGAAATGTAGCTAGTCGTTCCAAATCTTCACACCTTGTCAAATTGAAAAGTTACATATGTTACACTGTCAGTGAACATTGGCACACGCGTCTATCGGACAAAATTGTGATAATCTTTGGCCATGGAATCAAAGTCTCCAAGTAAGCCCAATATCTCAACGCTTGAGAACTTTCTAGTTTCCATTAGCCCAGCTCTGCTCAAATATCGGTCGGATTTTGAAGAACTTGACTTCACTTCCACGACTTCGCTGAAGTTTTTCAGAGAATGTGACTTTTCGAAGTTCAGAAACCGTGTCAGCGAGACTCACAACGGATGATTATGTATGGCGTTGATAATCTACCGACTCCTCTATCGAAGAATCGCACTGACCAGAAAAGGAGTCCTGACACTGTCGTCGGTTCGAGTCGTGGACGAATTTCTAAAAGACTCTTCCGAACCCGATCTCCCCGACAAAGAGAAAGACGACCAAGTAGACACCGCGAACCACCGAGAGACGCATCTGATGTACGTGCAATGGCGGAATCGGACACGGATGACGACTCCGAGTGGGGAAATTATACTTGGCAATCGCCGAGCGAGCTCATGATGGAAGCAATACAAGGTGAAATTTCCGAAATGGAACTGGAACTCAGTGAAGCTACTAGGAAATATGACAGTTTGAACAATCGTTACAGACAAACTGATCAACGCAGAGAAGCGGGCCAAAAGAAATGCACCAACTGTCATCTATACGGATCACATGATAAGCGGAAGTGCCCATTTCCTACTTGTGTTACCGTTGAACAGTGCGGTTCACTTGGCGACCATCCCATGGAAAGGAAAGAAATTACATCAGCAAATGAAATAGTCTGCAAACTGAAAACTGACCTAAAGAAAAAGAAATCTGCGCTTGAGTTAAAAAAAACTGTTTACGAAGCAACGGCGACAACGTTTTACTCGCGCGTGTACAGTACCTTACTGAATTCTAACAAGAGAAAATATTTGATGCGCACGTCGTCAGGAATCATGCCGAGGACCGCTATGATCAAGGAAGACTGTGCAATTCTTGAGAAACATTATAAAGGCAAAGTCCCGGAAAACATTGCGCAGGCTGGAAAAACGTTCCAAACTGTTATTGACAATTTTAATAGTAAACACAATCGTGCAGATAAATATCGCCCAGGCTCACGATTGCCAGACCTATCCAAGAAATGTTGAAACAAAGGAAAGTCCAAATGTCACCGGGACGATCCCACGATCGTGATGTGACAGCGATGGGGCGCGAAGCACCGGGTCAGACGAATGAAAATCGCCGTGTCTGTTCTCCACCCAAGGTCAAGGAAGCCTCAAACAATGTTCATCGCGCAGACAATCTCCATGTATCAACAAGCAGTTCGACAGTCTCTGGCATATCTGGTACTGTACCAGCTGACATATCGCCAGTCCCGACCCAGTTTTACAGTCCATACGCACAGTATTCTTATGGAATGGGATACCCCTACCAACTCTATCCATATCCGTGGAATGCTGATCATACACTGACAGCTCCGACTACGCAGTTCAGTCCAATATATACGCCATACGGATATAGCTACGTGCCAGCAGACGGGCATATGCATGGAGGGATTATATCTTCTGTATCTTATCCCACGGCAACATCGACGTCGGCAAGCGATGTTCCCGCGACAGTACAGCCACCACTTCGAATCGAGTCGCCCCTTGAAAACTGTGCACCGTCCCCAGACTCAGACGAGTAGTACGCATTTATTGAGTGCTGCATCATTGACATTGACATTGTAATTTCTCAGAGCGCCCTAGTACATTTTCTATAAGCAAAAGGCCTGAACTCTCGGCTATTAGGCTACACCTTTGTACAATCAACCCAGTTCTGACTCTTTAAACTTTGCGACATGGTAGAGTACGAAATTCAGTATGCATGAACTGAACTTTGTTGCTTTTAGATTGTTTTGGATTTTTTTGGTTACCTTTGCTAATATCTTTGTCGTTAGTATGGTTCGATACAAATTACCTTACCTTTTGTACGTTTTGTTCAAGTTGGCAAGTGTTATGTGCGGTAGATCTGCATCAAAAGAAAATGTGACTTCCGCCTTCTGTGAGTTATTAAACTATGATGAATGACACACAAACTTTGTCGTTTTTATTCAATATATTATAAAGCACACAGAGAGTCGGCAGCGGAATTCTGACGATTTATCTCTCAAGTATAAAACTGACGATTTCTTGAAGTTGTCTTGCTCGGTGTCAGTTACGGAATGATCTTCCCGCTATTGTATCTCATTGAGACTGGATGCCTGCTTTGATATAAACAAACACAGATTTAATTACATCCCTGCTGTGTTCGCCCCAATAAAGTCTGCTACTCTTATCAATAAAAACAACGTCTCAACCGACAGAGTGTTGCAGGAAGGTCGAATTTCAGTGTAAAATGTCCTATTTCACTATACCTAGATCTAAATATCAGGATTAAATAAACAACACAAGAAACAGTGGAAGAAATATATCAAAATTCAAATTTAAAACAAAAAAGCACCTTTGTTGTTGAATAGATTCCAATAATTTACTTTATTTCTTATTTCAGTAGTTCTTGTATGAAAGTTACATTCTTGTCCAAGTACAAGGGAATAATAAATATCATGTTTCTGGTAGGTAATAGTGTGTCTGACTTTAATTTGGATGTGTGTGAGTCAATAGCCATCTGGTCGTAAAGACATTAATTGGCAACCCAGACTGGTGATAGTAATCTGTCTCCAGGCTTACATGCTTGTCTGTTGTTTATCCTGTACAAACAATCCAGTCATTAGGTTCCTACTGTTAGTGATATGAAAACGTATAGTGTGTGTAAAAAAACATGCATACCAGGCATCGAAGTGGCAAGGCTTGCCTGTAGTAGTAGTAGTTCTTACAAATGAATAGAATGATGAAATACTGTGAGGATACAGTATACCTCAAAAACAGAATGAAAGAGAACGTACTAGTGCTGTTACAACTTTAAAAATACCTCAAAGCTAAAAATAGAAATAATAGTGAAACAATTTGTCTATTTACAAGTAATAGAACACATCATATTATCATGTTTGCGAGTGTTTCAGTGAAAAGGATGCCTTGTAACAAACAGTATTTCTTTTTCTACATTTATGTAATTAGAATCGCTATGTTGAAAGCGTTCTTGCACCATTGAGTCCAATCAGGAACTCCACAAATACATTTACAAAATGTATTTTGAACATGTAAGTTTATATGATGCTGGTCTAGCCAGTCAATTCCCAAAGCTACCTAAACTTTCATGCTCACTTGTTCATCACCAATAAAAAAAGATACATGACAATGCAAAGTGTGGTGATTTGTTTATGTTTCTCTGTCTGACATGCACGGAGTGGCCCTGGTGCGTTGTGTAACTGACAGTATGTATCTAATTAAAGATGTAAACAAGACCACATCAAAAATATACACATCGATGAAAACAAACACCCTGGTTAATGAAGTTCTGCAGCTTGATCGAATTTCACTGTAACTGGATGTCAACTTCAATGTGTATTTGGTACATAGGGATAACTATGGGAGCAAACGTTTTTCGACAAAATGTCACGTGACCAGCCACTTCCTGTACCTCATTAATTATGCACATACCTAATTCTGGGCTTAATAATAGAGCTAGAGGTCTGATTTTTGGTATGTAGGGATAAAATATCATGTGACCTTGATGACCTTTGACCTCAAATATACATATATGTCCATAACTCAGTAACCACAAGGGCTACACCCTCATATTTGGTATGATGGGACACTTAACGACGACACATCCTGTACTAATTAATTCTGCATATATCTAATTCTAGGCAATCCAATAGAGCTTGAGGTCTGATTTTGCGGTATAGGGATATCTATGAGATACAATTTTTGACAAAATATTATGTGACCTGGATGACCTTTGACCCCAAATATACATATATGTCCATAACTCAGTAACCACAAGGGCTACACCCTTTATATTTGGTATGATGGGAGACCTTATGGTGCCACATCCTCTACCTCATTAATTATGCACATATCTAATTCTGGGCAAGCCGATAGAGCTAGAGGTCTGATTTTTGGTATATATAGGGATAACTATGGGATACAATTTTTTTGACAATATGTCACATAACCTTGATGACTTTTGACCTCGATTTCACAAATAGTAACTGTAGCCTTTCATCTTTTTTGCATATTTATTTCTATATTGCCCCTGTGCACCGAGATATATCGAAACCCGGTCATTGCTGCTTTGCAGCTATATTTCATTCTGCTTTAAAATACCAGCAAGTCATGGTTTTCGTTATAAACTATTACACACTGACAAATTAAACACTCTACAAACAAAATATATGAATTTATCAGTTGTCATCATTGATGAACATAGCATGGTTGGTAACAGTTTATTCAATTTTATTAATCTCCGTCTTCAAGAAATCAAAGGAAATAAACAGATATTTGGTGGTGTGTCAATAGTCTCTGTAAGTGATATGTTGCAACTCAAACCTGTCATGGATGGATTTTTAAAGATCTATACCAGGGATATGGCCCTTTATCAACAAGTCATTGACAATGACATAGTCCCCACTTGTAATAGGGGAGTATTAGTCTTGATGGGGCAGGGAAATGTGGTCATTAAGAAGTATCACTGGAGTGTATACATGTATGTTGAGATCTATGGGCACATAGGTCTATGTCGTTGTTCCCAATTTGAAACACATGAGGCATGTCTAAGTTATGGTTCTAAATCGGGAAAAAAGATCAGACCTCTAGCTGTATTGGCCAGCCAAGAAAAACATATGCGCATAATAAATGAGGTACAAGATGTGACATCTTAAGGTCTAATATCCTATCAAAATTGGAGGGTATAGAACTTGTGGTTACTGAGTTATGCAAATATATGTATAATCAAGGTCAAAGGTCATAAGGTCATGTGACATTTTGAAAAAAAAATTGTATTGCTAATTAATCCCTATATGCCAAAAATCAGACCTCTAGCTCTATGGGCTTGCTCAGAATTAGATGTACGCATAATTAATGAGGTACAGTATGAAGCATCATAAGGTCTCCCATCATACCAAATATGAAGGGTGTACCACTTGTGGTTACTGAGTTATGGACAAATATGTATATTTGAGGTCAAGGTCACTGAGGTCATGTGACATTTTGTCCAAAAAATTGTATTGCTAAGTTATCCCTATATACCAAAAATCAGACCTCTAGCTCTATTGACTCGCTCAAAATTAGATATGCACATAATTAATGAGGTACAATATGTGGCGTCATAAGCTGTCCCATCATACCAAGGGTGTAGCACTTGTGGTTACTGAGTTATGGACAAATATGTATATTTGAGGTCAAAGGTCACAGAGGTCATGTGACATTTTGTCAAAAAAATTGTATTGCTAAGTTATCCCTATATACCAAAAATCAGACCTCTAGCTCTATTGGCCCGCTCAAAATTAGATATGTACATAATTAATGAGGTACAATATGTGGCGTCATAAGCTGTCCCATCATACCATATATGAAGGGTGTAGCACTTGTGGTTACTGAGTTATGGACAAATATGTATATTTGAGGTCAAAGGTCACTGAGGTCACGTGACATTTTGAAAAAAAAATAGTATTGCTAAGTTATCCTTATATACCAAAAATCAGACCTCGAGCATAATTAATGAGGTATATGATGTGGTGTCATAAGCTGTCCCATCATACCATATATGAAGGGTGTAGCACTTGTGGTTACTGAGTTATGGACAAATATGTATATTTGAGGTCAAAGGTCACCGAGGTCACGTGACATTTTGAAAAAAAAAGTATTGCTAAGTTATCCCTATATACCAAAAATCAGACCTCTAGCTCTATTGGCTCGCTCGAAATTCACCAAAGGTCACCAAGGTCACGTGACATTTTGTCAAAATATCTGAGATATCTGTGTGAACGGATGGACTCACAGATGGACTCATGGACGGACATGACCCAATCTGTAAGCCCCCTGGACTTCATCAGTGGGGACTAAAAACTGTGTCACTGCATCCTTTTTGCAATATGAATACCATGAGAAACTAAATTTTTATTTTTCGTGGCCTTATACATGGGAGTCTATGGACTGCCTTATACATGGGAGTCTATGGACTGCCTTATACATTGGAGTCTGTGGAGACTGCCTTATACATGGAGTCTATGGACTGCCTTATACATGGGAGTCTATGGACTGCCTTATACATGGGAGTCTATGGAGACTGCCTTATACATGGGAGTCGACGTGCATCTGTATGGGGTAGGGAACTATCCTTGTGCAAAGTTTGAAAGAAATTGACCGGGCATGTCTGAGATATCTGCGTGAACAGACGGACGCACGCACGCACGGACGCACGCACGCACGGATATGACCACACCTATAAGTCCCCCCGGACGGTGTCCGTGGGGACTAATAAACCTCTGGAAAGAGTACTTTACAGTGCATGAACTGACAGATATTATGCAACAGAAAGATGATAAACATTTTGCAAAATTACTTAATCGTCTCAGAGTTGGCCAATATACACAAGAAGAGATAAACCTACTTCAGTAAAAGGCTGACAAATTTTCTGGTCAAGCAGATCAATGTGAAAATACAATTCACTCGTATACTACAAATGTAAATGTTGAAAAATACAATGAAAATAATCATTCTAAAATCAAAAACTCTCGAAGGAATCCTCCTATCAAATTCATTTGAACAAATCCCCATCTTCGTGTACAAAGTTAGACCGTCACAAACTTTCGATGTCAAATGTTCAGCGGATTGTCAGTTTAAACGGTTTATGGGCGGACACCAAATGTCTACATCCATCCAGACAGCCTACTCTACGGAATTCGACACCACAATATAGCACTGCTGACTACGTCACCTGTGCTAAAATAGCGCCAATGGCACTGGATCACAACTGGCACATTGTGAAACTACTCTATGTCTGGGTACACCTGAGTACCTGAGTACCTGGGTTCAGAATGGGTAGGTGCTGCGGCTGTGGAGTTTTTGCAGTACACACACCCACACAATCATATCATATACATACAGACAAACTCAAAGACAGGCAATCTCAAACCTATAAGAAGAGTTTTCACTGGCACATATACTCTTGCCATATGGGAGTTTGAATGGGTTAGCTCTACATACTGACATAGAGGAGAAGTTGTTGATTGTGCCTGCACTTCAAATGTTAAAGGAATAGCCACCTGGTATTTGTAGCTGACAGCGGAAAAAGTGATATGGGACAAGTATGGATTTTAACTGTAAACAAATTTTATTCAATATGTAAACACTGAACAGTATTAAACAATCAAGCAGGCAATATATTGTAAATGGTTGTTGATTGCAGAATTGTAAGGAGTAAATCCAAAGAGTAATGTAATGAGTAAATAAAATATACTGTAATGGTAGAAAGTGTAAAGTAAATATCGAAGCTAAATAAAATACTAACATAAATGCAAATGTACTCTGATATTGCAATGGAAAATGATTATAAAAATTGTAGAGTAATCTAAGGCTAAGAGACTAAAGTCATTATCACGCAAAGCAAACTTGCGGCAAATATAAGAATATGCAAATAATAATGAAGTTACCAACTATAGATAAATTGAAAGTTGAAGTTCACCAAGGCCGATTTTACATATGTTCAGGAAGTTTCATTTAGGGCTTCATCAAGTCCATGTAATTGAATCATGGAAAAAAGCTCAGAGCTTGGGAGCTTGCAACATGTGATATGGAAAGGACCATCTTCTGATGGGTATAACATTGTCAAGTCACCCAGGCTCAAACCAGACTGTGCGTATTTAAATAACTATTGTTGATACCGAGCATCCTTGCATAAACGATGAATCACATATAATAAAATGTCCACTGTCAAATTTCTCAGTTGTTAGCAGTCAACAGCAGCACAAAATCTGACAGTGGACAGTTCATCATAAGTGTGATTCATTGTTTGCAAAGGATACTCAGTCTCAACAATAGTTATGTAAATATGCACAGCCTGGTTTGATCATGGGAGAGTGGACAATGCCATACCAATCAGAAGATGGCTCTTCCATATGTGATGGAAGCTCAAAGCCTGGAGCTTTTTGCCATGATTCATTTACATAGAGTTGAGGAAGCCCTAAAATCGAAGTTACTTTATTATTTATTGATTTTGCAAAAACTTGCGTAAGTTATAATTGGCAAAAGTAGCTTTTGCGAGGTGAGTGATCACAAACTTAAGGTATATATTTCACCACTTTTGATGCCAAAATGCCATGGATTTATGAAGACAGTGTGTGGTAGGTCATAGAATATGTGAAGATCATTAACAAATTTATCATTCAGTTATAAATCTGTAATGATGGAAATATATAGTTCATCTCCCAGGTGCAGAATTTTACATTGATATGCAGATAAGAATGGACAGTGAAATTGATCTAAATGTTGCCACACTTGTGTAATTGGTTTATAAAGTTGTTACAAAACTTGCCTCAGAAGTTGCACTGACTTGTTATAACTGCGGTGAAAATCAAAGAGCTTTTATGGACCCATAATAAACCACACCAGGGAGTGCACTTTGCAGTGCACTTCACATGCACAGACTCATATTACATTTCTTATATACCACCGCTCTGAGTTACGGTGTATCAGAGCTCAGTCAGAGTCTAGTTGTCATTAGCCTCTTGTTGCCTTTGCATTGTATGAAGTTCTATGGCAAAAAAGTCATGATCTACAGTAAAAGAAGTGTACATACGCCAGAAGTAGTAAGTGAGAAAGTTGTTGAAATGTACGGGGATAGAAAGTCAGGAAATCTTTACCCTACACAACACAGACACTAATCAGTGTCTACTTTATTGCTTTATATCAACAATTACAGCGGAAGCCTACTGTGAAACAACACTATCATCCCTCTGTTGTTTGCCGCAACTCAACTAAAATTACCGATCCTGTAGTAAATTTTGAAACAACTTTACAAACCAATTACACAAATGTGATAACCTTTAGATCAATTTCACTGTCCATTCTTATCTGCACACGACAGTATCTAAATCTGCTCTTGTCATAAGGTGCCTTTGAAATGACATACAAAGGGAAATTAATGCATTGCATGTGCACAGTTTGCCTCTGGATTCAATACTAAATTGTGTACTTCCTTGATGTGTACTACCATGTACCAGAATTAGTTTAAAATGTTTGTTGCTTCTATCAACTATACTTTGCTGTTGTATATATTAAGTACTGCTAACATTTATGTACTTCTGTTGTCTCCATTTTTATCTGGACACAAATTACTTTGTTGGTTTACATGGTACAAGTTACTTTGTTCACCCTTGTTGGTTACATCAGTTACATGTTTGTTGGTACTATTACTTTGTTGGTTGTTACTGGTGTTACTTTCAAGTGTACTTTCTATGGACCCCACAACCGCTAAATTCAACCGTTCCAGCCTGGCCAAGAATAAGAACATTGTGGCCTTTCAATACTGAGTTGATGATTTGCCCCTCCATTGCCTCGGCAGCGTGATGTTCAAATCCCGCCATCTGACATTTGTAAACAAACTCTTCACGGGGTCACTCGTCCACTCGCAAAGGCTTTCGGGAGTAAAAAAGCTATTCAAAATAGCGGAGTGGCAATTAAAGTGTGAGTACTCGCCGGACAGTTAATTATCGCCCATAACTGGCAGATTTGAAAGAAATGCTGTAGCCAGAGTAAAGATTTGAAAGTTTGAAGGTATTTCCGACTGGTCGATGTAATTTTTTTTTGAGGTAGATGATTTTGTTTGTTTTGGGCCACCGGTCAATTTTTCGTGTCATACCTTCCTTTCTTGATTAAAAATATACTTTTAAATTAATGATTACATACATTGCTTCTAATCGCAAACCCATGTAATTAGTGGTATCAAGTGTTGAAAATCAAGTCAAATCATGTATTCTTTAATGACATCTTACTTGCTCGCACAGTAATTTGGGTTATTTTCATCAAAGAATACTTCTCACATTCTATGTGTGTGAATATATATATATATATATATATATATATATATATATATATATATATATATATATATATATATATATATATATATATATATATATATGCCAACCTGTACAACAGGATGTTGTCTCAAGGAGGACAACAACAGAAAATCATCATACAGTTTCATAAAGCTATGTCAAGACATCCTCAACATTTTGAAAAATTCAAAGCCACACCAAAGGACATCATATATAACATCAGACTCAGAATAACTTAAAGTGTGTTGGTACCTGATCAGTAATGCTTGGGGAGCACAGGCAGTTGACTGTTTTGTTTCCAAATCCCAGAAACAGTCGCTTTGGTAAATAACTGATGAACATCTAGGAGATTTTGATGATGTTGTTTCTTTGCGTAGTCAGCGGGGTGGAAATTATTGCTCTGGCTTGCGAGAATGCTTTCTCGAAACACACACTGATTAGTGAAAGTTATAATAGTTGAAACACCAATATGGTCGATTTTGGTTAAGTTTTGAAGGAAAATTTTCTTTTGTAGCAGGCAACTGTTCTGGAAAACCATGTTGCTGTAAACTTAAGTCTTTGCCATCAATAAGAACACTAATTGTTCCGATGTCCTCAATTTTAAGGGTACACGACGACGATCGAGCAGAGTATAAGCATCTATCTTAAGTTGTGTTACAGTAGTAAACTCTGAACTGTTGAGTTTGCATTCAAAACCTAGTGCTGTTGCCAACCCAGAGACTTTTGCCATAGTTAGGCGTTGTCCGTTCACAGATGTTTTATCCCTCCATGCTAGACCATTGTAGAAATGACCTGGGTTTTTGAGAAATAATAGGTGAAGCATTGCCATTTTAAAGACGTACGTTTATAAAATCCACGAAATGAATGAAATATCTGACTGCCTTTAAATAACACACATCCATATTTTAGATATCATTGTATATTTTAGCTTCAAACTGTTTCAATGAAACCATAACTGTGTATTAGAGTATGGCTTTCTGTTCAAAACGTCTGCGGTGTTTCCATCAGAGTCCAGCTGGCGACCACGTGGCAATGACGTGGTTGGATTGATCAAAAGAAACTACGTGAAAACGAACCTGAATCGTTCGAGACGTCACTCAGAGCCTTACGCTTCCATTTCAGAGATGACATAAGTTTCTTCAAAGCAAGACCAAATGCCTGCACAGAAATTAAGAATTACACAATAGATTATGATAAATAAGTTATTTAAAAAATAATGAAAATTAAACGTCATTGTAAAATGTTAATTCATATGTTAATTGTAAAGACAGGTCTATTATAATCTTTCCTTTATTTTCCGTGTAAGTACCAGTCAACGTTTTTTCACTTGCATCTTGAACGTATCTGCTGTAAACAGCTTCACACTGAAGGAAACATCCGGGCTTTTCTTCTAGGTGTGATAAAATCCTTATCATTGGAAGATAAATAATTAAAATATTAAGTGTTCTCCCTAGAGCAATTAAATTACAGTGGCCACAGTTAATTGTTTTATTTTGATATTACTATAGACATCCATTAAAATAAAAATTCCTATCGTTAGGCCTATAAGCTTACAAATTAGCGATTGTCCTAGGGAAAATTCCTAGGGAAAACAAGGAATAACCAGCATACAAATAAATCACAATTAATATTTCCAACAGCATCGATATAAAACGTACCGAGTATTATGTATGCAATTACATAGAGCGAAAAGATTCAATTTCTTGAGCAAAAAGCCCCATTTGTATCCACTGGATAGCATATCTCAAATGAACGTCTTTCCCCTAAGAATAAACCCCCTGTCGAACACTGTGTTTGCCTGAAATTTAACATAATATCATCTCCTACGTATCAGTAACTACAAATAAATATAAAAATTATAATTACCAATAGTTATAAGCGGCCATGGTCAAGCGTAGTTGACACAGTCGTTCAAATAACTGATAACCGCTACAATTTCAAACTCGTATGATGTCTTTGATGCCAGCCAATCACAGGGCAGAGATTGTGAGGTCACGCTGAATGACCCCAATCTTAGCATACGACTGTGATTGGATTGTTCGCGGCCGCCGAACTGGCAAATCTTATGCCGTTTTATCACATTTCCCTTCAAGTTTATGTTTTTCCGTGCCCAAATCCGTGTTTAGGTGATACCCATGCTTTAATCGGTAACATTTAGGTAAGTTTCTCTGGCGATTTCAGCATAAAAATGCCGTTTGATTAGTACAGTGTCGAGCAAGGCCCCGGTGAAGTTTCACACCTTTTCTTTATGTACATTTACAGGGGGCTTCGCAATCACTGGTTGATTTGAGCACCTGTGGTCAGTATCGACGCAGCATGGCCATGAGTCGATATCACAAAGTATGAGTTGTCTGCAGCGCTCACGTGAATAAAAAAACATTGACATAAAATTTGCATAACATTGCACAATTGGCATAAATTAACTACAACGTTCGATTTTGCGGTGACATCCATTTTACAACCCCCCCACATGTTTTCCGTCACCTTTGATTCTGAAAAGGGGGTTTTAGAATCGGAGGAATATGGTAGTGCTGAAAACCCTGAGTAGTGAAGAAAATGAACTGACAACAAAATATCTAAGTTTAAACAATTACAAAATCATTACCATCTGGGTTAATGTTATTATTCGTATTTAAGTACTGTTACAGAATGAACACAATCTTCCATGGTTAGTTGTGATAAGTTTTGAGAATGGTGTAATGAATGGTTGGTTTGCTTTTGTTGTTTTCAACTGTCTATACTGCTGACGTGATGGCAGTGATAACGCCGTCTTCAATGGTGGCAGTGACTGTCTCTGGCATTGCAATATCTGCAATATCCAGGATGTGGGGGTATACTTCGTTGTCGTCTGTTATATGATGTCACTGTGAATGTGGAAACAGAGCAAGTGGTTAGATTGTATTGTTGGGTAGTGTTGGTGTTGATTATGTCTGGATACGTGGGATGTTTGTGTATGGGGGGGAGTGAGGGGGTTGTGGGGGTAGTTTGGGTGGAGTTATGGTGTGTGGTTGTTGCATGTGTTGGTTGGTATGATGATGTGTAGTGTTTTTGTGGTTGAAAGTGGTGTGGGAGTGGAGTGATTGTTTTGATTGTAGTGTTTGTAGTTTGTGTGTGGCTGGGGGTTGTAATGATTGTGGGTATCGCATTGGTGGGTGCGACATGTTGTGTGCGGTTTGTGGTGAGTGGTTTACGTGTGTGTTGCTATTTTGGTGGTGGTTGCAGTTGGTATGTGCGCGTTCAGTGTTGGGAATTGCGGCTGACTCGCAGCGTGTTTGCAAGGTTATATCTGATTGGTCGATTGTCACTATTCACAGCCACTTAGGGAGTCTATTTGTATTGTTTTCATTATATTGGTAAGATTCAGCCACCCAATTGGATAACAGCTTCGAAATCGCTGCGAGTCGGCCCGGGAATTGTGATGTTGTAGTTGTCCACAGAGCTGGGGGGTTGTCCATAGTGCTTGGGGACAAGTGATTGGGAGGCATGCAATGTGTGTCCTAAGTGAAGTCCAGGTGTTGGCATTTTTGTGAAGGGTACACAGCTAAAAGTCTGCAGCCATGTAACATAACAGGCAGGTAACACTTATGCTGCATGAAGGTTTCATGTCTGTTATGACATTCGTGCTCCACCTTGGTTGCAGCTTTGTAGTAGCAATGTAACATACTAGAAACACTGCTGTGCCAGTTATTGTTGCATTGTTGTTCTGACATGGATGTTACCTGACTTTTCAATCAGTCATGTAACACTGCTTCTGGAACAGTGCTGTTACAGCACTGTTCCAACAGTCATATTACACTACTGGTGGAACAGTGCTGTTACAGCGCTGCTCTAACAGTCATGTTACACTACTGGTGGAACATTGCTGTTACAACACTGTTCTAGTGACACTGATGCTTGAAATTTGCTGTTACAGCACTGTTCTAACAGTCTTGTCTCACTACTAGAACAGTGCTGTTACAGCACTGTCCTACGAGTCATGTTACACTGTTGGAATAGTGTTGTTGTATGACTGTTCTGCTAGTCATGTTACACTGTTTTTGATACATGACTATTACAGAACTGTTTCACATGCCAGACTGTGCTGCTATTCAATATATTTTACATTTTTTCCCAGGAATAGCTACTTACCCGTTGTTTTAGATATAATTGATGATAATTGAATTTTGAAATTCACTTATTTGGTGAATGTGCAATGATCATATCTGTAGACCTCATAAGATGAAATTAATTTTATTTATTCATTTATTATTATTTACAATCAATCTATAAAAATCAGCATAGTTGTTAATGCTTGCTATTTCTGAATTAAACAAAAACTTTTAAAATCAACAATCGGAACACAACAAAATTTGCAATTAAGTTATTCTAAGTTTTCATAATATTCTCGTCTTCCGCAATGACATCATCAATGTTCAGTTTTTTCCCAGTGTAATGATACCACTGGACATACATTGTCCAGAAGCCACTTCTCTCTGGTGCCTCATCTCTGTTGTATTTTCTCTACATAAAAGAAAAAAAAATATTAAATACCCGATAATACACTAGTTAGCATGTGAATGGTTCAGTTGAAGTAATGTGGTACATTACAAATATGAATAAAGTAATATATCTCTGTATAATACAATGGCTTTGTCAAAGATCCTATTGTGTAAATATCACAAAGTCGCCATTTCAATGTATACAAGGGTATATGAATGTTCGTCTTCTTTTACATTCATGATAAACTCCACTTCAAGTATAAAAATTGTTGCTTTAAGGATGCCATTTTTACATACTATTCAAGACAACGGTACAGTTTTTAATTTTTTTTTCAAGTCCATTTGTTATATTTTTGCTTAATTTTATGTAAGGATTATAGTCTGGTAATAAAATAGTTTTTAATTTTTTTTTCAAGTCCATTTGTTATATTTTTGCTTAATTTTATGTAAGGATTATAGTCTGGTAATAAAATATTAGGGTTAAATTTCTAACATAGTGAAAACGCGCGAAAATCCTTTTTACTGTGAATCGAGTGATAAGATGTCCTAAACTATTTCTTACAAAATATGCAATGTGTCACAACATCAATCTGTGTGAGAAAACGAGAATCTACAACATTGAAACTCATAAATAATTGGGACTAAATTGCCCTGAGGAACAATATAAAAACAAAGGAGGTTAATTCTAATTACACGTTCATTCACTTGTGCTCTACGCCCTCAATGTAACTATAGTGAATTCTTTTGTTTTCACATGGCAGCAGCCACAGTTGAGGATGGTTACAGCCATGTATTCATAACAGCACTGAAGTCATCTATATACGAAATGTTCAAATGATTTTCAGCATCGTCAATAGTCTTGAATCTTCCTTGCAGAGTTTTACTCACACATGATTACTACATTCATTCCCTAAAACATTAAAAAAATTTAAAAGAAAAATTATATGTATGTCATGCAAGATAATGGAGCATTCATTCTGTTAAAAAATATTTTACTCATTTTTGTTCCAACTCCCCCACAAAAACACATTTCTACTTGTAAGGTACACATAAAATAAGGTACACATTTGCATAATTAATCATTTTAGAAAAAATGGATATAAAAAAACAGGGGCTCTTGATGTCTCCACCACGATGTCTCACCACCTTTTGTGCCACGTCATCAATGTAGGCGGGGGTGTTGTACTGCTGGTTGGGTCGTGGCATCAGACATGGCAAATCTGTCTCCAGGAGGATCCGGTCCAGGGGGACTTCTCTCAGGGCCTTCACCTGCTTGTCGTCAAAGTCTGCCGCCATTGCCGAGAAGCTGAAGTAACAATGGTGGAATGCCTGGCACCATTTTCTAAGGGTGTGTGGCTCCCCTATGAAATTGTGAATGTGGATGTGCTGGGATGAATCGCAAAGCTTCTTGATGGTCATTAGGGCCAGGGCATGCGTATTGCAGGCGTACTTGTCCCCTACCGCGTCTCTGATATGGAGGATCACTGGTTTGGCAGGGTCTGCCATTTCCAAGAGGTCTGTGAAGACTTCTTCCTGTTTGGCCCACTTGTCGCTGCCAACGGTTCTATCGAGACCAATTTCCCTTACAGCTGGGATGTGTGGACGGATGCAACCAGGCGTCTGATCTTCTGTAGCACCTGGTCGTCTACTCCAGCGGCTACTTTGAGGTGAAGGTCAATGGCGATCTTCCACCTTGCTCCCGGATAAGGTCATCAGCAAAGCTTTCTGGGTCGCAGTACACCTCCACTCCCCCTACCACTCTGACTGGTATTTGTGGTCTGATGCTAGGATTAGCAGAAACTAACTGAGATGATGTGGTCACTCGACTGCCTTTCCGAAGATGTCAAATGGTCCGATTGAGGTGGAAATGATAGTCCATTGCTTTTGGAAGTGAAGGTTCCTGGATAGGGTCCACTTCCCATCTGTACGTGCCTTGCCGTGAGCATCGCTGGGCTCTCTGGTACTCTTGCGGCAGCTGCTGCTGCTGCTGGGTGAGGTCATTCCTGAGCTCCCTCACCTGTCCAGTGCCAAAACTGATATGGTCATGCAGCAGAGCGGACATGACCCTCCAATGAACCATATATGACTTGCCAGAGTGTTTGGTTTGGGTCCAGGTCATGCAGCAGAGCGGACATGACCCTCCAATGAACCATATATGACTTGCAGAGTGTTGGGTGGCTGATGCGGAGCTTCTCTGTGACTGTCCAGCCCAGGCGATGACATAAGCCCTCTGTGGTTTTCCGGCAGGTGTCTGTGATTTTAGCACCATTAGAGTGCCACAATGGGCAAGAGTGCCATAATGGGCATGCTAGGCCAAACCAGCCTTCTGGTTAGAAATCCCAGACGGTCGACAATGACATATTGTAGTCGATGTGTCCTTGGTCGAGGCATCGGGGTAGGTGTTTCCTAAGGCAATTCTCCTTGATCCCAATGGATTTTTAGTGGCATCCGGGAAAGGGCAGGGGGATGGCCGACCAGCGTAGAAGCTCCCTGCTTGCTTCAGTGAGCTAGGACGAGGCGCCTTTTCCCTGCTTGCAGTGCCAGTGTTGTGATAGCCGGGGTTTTACTCATCGTTAGCAATACTCTGTAAACTCTCCTAGACAGGAATGGTCCTGCTGTCCGGACAGCGCATTGCTTCTTTGGTGAGCAGATCAATGTAGCTTGGTAGAAAGGTCGTACGAGTTCTGATGCGGCGTGGCGTGGTCCGTGACGATGATGCTGCTGGGGGTTGGCCGTATCCCTTAGTGACCAACAGGCACCGTTGGGGACGCTGCCATTCACACACTGCACTGGTGATGTCATGTCTACCTTGATGTGTCCAATTATATCCACTGCTGTACCTGCATCAGAATCAGATGATACAAATGTCAGTAAATAGCTTCACGTTTCTTACATAATTGTGTAACCATCTGCAGTATGCATTTATCAACAATAGATACTCAGACAAACTGTGTAGTGTAATAAAGGGAAAGTGGCTTCACACATCACTCATCTCGTCTTGTATGTGCTTTGGTGTGTTTAGTGTCTGAAATGTTTTGGCTGTTAGTGTGAAAATTAACAAACGAATCGTTAATTTTAAAATAAGCCATGGCGAGTGTAATAAAGGGAAAGTGGCTTCACACATCACTCATCTCGTCTTGTATGTGCTTTGGTGTGTTTAGTGTCTGAAATGTTTTGGCTGTTAGTGTGAAAATTAACAAACGAATCGTTAATTTTAAAATAAGCCATGGCGAGACGTGGGCGTAGTCAGATGTGTCTTTGACAACCTTGACTCTTTTTTTATCCCCACGTTTCGAAACCAGAGCGGTCTCTTCCTCAGTCGCCTAAGATATATGTGTATCTTTTTTGTTTTATGTCACGTCCATATTGTTGATGTCCGGTTCTTCTAGCATTATGCAGCCAGAATATTTATGTTTGGATCGTCATGTGTTCGTTCGTTCATTGACTTGTTCCTAATACAAAAATGCCGTGGACTTTGGCCTGTATCAGTATATTGCTAATGTTTGGATTTCTTTTGTATGCGATGATCAGATGTTGTGGAAATATTTCATTCAGGCTTAGTGTTTTGTCCTTGTCTATGTGTTGTTCCCAGTTTTCGCAGATTGCTGCTTTTTATAGCTTGTGTTCTTATATATATTGTTGCTATAGTTTTCGTAGTGAAGACTAGTGTTTTCTTTGTTTCTTCGTTTGTTCGCTTGTGTTCTAGTTGCGTAATTCGTGCAGCGAACTATGCTTGCGATGTGACTGGACATTTCCTGTTGTTTTAGCCACGTTAGATTAATCTTGCCTAAAGTGTATTGACCTTTGAAACAAAGTCATTTGTGAGTTGCAAGTTCTGATGTATCTTAGTGTTTCGCCTTTGATCAGGCTTTTAAAGCGTAGATTTCAGGTGGCCTGATGTTTTATGTAAGAATTCAAATCTTGATTTGTGTTCTCAGTTGTATGTGGAGTCCATCGAGACTTGTATTTGAATTTGTCTTTTTTGGTCAATTTGTGTCGCATAATGTATTGGATTTTCCTTCTTCTAATGTTTGCGTCTTGTATGAGATGAACTCTGTGAGGACGATTTGGTGTTGGGATGAATTTCAACCCTTACCCAGTGCATTGATTTTTGCTGTTGTTAACTTGTGTAATGATAGATTTTGATGAATCTAAGATTCGTGTTGTCATTTATGTTTATGCTATGTTCGGCATTTGTACGGAATTCCATTGTGTTTGAGATAATATGGTGTCTCCTCTTGTACCGTCTTTTTCTGGCAATTTTGTTGTTTTTCCTGTTTCTTTTTTTGGTGACACAGTATTGTGTAAATTTGTATTTTGCATTTGTGACCCCATTCTGTTCGTCCCTCTGGACGTTTGTGTTTTGGGTTGTGTATAGCCTTTCGTTTGGCCAATAAATAATATCGGCTCTGGAGGCATTTGGCTGTCTTTCGTGTTGTGGGATCTTGACAACTGTCAATCTCTGTTTATTGTTTGGCGATGAATGTCTTTCTTGTTTGGCTGTGCTGTGCTTGATGCAGCGGAATGTAGTCAAAGCACAAGGTGACAAATAATTTGTCACAGTGGTGCTCCGATGTTGTCACTTTTTGATGAGAACAGCACTAGGTAGTGGCCTGGTAAGTATGCTTTAAGGCGTACTTGTAGGCTCCTTGGTGTAGTTTATGTGTCGCAGAAGCGTTTTAATGCTTCGCTTTGTTTAGTTGTCGCCTCCTGTAACGAGTAGAGTGAAGCGAGCCGTATTGCAAGACTTCCTGATCTTACCTACTATGACAGGTTGCACTATGCTGGTAAATTTGTATTTTGCATTTGTGTGACGGGTTGTGAATCGGATGGCTGACAGACTGTTGACACATATATTAGCAGTTGGCAGGAATGATGACATAGCTTCAAATCAAATCTGATCAACTGTGCGTCCGTCATGTAGAGGACCGTTTCAGGTTTGACTCTGTCAGCTAAAAAAGGTTCTGCCAACGCTGACAAGATTTAACCTTTCAAGAATAGCTTCCATGTCTAATGAAAGTTGATTTTCAATGGCTGCATTTCTATCCAAGAAAAGGTGCCCTCTAGTGGTTGAAAAGTGCAAGCTAATAATAATAATAACGAATGGTCGTAAAGGTATTAACGTAAAGCCTTAACACCATAACCTTAACACCTTAAATCTCAATGTTTGCAAATAAAATAATACTATAGACACATAAAATCATAGTGTTTGAACGTAAAATAATAGTAAATTGACCTTAAATAATACTTGAAGCACAAAATATCTTAATGTTTGCAAATTAAATAATACTATAGACATGTAATATCATAGTGTTTGAACGTAAAAAATAATAGTGAATTGACTTAAGGTGGTTGGAAAGGCTAGAGCGTCAGTTATAAATTTCAACAAAACTATTAAAATATAAAAGTAGTCAACATTCTCTGTGGAATAAAAAAAACTAGACATTTGGGCACAAAGGCATTGCAGAGTTATAGCCTGTTAAAACTTCTGAAAAACTGACCAAATAAGAAGAAGCTGGGGAGTCCTTAGTGTATTAACTATGGTAGAGGTCCCCTAGCTTTTAATAATAAATGTTTGAAAAGGGAAAGTCATTATTTGCTGTTTTTCAGGAAAGTTTGACAAGGCGGTGCTGGCATTCAGAGTGAGTGACTGCTATTGTAAATGCATTTTTAGATTCTTTGAGTGTCAAAGAGATGTCAAAAGTGAGATTAACCAAAAAAACTGCTCTATGACTTCAAAAGAGGGGTGCAAATATGGCTTGTTTTCAACATTTTTGACAGAATAACAGTTTTCCTACATAATTGTATACCAATTTAATCCAACTTTGAAATGAGATATGGACATGGAATTTTTACAGCCTATTAACAAGGTTACAGATAAGATTTGTACGGCACAATTTTCCTGTATTTGAAGTACTTTTTGAAAAATCACATTTTGAAATTTCAAAGAATTTTTAATAATTTTTTGATATATAAACCCATGTAAAATTATAAAAACAAATTTTATTTACAAATCCTGCCGTACAAATCTTACAATAAATAGTGTCAACATATTTATAACTAATTTGGTAATAATAATACTATCCAATTATTATTAAATTCAAATATGTTAAAAAATATGAAAAATTAAATTTTAATATTTACTGTGTCATATTTCAAAATCATGGCTGCAAATATACAATTTTTATATTCTTTGGAGAAAATATTAACTAAGGGAGTTATCCTGAAAATTTGAACTAAATATCTTGATTCTAACACTTGAAATTTGACATTAACTCTGAGAAAAGAATTGGTGCAAAAATAGCCTTTCCAACCACCTTAAAATAATACTTGAAGCACATATCTTAATACTTGCAAATAGAATGCTACTGTAGACACATATTATAGTGTTTGAACATGAAATAAATAGTAAATAAACTTAAAATAAAATAAAAGCTGACTAAGATCTCAGTGTCCACCTGATAACTGTATGTGGGTAATTGTTATTTTTGTAGTTGAGTGGAATTGGGGCTGTGAGTTCGGATGCTATTGCTCTCCTGTATTTGCTTGCAATTGGATGTGTTGTCGTAAGTGAAAATTTGCCAAGAAGTGTTTTGATGCTTTCGGGAAGAGTGTCAGCATTTCAGTGGTTGTTGTTGTTGTCACCATTACATCTATGATGTAGCCTGTTTTATTCATAGGTGTTTTTCTTGTTCTTCAGAAGCGGCATCTGTTTAAAGAGATATACATGCAGTCTTGTAAGATAAAGATGAAGGTTGACATGTATACTAGTGACATATGTATACTAGTGGCATATACACATGGTTCATGTCACTAAATTTGTGAGCTGAGCTGATCTGCAAATGTTCCTGTTAAGTGTGCACAGGTCACATTCATTGTTACTAAGTCCAGACTAGTCTGGTCACAAATAATGTCTGGTGTGGACTCAACTCACACAATTTATAAAGTCTTTTACCTGCCAGCTCCAGTTCATACTTTTGTTCTCTAAACGTCTGGTTTTCTAATTTCAGTCTCTGGATCTCCTCCTGAGCTGCAATAAGGGATGTTTGCTCACAATCCAGCACATCCACATCCATTGATTGTCTGAATATTGTTGATAGTTGGTTCTTCATATGATTGTGTTGGTTCTCATATGATTGCATATGGGGGGGGGGGGGGGGGGGGGTTGGTGGTTGGTGTACTATAGCTGGTAAAATACTGATAGGTTGCTGACTCCACTTTTATGGGTGGGGAGGAGTTTGCAATCTTGGTGATGATGCATATGACCAAGTGTATACTAAAGATGTGATGTTGTGGCTGGTTGTCAATGCACGGTCCCTCGTGGTCCATTATTTGAGTCAAAGTCAGATTTATAGCGTTATAAACATTGATGAATATACGTAGAAGATCCGTTTGTCTGCTTTGTTCCTAAGCGTAAAGAAATGGTGGAACATGAACACCTTGTAGTTGAACTTTGTGAACATATTTTTAACTAGCTCACAGACTTTTTGCATGCAAAATCAGCTTTGGTAAGCAATGCGAATTACTGGTGAAAATAGCATTGTAATGAAAATAAATGTACAGTGCGATCATTTTCATGAACTGTGTATGAGATACTGGATCTAAAATGTGGCAGACATTGCTAATGAAAGCATCGAATTAGTAAGTTATTGTCACTGCTCGGTAATCCTTCCTGGTGGATGAAGCCAAGCCGCTGTCAAGTGTCGGGAGTATCCTGATATAATTGACAAAAGAGTGGATACTTACTGGGCTGAAACCTTGTGCCATGTCAGCTACCTGTGCTATGGTTGTAGTTGTTTTATCATGGCAAACGACAACTGTTTGACAACTTGGAAACCAGAACGTCTTGAGACTTGTATGTCCGAGACCGATGGATTCGCTCTGCTGGGGACAAAGTCGATGTTCGGCAGTTTGATTGGACTTTTTGACTTGACAAGCGATATGAAAACTTCCTGCTTCACCGGAGAGAAGCACATAATGTTTTGATATTTGGCATTCTTAGGTGAAGTCTTCACTGGCGAAACGTTGACTGTGAATCTTCAACATCATTGGAAGAGCGTGGAACACTGCTATGTGGATCCACTGTGATTGCGAGGAATATGTTGTACAGAGTGATGGCAGGCGTACAAGGTGGAAGGTGTTGACACTGCCACGAGATTTGGCAGGGAAGCGGCACAGAGGGAAAGTGGAAGTTGGAAAGCGTGACACAATTTTTTGACTTCAGAAAAACTTACTGAAGGGTTTTCGAGATACCTCGATCCACACCATACGCCGCGCCATATTAGATTATACTTTGGACCCTGTGTTGAATTGCTGAACAGACTGCATTGATATGTGGTACAGATGTTTAGACCAAGTTGACCCCCTTTTATGGGCGACAGAGGATAGCAGGAGAACTGCATGTTGAGGAAGCCAAAGTAGCAGCCTGTACTTAAAAGAGAGAAGAATTGCTCGATTGATGGAGACAGTCCCATGAATTTCACCAGTACCTTGATCACACACCCAGCAGCTACAGTACCCACATCTATTGTGAAGACTTTCGTCCAGAGCGGGGTGATGGCTGGCTGACTTGAGTTTCTTTGCTGAACGTTTCTTTTCTGACTGCTCAACGCACTCTAGAGCACTTCCACCGGAAGTGGCTCCAGAGCCGGAAAGGGTGGCAGATGTTGATGGCACTTGCTCTGACCTCTCACATAGTGAGAGGTCATCACCTCTCCATGGCATAGCTGTTACGGTCAGAGTGAGGGTTAACTGCGTCCCTGCTCTCAAGAGTGCTGCCTGGGTGCGTAACAGCAACATTAGGCGTAGAACAAGCAGGTAAATTTTCGTCCAGAGCAAGGTGATGGCTGGCTGACTTGAGTTTCTTTGCTGAACGTTTCTTTTCTGACTGCTCAACGCACTCTAGAGCACTTCCACCGGAAGTGGCTTTAGAGCCGGAAAGGGTGGCAGATGTTGATGGCATGGCTCTGACCTCTCACATAGTGAGAGGTCATCACCCTCTCCATGGCGTCTGGTACGGTCAAAGTGAGGGTTAACTGCGTCCCTGCTCTCAAGAGTGCTGCTGCCTGGGTGTGTAACAGCATCATTAGGCGCAGAACAAGCAGGTGAACTTTCGTCAACAGCAGGGTGATGGCTGGCTGACTTGAGTTTCTTCGCTGAAGGTTTCTTTTCTGACCGCTCAACGCACTCTAGAGCACTTCCACCGGAAGTGGCTCCAGAGCCGGAAAGGGTGGCAGATGTTGATGGCACTGGCTCTGACCTCTCACATAGTGAGAGGTCATCACCCTCTCCGTGGCATCTGTTACGGTCAGAGTGAGGGTTAACTGCATCCTGCTCTCAAGAGTGCTGCCGGGGTGCGTAACAGCAACATTAGGTGTAGAACAAGCAGGTGTTATTTGAATAACTGCTTCCATCAAATTCATCAATGGCCCTCTTCATGTCTATGGATGGAGCAACTGATGTGAAGTTTTATTAGCTCCGCTGTCAGCGACGCAGACGTCGTCCGTCGTCATCCGGCAACAATTGCCTTCTCTGAAACTGTCCAATTGCTTTGAAAGTTTATACGTAGTTCACTTAGGGTGACCTCACTTAAGTTTGTTCAAATCGTGGTGAAATTTGCATATTTGTATTTTTGGGGCATTTTTTGGTGTTTTTGGTAAAAAAAATCTTCGTCTCTGAAACCGCTTGTCCGATTGCTTTGAAATTTGATATGCAGTTTACTTAGGGTGACTTCAGTCAGATTTGTTCAAATGGTGGTGAAATTTGCATATTTGTATTTTTAAGGCAATTTTTGTCATTTTTGGTAAAAAAATCTTTAAAACTCTTCTTCAAAACTACCAGTCAGATAGCTTTGATATTTGGTACATATGTCCCTAGTGATGATCTATTTCAGATTTGTTCAAATTGTGCAGAAATATGCAAATTTGCATTTTAAGGCAATTTTTGCCATTTTGGTCAAAAAATATATTTCTCAAAAAGTACTGGTCTGATAGCTTTGAAATTTGGTATACAGGTTTCTATAGATGAACTAAGTAATATGTATTGATTTTCTGATGAAATCTGTAATTTGTATTTCCAAAACTACTCATCTGATAGCTTTGAAATTTGGTATACAGGTTTCTATAGATGAACTAAATGATATTTATTGAAATAATGATGAAATCTGGAATTTTGAATTTTTGGGGCGATTTTCACTAAACACTAAATAGTCCAGGATGGGAGCTACAGTGTCATTGATGCTATTGTTTTTGGGGCAATTGTTGCCATTTTTGGTCAGAAAATTTTATTCTCAAAAAACTACTCATCAGATAGCTTTGGTTGACATGTTCTTAGGGATGATCCGATGTGATATATTCAAAGTATGATGAAATCTTCAATTGTGTATTTTTGCAGCTTGTTTTAGCCACTTTTTTCTGGCCACTGCATTGAGCTATCAAAGATTTCCACCTTCTTTATCAACATGTGTCAAAAATAGTTATTCTCTACATAAACACAGCGGAGCTATATCGGCCGCTAGGTCGCTTGTATTTACAGAAGCCGTTCGGACCCCCGGCAACAACAGTCAAACCAATGGAAAATTACATACGAGTGTAGCGGCGACAACTGTTACACAAATTGGACAGTACAACTGGCAACAACAAAATAATTTTGACCAGCACCGACAACTCCAGAGCTGACAACTGTAGAATTTCACCCGACACCTACAACTTAAAAGCCAACACCTACAACTACCTGGCCCGGCAGTGGCAGCGCTGTTCATTTGGAAGTGCCTGCACACTTTGATTGTACTCGATGCCGCTGGCGACAACTCTAGTCAATTCAAGCGGCGCCTACAACAGTTGTTTGTTTGTTCATTAGTGGACGCATGTGCACTAATTTGTACCAAATGCTGCTGTCGACAACTCTGGGCACTGGTTGCAGCGACGGCGAGAGTGCTGCTCATTGGTAGGCGCATGTGCATTTACATTATACCGATACCACTGGCGACAACAAAGATGAACATGAAACGCTGTTCCTTACGAAAAATTTTTACGGTCCCTGAGCCGTAAGTACCAAATGCTGCGGCAACAACCTGAGTCTACAAGAAGGTGATAGTGGTTGCCTGCCCAAGGGATATGGTGTACCGCCCATGTACACCGCCATATTAATTAAAGTCGGGGTCAAAGATGTGTACTCGTTGCTGTATGAAACGTCAACGATTTCATTTTAATGTGAGAATACTTCAAAAAGCAGTATAAATGGCGGCCAAATATATACGGATGCGTGTGGAGCTGACACTATGGAGAATATAAGATGGTCGCTTTTACTGCCACGTAGCGTCGTTATGACGTTCACCGATGTAACCTTTGACCTAACACGAGACTCAGAGTGTAGAACTTGCAAGCTCGCTTGTGTAAATTCTATGGACAATGCCAACATTAGGTGAGTGCTTTGAGAAAGGAATATTCATTTCCGATGTTTTATAGTTTACACGTGAGCAGTGCGTTGAGATGTAGTAGAAATTTGCAGTTTAGAATGTCTATCTAGCAATGTAAATTCCAAACGTCAAACGTGATGCTGCCGGTCCACGTCCATCCTTCTGCAGGTCAAGCATGAGGGTCCATGTCCTGGCTAACAATAGTATGAATATGTTTTACTTTCGGTTTCATCATCTTGAGGGACATTTAAAATCTATTGTCCAATCTCCAAACTTTGAAGCCATCAAAATTTCTGAATAAGTGCTTAATTCTTTTTCAGCAGATTATTTCTAGGAGTGGACCATTTGATATCATTGGGGGGGGGGCTTAGCTTCACCATTTTTCCCCCTACATTGCTATAAATTATTGATTGCAGGGTTCTCCACAGGGGGTTTCTGAGGGGCGGCCCGCCCCCGTTTTTGGTGGCCGCCCCTCTAGCTAATGTGCAGCCCCTGCAATTGGAAACGCCGCCCCTTTGTTTTTGATGGAAATGAAGCTCGTAGTTGTCAATTGTTAGCGAGCAACTTTAGTACTTGCCGTAATTAAAATGTACAATACAAATGGTAGGTCGTTCAACTTCATAATCTTGACGGTGACACTTAGTCATGGCAAATGGAAATCGTTTCACTTTTTTTTTAAAGCGGAGTTTGTCAAAGTTCTGATCTAATCAAACACGTGTATCCAAAAAATCATGCTAATGTCCTGTTCTGGTACGCGTGAGCTTGGGGACTCCGCAAAGTCTACAGTAGTGCAATTTCAAAGGATTTGAACTTCGAAGGTGTTAATATAGACGCAATTTGCTGGTGCACAACAAAGTTTTTCTACACAAAACTCTCACAGCGAACTGCTATGCATGATCATCATAAATTAATACTGGGTCTCGCTTTGACTCTAGCAGTCCCTCCTAAATGGAATCTTCCAGTCTTAGCCAATCAGCAATCTTGTACTATACGGAAATATTTGTTTATGCTCATAATGCTAAGGCTTCGTTGCTGAGTGTACTTGCGCTATGAAATATACCTTTCTATTGGACAAAGGTACTCTCCCTGTAAGCTGTACAGAGATGTCAAAAATGGCGGCTGTTTCAAGTTAGCTGCCATCGCGGCTATCGATAGCGGTCCAATCTGTGCATATTGTTAGCACTAGAAGTTCACCTTTCACCGACTAGGTAGGAGACGGTGTGGTTTGAACTGCTAATGCTTGCAAAACTGAAATCGCGGTAGGCTTAAATTCTGAATAACCATGCATCGGGCGGGAGATATGGTTTCCGTGTCCGAAAGTTGTGCACAGCTCCGTATGAGCTTACTACATTTGCAATATAGTTCACCGGTACCACAATTCAACTCTTACTCGGTATAAGCTCCATGATACAGCGACCAGAATTGTATAAAGATGGTTTTAGCTCTACATTTAGCCCTTTCCATTACTCTTTCCAACTGTTTGCAAATCGGCCAACGCTGGGATACATGCCTGGGATACATGTGTCTACCCATGGACTGTTTATGGATGTCCATGGTCTACCGTACGTCCATGCTCAGACTTTGGAGTTCGGAAGGTTAATTCGCCTTTGAACATAAACAGTCAAGCGGAAGACTCATTTCTTTTAATGTTTCAAAGTGACATTTGTTAAAACTATAATCACTTGAAACGTAGGGTCAGCAAGTTGAGAGAAAGATAATAATTATGTCTTTGTTCAATTGTTTGAGAATACATTAAAAAATAGAGACGATTGTTTTCAAGTAATTATCATATACTTTAGGTATATGATAATTTTAAGTTTTCCGAAAAAAATGATACATTTAGAAGGCTCTGTCCAATTTTTATGTTCTTAAGTAAATTTTCAAGAATGATACGAAATATTATGCTAATTATATGTAAATGACATGCTAATTGTATGCAAATCAGCCGCCCTTATAAAATCACAAACCGCGGAGAACCCTGATTGATTGTACTCAGCAAAGGCTAGCAACGTTTTTTATTCCTACTTTGACCTACCCCATATCTCACTTTTTACATCACATTAGTTTGTTTTTTTTTAAATGTTTAGAGTTCAAAATGACACGAATGTACTGTGTTGCAAATGATATCACAAAAAAGGATCAATAACAAGTGTTAGCAAATGAGTGAATGAGAATTGACAAAGTGTTCAGGAGGAGAAGAGTTGTTCAAGTATGAGCGGAAAGGCATACTTGAGTGGGGTGTTCTGTTATGCAGTAGGATAAATAAATAAATTAAATAAATAATTTATATAGCGCCTAGTATCCATCAGCAATGTTCATTAGAAACCAAAATCTTCTAAAGTCCCCTCGATAAAAAATTGTCCATTCCAAATCCTAAACTTAAAGGGCCGCTTCATTCATTCAGTCTAATTTTATTGCCTGTAATATGAACTTGACCACTGTATATCCTTGTTAGGAGCCAAATTAGAAGTCTCAAAAGTGAGCTACACAGTATACTAAAAGTCAGTGTTCTTTATTACAGAAGAGGAAGAATTAATCTAGACATACACATGGCTTGATATATCATTTAATGGTAAAGAATCACGGATTTCCTTTACGGTAGGTATAGGCAATCCACAATTGGTGTGAGTTGGAGTAGGGTCACTCACTATTTATTATGCACTAGCTTTTCATTAAAAATTTTTGCTTATTTGAAATTATCATACATGCTGTGCCTGTATTGCCATTCTTCTATTGTTCAGACGGTACTGATATGAGCCCATATTTTAACTAGTGAAAATACGAATTATATTTTCACTGTAACCGAACTACTTACAGCGACGCGTACGCGTGACCTTCGCTGTATGCATGACCTCCGTTGATATATATAAAACAGCTGAGTGAATAAGACAAATGACAATCCGAAACGTCATTATGATTATGGTCAAAATTCTGTTGTTTGCAGTCACTTCATGGGCATTGCACTTAGGCACAAGTACAGTTGTACCAAAAACATACAAACAAACGTATTGAAAATTTGTATCATTTGCCGACACCTGTCAATTCACGGCCGGTCCCATGGCGGTGCACGGTGCAGTGTTTTCGTGTCGTCTAAGCTGCTGCTGAAGATTACACCATGGATGTATGATTACACGTAATGATATCGGTTGACAGAGCATCATGATAGAATCGCTTTACGACAAGTTTCCTATTGATGAGCTTAAAGTATCTGGGCGGTGAATTACATCGTTTACAGTCGTAAATGAGCCACGAAAATCCAACCGCACTGAAAATACTCGCGACAGACAAGGTTGAAGGTGCACATGATATTTCCGATTTGTACCTGTCAGTGCACAGGTCATGATCGTGTCTGGTGGCACCGATGCGGTGCGGGTTTCAGATACAATGTACCATCTAAGGAAAGTCAAACTTTCGCTTAGGTTGTTAAAGGAAGTTTAGTTCTATTTAGGCAAGCCAGGAACGAAAATATACGAGCAGACGACGGAAATACCTTTGAAATGTTTTATTCGTACAGCAACAAAATCACGAACGAGTTACGACACTACAGCTTACAGTGTACTCACTTCATGTTTTCACTAATCCACTTACTGAGATTGTAAATTCGGCATCTTTGACGTCCGGGGACATGTATAAGTCTTCGAGATAAACTGACTGGTACGCGTATTATATCCACTGTATGTGCATTCATAGATGTCGCAGAGCTGCTTGCTCTCTATACTCTCAGCTGTTCATAGTTCATACCAATAGAGTTTGAGCGTGGCGCGAGTATTTGACCCGATTTTGGCGGCCTCATAACTTTCACGCAGGGATGAGGTTATGTATCAAAACACGAAAACACACCCATTTTACAAACTCCCGCCTATGTTTTACATCCACCGTCATTTTAAACTAAAAATAAATCTTCTTAAAATTGTGAAAACCTGTGTCGACATCGTAATATCTAAATTGTTTGCTTTAAAAGTGCTCCATAAACCCTCCTTTGAAGTGGAATGGCCCAATAGCGGAATAATATCAAGAAGTGATACGGTTGTCATCACTCCTTAGCAACCAACTTTTTATAAGTACAGCCTGGAGGAAGCAAGGTCGATTTCAAGTTGATTTCATTGCTAAATTCGGAGCGTCTGTAGGAAAACAGTCATAACGAAAGCATGCATGTATGATAAAGGGGTTATTACACGAAGTTAGGGCGATATCGCGTCCTATTCGAGTGATGTGTCCGTATTTTGACTCGTTGCTGCACAACTCGTCAAAATACGGACACATCACTCAAATACGACGCGGTATCGCCCAAACTTCGTGTAATAACCTCTAAATACTGCACTGAGATTGGAATGTGCAATTTCTGTTAAATGTCTAATACACAAGAAAGTATTAAGATAGGGTCGTGTTATTTTGTTTGTTACTGTACCATCCTCTGATAACAGTTCATCTTCACTGTATACAGACTGAGGTTATTTTGACTGTGCATGTGCATTCAAAAACAGAGAATATTGAACAAATCCGTACATGTACAGGACGCGTCAAAATTATAAGCACACCAAAGATTTTGCCTGGCTTTTTCAATGCATTTAATTTTGAACAATACAAATGATTTTCAGAAAGAAAACTCACACAATAAAACAAAAGTTGTGCACAAAGAATCTTGAAACCTGTATGCAACTCCGCAACGTTCAATAATATTGGCTTACAAATTCAGATTTCAGTATCTGTGTACTCATGATTACTTTGCTACAAGAAAGGGCATTAATGATTGTTTTCCTGATTTTCTTTTAAAGTATAGTTTTTCATATAACGGAAAATTCTTGCAAGGCTTGGTCTTTACAGAAAGGGTCCAAAGGCTTTGTCTCCATTGGATGATATACTTGTAGCCTTACACTGGTATGTCAAAATTTATACAGACTGTTTCTTACAGATCATTACAGATCATTCATCCTAGCAGACAATTTGTGTGTATACCTTTCTTGCTTGTTTGCCATCTGTGTTGATAGGTAAAAATACCCTTACCTGTTCCTGATGTATCTCTTGAGGACTTATGAATCCATTTTCCTGTCTTAATTACTTCTATGGAGTAAAGACAAACGGCTTTTGATATTTCATGCAGTATAACTCTACTTTTTATGACAAAATAAAATGTTAGGCTCTATTATGCCTTTGTTCGATTACTTTTTTTAGTTTATCCATTTTATTTCTTGATAATGTGGAGAAATGCAAATTATCAAAGCGACATTTTTACTTGCATGATAGGTTATAGTACAGACATATATGCATGATCACTTTGTTCATATTTCTGTTGGTTATATCATTGGTTTCAGGCAGAGATGAATACAGGTCTCACCTCCTTTCTCTTCTTTTTCTTGCTTATTTGATTCTTGTTTTCCTTGAATTTAAAGTCAATATCTAATTACAATATTATAAAAGTGGGTCAACATAATCATTCTTATTCAAGACATTCCCTGTATAATTTTCATTCATAGTTGGATATCACAAAATGAGCAAATGGTTAATAATAATCACATGAATTAGATTTTTCCTGTTATTCACAAGATATAAAGCATTATAAATAATAATTAGCATACCTGAGAGGGACTTTCAGTAATGCTGTGGTCAGGCCCTTTATTAGCAGCAGCAATCCTTGGGGATGGCAGAGAATAATGTCATTCTCAGACCTGTTTGTTGCTACCTCTACTTTTACTACCGTAGGTGGGGTTTTAGCAGGTACAATGTTAACTAACATCCACATCAGCTGTTGAGGGGAGGCAGCTCTTGTATCATTAATATCAACTGCAACTATGTTCTGGAGATTCTTTTGAACATTTGAACTACTGGTCTGCATGCTCACTTGATGAACTAGAAGAACCCGGCTTACTAACCCTTACAAAAATTTAACCCTTGCGGCGAACACTTCTGGTAAAGTCTGCATAATTGCCTGGTAAGTTTACCACAAACTTGTACTTACGCATAGGTTGAGATTTTTGCATGATGATGAATTTTGCGGCCCACATATTGTGGCATGCTTAATTACCACGACACTCATGCATGTCCTGGTATATTTGCCACAAAATTTAGGCCTTGCAGAATTTTTTTCGGTATACTTGCCACAAACAGGATTTACTGTATACATACCGATATTGAAGCCGACCCTATGGGTAGCCCCACCCCCAGTAGCATACCCCTACCCTTCACACTTTGCCATAACCATTCACACTCTACCTACTCATTCTTGTGCTCATGTAAGTTTTCAGAATGTAACCACAGGTTCAAACACTCACACAAACGAAAATCTTACCAGGTTTTTCATTGAATTCCTACCTTACATTTATTGCAGATGGAAATGCAAACAAATGACACAAAACAAAAGAAATCAGAAGTTCATCAACAGTTCTTTCACTAGATATCTCCTTTAGTCCTTGACATCCTCATAACAGAGTGTTGGCATATCCAACCATAATATTGGGAACAGTTACTTTTGATCCTGTTGATTATTCAGTCTCTTGGTTTACTTTCTGTAGACTACAGAAAGGGCTAAAACAAATAAAAAGAAAAACAAGCAAAGAAACCTGTGAGTGTCTTTTACAAGATATTGTGCTGTACAAGGTAAAATCAGGTGTGGCCAAAACCTAGTATACATTGGAACATCGCTCCCCTCTAAGTCAGGCGCTTAATCTCCCTTCAAGCTTTATCAACCACGACATTCCCCTCCCTCTACGTCTTTTCCGTTACCAATTGTAAAAAATTTATTCCTCACCCACCCGCTTATTAGTTTTTAAATTTGCCCACCCGCTGAAAAACCGCGCACGATCACCTTTGGCGGCACTTGCAAAATTCATCTGGACTATTCAATCACGTCTCTGACGATCTCTGTAATTGTTGAATAGTCAATAAAGTGTATGAAAGGATATCACTGTAGACTCAGTTATACTCACATTGTTTGGTTATTATTTCTCGCATTGGTAGGTCCCGTTGTGTCCATGACGGAATGACTGTACAGTAATAAATAAAACCTAGCACTTTGTACATCCAATTTCAGAATCCATGCATGAAGACTCACGATGCACTAAATATTATGTGAATAGCAATTTCAAGTAATCACTTGTTCTTTCTAGATTTTTCTTTACACATTTGTGAATACACCACCGCTAAGTTGAGGGAAAGAGAGGAGGGTTTATTGCAAAAAGAAGAACGGAAACACTGACAAAGTATAGAATTAAAGCACAAAATGAAACGGCAATATATAAAGCAGTAAAGGGCGTAGAACTAGTGCCCTTAAATCTCAAACTAAGTACTATCAAAACTTACAATACAAAACAGTCAAAATAGAAGTAGCAAACTAACCTACAATAAAATATGAGCAAAATATATGGGAGAGGGTCCCTTCAGTCAAGCAACCGAGCAAAGGTCATTGGTGACCATGGGGTCAAGGTCTGAATGACCTTGATGATGAATCCATCCTGAGAGGCCGAAATGTGGTAAAGGAGTGGAATTCCCGAGAAATGGGGGTCAGGATGGCCCCCCTTACCAAACCTGCAGATCTGCATTTAGCTGCTCCAGCTCTGTGCAGCTCAACTTCAGATCTGTTTTGGTTGTCTTGAGCTGTAGTTTGTTGGCAGCAGACAAAACTGATAATTTGAGCTGTCTACTAAGTCAATGCAGACAACCGTCAGCTCTGTGCAGACCAAATTCAGCTTTCCCTAAGAACTTTGTTTACATTTGTATAAATGGATCATTCTGAAGACTGCTTGCAACTCAAAGAAGGATGCCATGACAAATTGTAATGTATATCACTGTTGGCCAACAATACATGCATAGCAGTCACGACCAATGTGATGTGCATGCCATCACAGTTTTGGTGTGATACGGTGCTTGCTGATCTGATTTATATGCACTGTACAATCCTACCATATATGCAGATATCCGAGATTCAATTTTAGACATTTACTTTCTGTTTGACATATCTGTGCATAATGGAGACATGCTCAAGTATCATGGAGTGTCTACAAATTTATTCAGATTTGGAAAGTGACGTACAAAACACTGACCTTGAACATGTGAAAACTGCATACCGGTTCAAATGCACTTTCCAGCACTCGCACTTTCCAGCACTACATGTACGTCAAAAATTGATCTCTGTCTTTCAGATTAAGAAAGTGACCTACATAACATTGTCCTTGAACATCAGAAAAATGCATACAAATGCACTTTCCGGCACTTGAAAATTTAGTCTCTCTCTTTCAAATTTGGAAAGTGACCTACATAACACTGACCTTGAACATCTGAAAACTGCATACAAATGCACTTTGCAGCAATGCTACGTACACTTATGCAATCTACTTCATCAGAAATACTAACAACTGACACATGGAAACCAGATGCACTTGTGACATCATCTTTGACGAGTGATACCTCTTTGTTCACTGGCAATTTGTTCACAATTGCCAAATTTTGGACACAACAGTTACAAGTTGCAGCATTTAACAAAAACAGTATGGTTTCAATTGGAAATAAAACTCAATCCAGACATACTCAAAATGACAGTTATTATTGTAAATAACTGTATAAGAGTTACGTTTATGTGATCTTTTGTATACTACAGAGTGATAAATGGTTGAACCTATCCCCGGCGAAATGTCAACCGTGATGTACCATGATCAACAGGGTATTTGATGGTTTTTGATGTTTGACCATGAACTACCATGGTCGGCTATGATATGAGACCACAGTAAGCAGTCAAATACCTTGGTCTATCACAGTTGACCACGGTCTATCATCGCTGATCTGTTCATGATTGTCGGCAACCATGGTCAACCATGCTATTTGATGACTGATTATATTTCTGACCATCGTTACCAATGATAAACTATGGTTGACCATCGTCCTAGAATGACCAATTTTCTTGATGACCATGACCACAGTTGACAATTTCAAGAAGTTAATTGCAATTGTTGGTGACCTACAGCTGACTAATTGTGATGATTATCTGATGGTTGATCACAAGCATTGTTGATGACCACAGTTAAATCAAAACTTACAATATAAGCATTACATCTTTGTGACAAATTTGATAAACACTCTAGTTGATCATTTTTAATCTGCACCAAGTTTGCTCTAGTTTGGTAAACACTAATGGGATTATCGCAATGATAATGGTGAAATTTGCACCCTGAACATGTAGATATATGTGAAATATATATCTTGTTTGGTACTAACCAGACTTTTTACTGTCCCAAGTGGCACTGTATAATGTACAGTATATTACAATGAAAGAAAGCTTAGAAACCCCAGTGTTCGTACAAAATGATACATGAATTTTTTTAGTTTTAAATTTTTATTTTGGTTAAATTGTAATATTGCAAAATTCTCTTCAACAAGTCATAAAGAATATTTTCAGGCAGAATTTAACACAGTCGTCCAATGATGAAAACAACAGGATACCAAACATCATAGTCACTCAATACATAAACAAAAATCTACATGGTAAGTTATATGTGGTATGTACTGTAAATACCACATAATCCTTAAGAAAAAGAAAAAGTCAAAGGATTAATGATTTGAGAAATGCTATTTTTTGAAAAAAAAATTAGATAGGTCAAATAGTGTGTGGAATGCGCAAATTTATCAAACCATGCAACAATTTTACCTTGGAATATGAAATAAATGTACTGAAAAACATCAATGCGTGAAGATTATTTCTCTGGACATTGTTTTTAAATGATAAGTTTCAAAAAAGCCCTGACGAATTTCAGGAAAAGAAACTACAATTTTTTTGTTTGGTTTACAAGTCATACCACTGAATAGCTGCAATGTAGCCCATGGGCCCTGTTCAAGGTTTTTCTGTGTTGCCGTGTAGCACCGTGCACTAAATATATAAGGCCATTACCTCAGTCATGTGTCGATCAGAAAGTGAGTCCTACGTTGATACATGCAAACACATTTAGAAAGGTAATTGGCTTAAAATCTGACTACTCACGATCGTTACTTGCATAATCATACATGTCGGAAGGCCATAGAGGTACACTGACTGATTTATAGTGTATAAAAGTTGGCGTAAAAGTAATTTACTCTCCCATTCTCGCAAAACTAATGTTTGAAAGGCAGTGGGCTGCAGCCAGGAGGTCACAGGTCAAACAGATCATCATGTATTCAAACTTTGACCTCACAACATCACATGTTGTAAAACAAGACTTTCGATTGGCCAATTTTGCCAAGGCTGCCATTTTGAATTCAAGCGAGAAATATGTGAGTCTGGAGTATCATTCACTCCATTAAGCCATGGTTTTTGGGAGAAATCGTCGATTACTTCTCTCAGTGGACAATGAAGGGAACACAAGAGGTTTAGGAGAACAACTGTAATGTTTGAAGGACGTTGCCTGCGTTAGACACTTAGAGTTTATGTAAATTAAACTTCAATGAGTGGATGTCCGTTATTTACAGTGTAATGGCCGTGGACATGTTGAATTTTCCAGCCTTTTAGTGAGGTTTCAACTGAGATTTGCTACTTCGACACTTTCCACACTGGAGGGGACTATTTCAAACCAACCACTGTTCTTTGAGAAGTTGAGAACATAAGGCGACAAGAAGTGATCTTTGTTCATTTCGATCATTATGGATTAGTACTTATGATAGCAACTCTACTGCATGCAGTGCATAGGAATAACATAGTATAAATCGGACATGATACAGTTTTATTCTCGTCTCAGTTGCCGATCATTCGATGTCTTAATGATGGAAGAAATGATTTCGGACTTGATAAATACAACTACTCTCTCCAAGTAGTGCCGGGGGTGGCTTGGTTTGTACTGTGATTCATTTCTTTTGCAAGTTTTATTGTTCATTATCGCTCTTATCATGAAGGACACCACAGACTCAGCCTTAATCCTGATTTTTACATGTAGCAATTGAACATTGTTTTACCATGATGCCTTGTTTATTTTGGCTGAAACTCAACATCTAATGATAAAACATTAAATCAAAGTTCTCATGTTTTCCATGTACACTTCATTTTAAGGAAAGGCATTTTGAAATATATAAAGTGAATTTTATTTGTCAACAAAGTACATGTAACAAAAATTACAAAGTTTTTGAATAAGTTTTTCATGGTTAAATTTCTTTATATATATGTGAATTTAACATAACATTCTTTAACTGATCAGTTTCTATTTGATACACATTTTAAATATTTAAATATTTATTTAAATATGCCTGTTGCATCGTGGGCAAGATGGCAGCCACCATGACAGCCTGAGCAGAGAGCTCTGGTGAGTACATATTTTGATAGATTTAATCGCTGAAAAACATTATTTTGAAAAAATAAAAACATCAGAGTATCCAGCAGTGTTTCAAGTATCTATTCACATAGTTCATTACATAACAGGCACTCAAACTACAAAGATTACTTCGCCACAAAAACCAAGTGGGGCAAATCATTGCAGCTGTGTAAACTTCCACACTGTGTGCTGTACTGTGTATCAGTGACGAAGGCGATGCATCTGGGTGTGTCAGTATTTCCATGGCTCTCAGTCAGGTGTGTCCTCCATACATTTAAAAACACTGCTTTACATGTAAGATAAAGGTCTTGAAGTGGAAAATATCAATTTTATTAGCTCACATTTGGTTATACCAATGTGAGTTTATCGTATAGGCTGAAGTCGATGGCGTCTGTATGTATGTGTGTATGTATGTATGTATGTATGTACGTACAGTATGTCCGTCAACATCAAAAACACACAAACCGCTGCACGTTTCAGCTTGGTATTTGGTTTGCGGATGCATCCTGGGCTATAGATGGGATTTTATTCAAATGAAGTCTGCATTGCCAAAATTATGCAAATGAGCTTACAAAATGTGAAAATGGTTAAGAATAAATAACTCAAGAACCGCTTTTTTGATTGCTTTGAAAATTTGTGTGCAAGTACCTTAGGTGAACCTTATACAGTTTTATGAATATTGTGAAGATATCCTTAATTTTGTATTTTTGCTGAATTTTTTTGTGATTTTTCTCATTTCCAGTAAAAATTCTTCTTCTCTGAAACCGCCAACCCAATCGCTCTCAAATTTGGGTTGTCTCTTTGCGAGGGTGTTACTCTTCTAATTTGTTGAAATTATGACAAAATTGGGAAAATTACTATTTTTGAGCAATTTTGTCATTTTTGGTCAAAAAATCTTAAACAGTATTTCCTTTTTAAAACCCCTGGACAGACAGCTTTCATATTTGGCACACAGACATACAGAAATGACAATAGTTAGATATGTGGAAATTGTCCTGAAATTATAAAAATACCGTCAAGGACACTATGTGCTCACATTCGGTCCATTCAAGAAATATTTAAACCAGAAAAACAAGAATGACAAAAGCAAATAAGGTCTCCAACTTAGGTACTGGAGGTCATCTTTAGGAACATGCATATCAACTTCTATAGCAATGGGAGAAGCAGATCCTAAATACATAAGCAAATGTCAACAACAAAAAACAGAGAAGGCTTGATAAAAAAAGAAAAGGTGGGAGTGGGCAAAATGCACAAGGGATCTGGTAAAAAAGTAATGCTGCATCATCGATCTTCTAGACCCTACCCCCTCCTGAATATCAAATGTTCCACCCCTTGGTATTACATAAGACCAAATGACAGGAAGTACATTTACAATCTTGGAGATTTTTAATTAATGCCCTGAGTGTTATCATTCTAATGTAAACAGCACTTAAGGTAGTTACAGATAGTGAAATGCCTTCCACTGTGGGCGGTGATTACAACATCTGGAATTATCCTGGATCCAAATTTCTCATCAGTTCTTGTATGTCTTACATAGAAAAGTTGCAAAAATTGGTCCAAAATGAAAAAAATCACCTCAGCTTTGTTTTCTGGATCAAATTTTCCTACAAATTGATACCAAATATGACAAAATTATGTTCACAGCCTTCAAAATTGTCTCACAACATATCCTGGGTTGGTGTAGGTCATTTAAGGTCACAAACTGAGAAAAGTACCTAAAATATACAAATTTTGGGGTTTCCCAACACTTTGAGCAGAAAATTAATCTAATAACATCTTTCGGGACTTTATACCAAATTACAAAGCTATCAAACAAGGGACTTTATACCAAATTACAAAGCTATCAAACAAGTAATTTTGAGATAAAGTTTTCTTGACCAAAAATGACAATATTGTCTTAAAAATACAATTTTTTATATTTCAGGACAATTTCCACATATCTAACTATTGTCATCTCTGTACGTCTGTGTACCAGATATGAAAGCTGTCTGTCCAGTGGTTTTAGAAAGGAAATAATAAGATTTTTTGACCAAAAAAGACAAATTGCACAAAAATAGTAATTTTCCCAATTTTGTCATAATTTCAACAAATTAGAAGAGTAACACCTTGCAAAGAGACAACCCAAATTTGAGAGCGATTTGGCTGGCGGTTTCAGAGAAGAAGAATTTTTACTGAAAATGAGAAAAATCACAAAAAAATTCAGCAAAAATACCAAAATTAAGGATATCTGCACAATATTTATAAAACTGTATTACGTTCACCTAAGGTACTTGCACACAAATTTTCAAAGCAATCAAAAAAGCAGTTCTTGAGTTATTAATTCTTAACCATTTTCACATTTTGTAAGCTCATTTGCATAATTTTGGCAATGCAGACTTCATTTGAACAAAATCCCATCTATAGCCCAGGATGCATCCACACGCCAAATACCAAGCTGAAACGTGCAGCGGTTTGTGTGTTTTTGATGTTGACGGACATACTGTACGTATAACATACATACATACATACATACATACATACACACATACATACAGACGCCATCGACTTCAGCCTATACGATAAACTCACATTGGTAAAACCAAATGTGAGCTAAAAATTGTATTTTTAAGACAATATTGTCATTTTTGGTCAAGAAAACTTTATCTCAACATTACTTGTTTGATAGCTTTGTAATTTGGTATAAAGTCCCTTGTTTGATAGCTTTGTAATTTGGTATAAAGTCCCGAAAGATGTTATTAGATAAATTTTCTGCTCAAAGTGTTGGGAAACCCCAAAATTTGTATATTTTAGGTAATTTTCTCAGTTTGTGACCTTAAATGACCTACACCAACCCAGGATATGTTGTGAGACAATTTTGGAGGCTGTGAACATAATTTGATCTTCATTTTGGACCAATTTTTGCAACTTTTCTATGTAAGACATACAAGAACTGATGAGAAATTTGGATCCAGGATAATTCCAGATGTTGTAATCACTGCCCACAGTTGAAGGCATTTCACTATCTGTAACTACCTTAAGTGCTGTTTACATTAGAATGATAACACTCATGACATTAATTAAAAAATCTCCAACTTCCTGTCATTTGGTCTTATGTAATACCAAAGGGTGGAACATTTGATATTCAGGAGGGGGTAGGGTCTAGAAGATTGCTGATGTAGCATTACTTTTTTACCAGATCCCTCGTGCATTTTTTGCCCACTCCCACCTTTTCTTTTTATCAAGCCTTGTCTGTTTTTTGTTGTTGACATTTGCTTATGTATTTAGGATCTGCTTGTCCCATTGCTATAGAAGTTGATATGCATGTTCCTAAAGATGACCTCCAGTACCTAAGTTGGATACCTTATTTGCTTTTGTCATTCTTGTTTTTCCTGGTTTAAATATTTCTTGAATGGACCAATTCAAACCGAATGTGAGCACATAGTGTCCTTGACGGTATTTTTATTTTCAATGTGTCCATCATCTTTGGTTAGTTGAATCATGGATCAAGAATAAAAGTGAGTTAGAAAATGAACAATTATTTTAAATAAAATTTTAGAATGTCAAGGCCTGAGAATGGCAGGGGTATTCTTAGTTGTTGGCAGGTAAGTACTGTGATTATTTAAGCTCCAGAGAAGTGGTGTAATAGTGACTTTAGTTGCAAGCTCAAGTCAGACTGTCCCCTGAAGGTCATTCAAATTCTACATGAAGCATGTCCTTACGGCTTAACTAACTGATCGATGCTGAACCTTTCTGCAAAATGTCAAAACTGGTAATATTGCCATGGTGGCGGTGAAAATGAAAACACGTTTTCTTCTTCATTCACAGCAGCTATTGACATTTTGCTCAGAATTGATGGAGCTGGACATAGGGATGGTAATGACGATGCCACTGAAAATGTCTCGATGGAAAGTGATGAAGATAGAGATGTTGATGAGAACGGCAATAAAAATATCGTGCAGGAAATTGATCGATGAAGGTGAAGAGGATGTGAATTCCACTAAAAATACATCTGATGATTGTGACAGGCAAAAGACTGATGAGGCTGAGCTGAAAGGATATGTATGTGAAATTGATAATTGTGGCAAGCATTACAAGAGCAAAACAGCACTCCGACGTCACTCTGTCAACCATACAGAACTGTATACGTACAAATGTAACATTTGTTCAAAAGGTTTTTGTGAAAGACGTAAACTGGAAGAGCACAATGTTTTGCACACAAATGAATACGAGAGTGTAGACTATGTGGCTTCAAGGCAAAAATTTACCAAAGCATATGAATGTAATGTGTGTTCAAAGACCTTAAACTGCAGGTACAGCCTACAGAAACACTGCAAGAATAATGAACAGAAGTTCCATTGAGAAGTTCCAGTGTGAATTCTGCTCTAAGTCTTTTGGGATTACAGACAGGTATAAATCACACTTGAAAGTTCATGACATCACAAAACCTTTCAAGTGTGAATTGTGTGAATATACATCCTCCAGAAAAAGTGATCTTAAGAGACATGCACAATCAAAACACAATGATTCTGTGTACATTTGTTCCACTTGTGGTAAAATTTTCAAGAGCAAGTTAGGTTTAGCCTCACATGAGAAAAAGCAAAAATGCATGTGTACGGGTATGCGCAAGAGTGTTTGGAAGTAAGATCATACCGCTATATTTCCTTGATTTGTACAATCAGTATATATTATATAGATTACAGAACAGCCATTTCCACACATTACATCCTACCTTAGTTTGCATACTAAAAAGGACATTGCTTTGGCTGAATTTTCATTCATGTGCTTTTGAAGTTATCCGAGACTCATTTTACTGTAAAACCCAGTCTTATTATCACAACTGGAAGTTGTGATATAGAGGTGGTTTCAACCGGTGTTTGATGTCGTCCATTTCCGTAAACGACAAAAAGTCAAAAACTGCTGAACAGACTGCGTTGATATTTGATACCGATACATAGACTGGTTCCAAGGTTCCAATTCCGAAAAATGGAGCCAAACGGAGCGCCGGTTAGATAGTTTTGGGAAATTTCTAACCCCCCTTTTTATCTAATTGATTTTAGGGGTCTTTCATATATGTAGTTTTGGAATGTACACCAATCCTGCATTGTGGACTGTTTTATGAGTTGTTGAACAGAAATGAGGTTTTGATGAATGTTAGAAATATGCAGGATGGCTGATTCGAAGTATAAGAGATTTCTATGGTTTTTTGGGCATCAAAAGCATTAAAAAAAACCATATTTCATAGTTTAGATTCTCACTTTTGAGATGACCCAAGGCATTTGTTAAGTAAACAATCCTTGAGTCAATATACAGACTTTGACATTCCAGAGATTAAGTATCCACAACCTCACATGTTACAGTCTTTCACTACAATGGTATGGCCCAAACCCATTGTTATCAATGGAGAGTGTGGACCTGTCTACAGAAAATTGGGGTGAACAGGTTAGACAAAGACGTTACAAGTTGTAGGTTAGTTATCAAGGTAGCACCAGCATAGAGTCCTGAGCATCTGTCAATGTGTTCTCACGGCAAATTACAGGGAAAAAAATTATTTGAGAAGTTTCTCTCCTTTAAATAGAAGTATATTACAATTTAAACCTGTCATGGATAGATTGCTCTCAAATGATCTTAAACACAGTTATTGCCCATTAGCAACAAATCTATAGCAAGATTTATGTAAAGTTCATGAACTTACACAAGGTATTAGACAAAAGATGACCATGACTTTGCTACTTTTCAACATTTATTTCAATCAGATTTCCCCAGCTTAGTGTATAATTTTGTAATCTTAATTACTGTCAACTTAGCTTTACTAACTTATTCATACCTCATTATTCTTACACTACTGTAGTTATACCTTATAAACACAAAATTTCAAGAGATGCATATATGATTGTCACTTAACAAACAATTTACAAATATGTCTTCTGCTTTTTCTCCATATACATATACATGTCTCTTTTCTCATAAAAATGAGCTTAAAATCGCAATGTGAAAATAGTCTTTCAGCTATATGTTGCTCATTGACTTCGTGGTCTGTCTAATTCACAGTGAGTGTGGTTGTTGATAAATGCTGTATGTTGGCACACAGTCCATGTAGCCGACAATGAGATGCAAATGATATGCGGTTAAGGTCTCCTCAACTAACTTTCAGCTGGTTGTTCACTTTCTACTATTTTTATAGTATTTTATACACAGGCACAGACTTATTCTACCTGCAACTTAAAACTGATAGTGATTTTGTAGCTGATTCTTGACTATTTTTCATAGTTTTTGGTAGCCGGTAACAGACACTTCGTGTTCGTGTCGGCTACATGGACGATCTGCCGATAATACTAGGCGGTCATTATGTCCAAGCGCCATTGGCGGTATTTTTTAACATAATGACCATAGGTCATTATCACATCTGGAAGTTGTGATATAGGGTTAGCTTCAACCGGTGGTGGACAGTGTCCATTTTCCGTAAACAACAAAAAGTCAAAAACCGCTGAACAGACTGCATTGATATTTGGTAGAAATATTCAGACTAATTCCAAGGTTCCGATTCCGAAAAATGGAGCCAAACGGAGCAGCGGTTAGATAGTTTTGGGAAATTTCTAACCCCCCTTTAACTAATTGATTTTAGGGGTCTTTCATATATGTAGTTTGGAATGTACACCAATCCTGCATTGTGGACTATTTAATGAGTTGTGGAATAGAAATGAGGTTTGATGAATGTTACAAATATGCAGGATGGCTGATTCAAGTATCAGAGATTTTCATGCACTTTTGGTAATAAAATTGATAAAAAACAACATATTTAATGTTTTAGATTTCTCACATTTGTTATGACCCTTAACATTACAGACTTGATGACATAACTAGCTGCTGGACCTGTTTACTGGCGCATTGATTTAAAGACAAAGATCGTTTTATTTTGTAATAAGGACGTGTGATTTCGTAAAACATAGTCTATTAGCCTGGAAATGTGATTTTTGCGAATATTGCTTACCCCACTGACAAACAGTGTGGTTTGAAAATGGCTGGAATTCGCTACTTCGGGACTTTGTTTTCTGTGTGCATTTACAGACAAACTCCAAACCCACAGCACCTACCCATTCAGTATTTCATGTACAGGTGTACCCAGAGATAGAGTAGTTTCACAATGTGCCAGTTGTGATCAAGTGCCATTGGCTCTATTTTTGAATTTATCAAAAAACAAGATTTAAAATCTGTATTGCATAGCCTTCATGAATTCTTTATTTACTTATTCACCCATCAGTCTCATCCAGCAAAAACTTTCAAAACATTTGTCAAAGCCACCTTGCAGTAGCAACACTTAAAATATTTGATTTGTATGCTGGTATGCACATGATTTTATTTACAGATGTTATTTATGTACAGAATTGTTATGAAACTATGATGGTGTCACCAAGATAGGGCTGGTTATCGGAACAGCACAATTTTTTGTTAGAGCTTATAAAAATGAAAATTAAACATCTCTACAATCTTGGACTTTGGTATGCCCGAGAAGGCAAAATAAACTTGAATTCAACACCCGAGGTCTCAGCGAGGCTGATGGGAATGTGTATATGTTGCATGGAAAATTTTGAGAAATTGATGTATCCCTTGGCCCCAATTGATGAAAACCCCGGTGCAGTGGTTGCATATGAAAGTTTGGAAAATGAAACCCCGCAGTCCTCAAAATGGGGTGTTAGTACAATGGACCGGTAAGTACGGTCCTCAAAGAACCCGAAAGGAGAAAAAGCGCTTAGTGAAAGTCGAGAAAGCAAGTTAATCCTCGTCCCCTGAGTTTGTAAGGGTTGCCATTGAGCAGTACGGTACGCCTCCTTAACTCAAGAAATCATGAATTGATGTATGCTGGGGTGGCGGTATAGTTAAATAAGTTTGGTATTACGCTGACGTCATACTTATCACAGTAGCAAGTTGGATGTGTATGTTATTCGTATTTACTCAAAGTACTATGTAACCTGTGTTTGGTATTCAACGATATGTCTTGTAATATATTTCCATCTTGTTCTCTTTCCTTTTTTTACAGACTATGCTATGTATATTTTTCTTAATTTTCCAATTTCAATAAGTAAGCACCAGAAAGTGTTTTCCCGCGGGGTGGAACTAAAATACTCTGCATAGTAGTTGCTACTTTTCTCTGATTCTAATAACTTTTCTGTTCAGTAATTTCCATTTTTGTCCCAATGCGGGACGCATTGCTTTTAAGTGGGAAGTGTTACAAGGCAAGAATTACATAGTCACTATATTCATATTTATTTACTCTTATGCATCGAATGACTACGGAATCTTATTAGTCATTGTTATAGGTCAATCACCTTGCACCCAATGTACTTCAATATGAGCAGAGTTTAAGGAGTATCAGTGATTCAGCAAAACTTTTATCTTGTTGAGATATATTGCTTTAAATAGAAAGTTTATCTTAAGGAACAATCAAGGACTGTTACAAAACCGGCTTTAATTTAGTGCGAACCAATCACTTGATGTAAACTTGAGACCTTAACATTGTATGAATTTCAAAATATATTTCAATCTGTGCCCAATGGAAAAAATTCATTACGATTAGATTGTAATATCCCTCTTTTAAGGGAGAATTATATGAGAAAGAGCAGAAAACGATCCTGCTGGGCACGTTACTGTATGGTGAAATCTAGCCAATAAACCCTCCACATACCAGTCTAACTCCTTGTGAGCCTCTGCTTTGTTGATCGTCCAGTACCTCACCGCACAAGTTCCCCGAGTAGACGATACGTCAGTATCACACACTTGTGCAGTCTGGGGCAATCTTAGGTGTTTGTAATTTGCTTTTGTACTAAGTAAAACTGTTCGTACACCCCTCTGGCATTGTAAACTTTGAGAAATTGATGTGTGTAATGGTGCTATCTGAGAGGTTTATTAATTTATTTTGCACTCGGTAAAATTGATTGGAAATATCATTGAATACTGTATTTTATGACATTTTTGCATGATCAGTGTTTGAGTCACAATATTCAACTAACAAACAATGACAATACATTTTTGTACAAGCGACCTAGCGGCCGATATAGCTCCGCTGTGTTTATGTACAGAATAACTATTTTTGACACATGTTGATGAAGAAGGTGGAAATCTTGATAACTCAATGCAGTGGCCAGAAAAAAGTGGCTAAAATAAGCTGCAAAAATACAAAATTGAAGATTTCATCATACTTTGAATATATCACATTCGATCATCCCTAAGAACATGTCAACCAAAGCTATCTGATGAGTAGTTTTTTGAGAATAAAATATTCTGACCAAAAATGGCAACAATTGCCCCCAAAAATAAAAATTGCAGATTTCATCATAATTTCAAAATATCACACTTAGTTCATATATAGAAACCTGTATACCAAATTTCAAAGCTGTTAGACCAGTACTTTTTGAGAAACGCATTTTTGACCAAAAATGAGAAAAATTGCCCTAAAATTCAAAATTGCATATGTCATCATTATTTCAATAAATATCATTTACTTCATCTATGGAAACCTGTATACCAAATTCAAAGCTATCAGATAAGTAGTTTTGGAAATACACATTTTTGACCAAAAATGGCAAAAATTGCCCCAAAAATACAAAATTACAGATTTCATCAGAAATTCAATATGTATTACTAAGCTTATCTGTAGAAACCTGTATACCAAATTTCAAAGCTATCAGACCAATACTTTTTGAGGAAACACATTTTTGGACCAAAAATGGCAAAAATTGCCCCAAAATTACAAAATTGCAGATTCATCATTGTTTCCATAAATATCATTTAGTTCATCTGTAGGAGCCTGTATACCGAATTTCAAAGCTATCAGGTGAGTAGTTTTGAAAATACACATTTTTTGACCAAAAATGGCAAAAATTGCCCCCAAATACAAAATTACACATTTCATCAGAAATTCAATATGTATTACTTAGTTCATCTATAGAAACCTGTATACCAAATTTCAAAACTGTCAGACCAGCACTTTTTGAGAAATACATTTTTTGACCAAAAATGGCAAAAATTGCCTTAAAAATGCAAATTTGCATATTTCTGCACAATTTGAACAAATCTGAAATAGATCATCCCTAGGGACATATGTACCAAATATAAAAGCTATCTGACTGGTAGTTTTGAAGAAGAAAATTTTTAAGATTTTTTTACCAGAAATGACAAAAATTGCCTTAAAAATACAAATATGCAAAATTTCACCACCATTTTAACAAATCTGATTTAAGTCACCCTAAGCAAACTGCATATCAAATTTCAAAGCAATCGGACGAGCGGTTTCAGAGAAGATTTTTTTACCAAAAACACCAAAAAATGCCCCAAAAATACAAATATGCAAATTTCACCATGATTTGAACAAACTGAAGTGAGGTCACCCAAGTGAACTGCATATAAAATTTCAAAGCAATAGGACTTGTGGTTTCAGAGGAGAAGGCAATTGTTGACGGACGCCGGACGCCGACGCCGGACGACGACAATCAACCTATTTGATAAGCTCCGCGTCGCTGACAGCGGAGTAAAAAAAGTTCTCAGTTTGCCATAGTTTGAAAACCAAAGAATATGCAGGAATGGACATTATGTGACCATCTTGTGTCATTTCTCCAGCTGCCAGCTTCCAATTAAAAGCCTTAAGTCTATTAAAATATAGGTTTTCTGTGATAATAAATGATAAATTCACAATTGCAATAGTTCAGTTTTGTTATATATCCTGTGTAAAATTTGAGTAATTGTGTGCAATGGTGCAATCTGGTGCAATCTGAACCCCTCAGATTCCTCCGAACCCCAGGCTGTAAATAATGACGGCTCACTAATCCAGGAGAAATTTCATTGCGTCGATTCATCGACGTAGGTTCATCACTAAAATCAAGAATCTGGACCTGGGGACGCGACATAACATGGTATGTTTTGTCTGGTGTGTACAAAAGAATGTCGGCCCATCAAAATGACGTTGCGTCACTCGACTCGCACAGAGAACAGACAAAATTCTGATGACACACGAACAGCAGATATTTAAAGCAAAGTTTAATTTATTGCCCAAACTGTAAAAGTGACAGTTTAATTGAACGTCAGCTTGCTTTAATTGAAACAGCAAAACATCTCTCCATAACGTTGCAACTGATAGGGTCTCCTTTCCCAGTTCGATTGTGAAGTGGCAACAAATCTTGAACAGAATCGTTTGCAAACATTTGGTCAACGTTGACGATTTTGCGCTTCAGCCGGTTCAACCAGTTGTGCATATGTCCTGCAAAAGAAAACATAAACGTCGTAATAATAGTTCAATTGTAGCATTGTAGCTGAGTTTGATGTCTTGTAGATGCTAAGCAATGTTTGCTGATTCCAGAATGGTCCTATCTGGACTTCGTCAGAGGGGACTAAAAGTACAACTCTTGTCCGAATTGCATTTTTTGAGTGAATTTGTTTTGCTTTTTTTGCTTTTTGATATGTTTTTGCCACACCGGGTGTACTTAAAATGTATTAAAAGAATTGCAGTTGTATTGAGCGATGTTTGTTGTTGCCACTGGTCGACTTCTAGTCTGGTGACTAGTACAGTGTCATCCACTGGGTGATGCGGTGTTCTGTGACTTTTTCATTTCAGAGTTTGATGGATATCGTTTGGTCATAGTGGTCGGCTAGTGTTATTTGTTGGCGTTTGTAGTGCTCCTCCTGTTTAACATCCGAGATCTGTTGGGGAAGAGGAAGATATTGGGTTGTTTATATGTGGTTGGTCAAAGTGCTTGTGGTGTTGTGATTGGGTGGCAGTGATTTTGTGATAAGGATGGTAACATTGATGGGTTGGAATCCATGTGCCCTCTTGTGTTGTGACAGTGGTGGAATTTTTAGAGTGAATGTCAAAAGTTGGGAGTCAGTATGTATTATTTTCTAATGAACTGAAAGAGTTGTTGCATGATAGTGAGTATTTGTGAGACATGCGTGGGGTTTACACAGATGTATGTAAGCCACTTCTGAACTGGCTCAGGTGGTCTCACACTGGCCTTAAAAAATCATGTGTGATTGGTGTAGAACTGCTTTATATTTATGGTGGTATTGCCAGCTAACCAATAGTTGGACTTAACTAAAGGAAGTGTCAGGCCACACACACACTTAATCGCTGGCTTGGTTTGACCAGGGATCCAGCTTATTGTAAATGCTGTGTTCTCAATACACCAATGAACTTCTTCGTATTTATGGAAGCGATAAGTAAGGCGGTTGAAAAATGGCAACTAACAATTTCCATGCATAGTGGAAAATGGGTGTGGCCAGTTTTTCAAATAGGTTGATTTTCCGTCGTCGTCTGTCAACAATTGTCTCTCCGCAAGTCCAATTGCTTTTAATTTTATATGCTGCTCACTTGGGGTGACCTCACTGAAGTTTGTTCAAATTGTGGTGAAATTTGCCTATGTTTTTTGGGGGGGCATTTTTTGCTGTTTTTGGTAAAATAATCTTGTTCTCTGAAACTGCTTGTCCCATTGCTTTGAAATTTAATATGCAGTTTACTTAGGGTGACTTCAGTTAGATTTGTTCAAATCGTAGTGAAATTTGCATATTTGTATTTTTAAGGCAATATTTGTCATTTTTGTTAAAAAAATCTTTAAAAATCTTCTAGCTTTGATGTTTGGTACATATGTCCCTAGGGATGATCTATTTCAGATTTGTTCAAATTGTGCAGAAATATGCAAATTTGCATTTTTAAGGCAAGTTTTCTCTAAAAGTACTGGTCTGATAGTTTTGACATTTGGTATACAGGTTCCTATAGACGAACTTAGTAAGATATATTGAATTTCTGATGATATCTGTAATTTTGTATTTGTGGAGCAATTTTTGCCATTTTTGGTAAAAAAATGAGTATTCCAAAACTACTCATCTGATAGCTTTGAAATTTGGTATATAGGTTTCTATAGATGAACTCAATAATATTTATTGAAATTATGATGAAATCTGCAATTTTGAATTTTTGGGTCAATTTTTTCCATTTTTGGTTAAAAAATGTGTTTCTCAAAAAGTACTGGTCTAACAGCTTTGAAATTTCGTATACAGGTTTCTATAGATGAACTAAATTTGATCTTTTGAAATTAAGATGAAATCTGCAATTTTTAGCTCACATTTGGTTTTACCAATGTGAGTTTATCGTATAGGCTGAAGTCGATGGCGTCTGTATGTACATGTACAGTCTGAACGCTAGGGGTGCAATTTGCATATGCAAATGCCATTTCCTTTCGAACGGCACTCAGCAACTCAGTCTACACTGTGACCGTTGGCTGGCTAACACAGTTTTTCAGTCGCTCCCAAATCCTCATTTTTTCGCCGATAATTATCATTGGAGACCAACTTCATCTCTTCAATTGGATTTTCTGAGAAGGTAAGTGACTTTTCGGGGCTCTGTTTGAAAAATTAAAGTGAATTTTGCGATTTCAGCGATTTTTCATAGTACGATGTTATATGTCGAGCGCGGACTTGTGTTGCTGTACCAACTACGGTAGCATGAAATTAAGGCCCAAAATCAAGCATAGTTCGTGGAATTATACTATAAATTAGCTTTTTACTGCAGAATTTTGTCTGTTCATGCCAGGAATTTGATGTTGGGCGGCAAAGTTCGCCGCTGTGTTTTGCCGCTAAAATCCAATATGGCGCCAAATCAACATTAGTGTACTGTACGTTTACACGTACACTGTGTACTCGCATACGCTCATAGTGAAATAAATCCCCAAAATGTGCGTATTTTTAGGTCAAATGTTACTTTTTTTAGGGAAACTATCATCAAGTGACACTTTTAGGTGTAATACGTAAAATTTGTGTCACAGTTGTTTTTAATTATTTTCCTCTTTTTTTTCAGGGTCATCACAGTCCGAGGATGGCTTCTCGAAGCTTCCAGCCGGGGCTTCCCATAGAAAAACTTGTGCATGTGACCTCATGGTTGTTCACTTTTAACTTTTTTGACGTAATTTTCGTGTCTGATTTGTCTCAGTTTGTTGCAGTCAAGTCTCTGAGGCTTAAGTATTGATCAAACTTCAGGTTTATTTAGAATAAAGCTGTTGTCTTTGCAGTATATTGAATTCAGAACTTATTAATTTCTTTTTAATTTAACCAACACAAAACCAACCGACACGTTCCAATATTTATTGAGAAATTCGTGTCACCCGAGCGGCACTTTCACAGGCTTCATTAACCCCTTGACTACCAAGGCCAATGTATTCCTATATACCAGGCCCCTTATGTAAATATTGATAAAATCTTGGGTGTGGTCATTGCATGAACACTGCTTATAGTAAACATTAAGTAAGTACCAATAAACCATATATTTTCTGAATCAGCATGAAATTTCCCACTTTTTCATACATAAGTTTTGTATTTCCAGGTCACGTGACTGATCACATGACACGTCATGTGACCAGAGTTGGCAAAGAATATGAATATTTGAAGCATCAGTACGTGTTTTGAATCCATAAAATGATGCAAATTTGAATGCAGTTGCAATTTTCATGGCATTGTCTTTACATATATGTAATAATAACTACCCTTTACTTCATTTATAGATGTACCTATTTAAGATTTTTCTCACAAAAGGCAGAGTAAATGAACCATAAACATCAGCATCTGACATGATTCTGTATTTGAAAATCAACACATTTTATATTTGTAAACACCTGCTTTATTGTCTTCCTTGCAGGAACATGCATCTAAAATGGTTATGATTTATCAAAAAATAATTCACAATATTTAAAAATACATTTTAGGGAACAACATATCACATGACCAAACACATGACCAGTCATGTGACCAGTCATATTGATAATATGGCTGCTATAAAATTTCACTGGCTTATAGTAAACAATTGTATTTCCTCTAGTTTCATTTACGAATATTGCTGTTAATAGAACATATTTACATATAAATCATTTGTTTTCAATAAATAAACATTAATTTCATTAAAAAAAAACCCCATAAACATCTTCGCGATCGTCCGTACTTCTGAAACTGTAAACAATCAGCACGACACTTCACTGATCAGCCTGACCTTTCAGGGTCGAGGTCATGGGTCACGACATTTGCTTCCGGACTTTGGCCATACTCGGACGTACGGGGGCGCAATCACATTCAGGCCAGTTCGGAATACATCAATCTTAGTTGCGCTGCGTGCCGGCGCCGAAACTACGGGATTTTTAGCGACAAAAACGAAGCAAATACGCCTATTTAACTGTGCCGGATATTTCCGGCACTCTAGGTATATGGTAATTCAATATGGCGCCGGAAATATCCGGCGCCATAGGTAGTCAAGGGGTTAAAGGTGAACTTCCCCGATATGCTTGCACATGCAACAACGACATGGACTTCATTCAAAGGTCAACTTTCTCACACGCAAACTTCAACAACGAGATTATAGAAAAAAAAGATATATCTCGTATAAAGAAAGATGTTAATCTCACCAACCGTCAACGATACCTCACCGATAAAGATAAGGGGAATGACATAAGAACAAAACTGGTTTACACAATGACCTTCAGTCCATTCATCAAAACCAGTCAAATCAAACAATGTCTAACAAAAAATTGGAAAATAATAGAAGCCGATCAAACACTGGCCAAAGTTTTTCCAGAAAAACCTATCATAGCATACAAAAGGAATAAAAACTTAAGAGACATCCTCGTTCAGGCACAAATCAAGCACGAGGATAAAATAAACACGAACGGTCTGACCAACAAACCACTCAAAGTTCAGACCACAACATATCCATACTAGCATCTCTAGTTGATGAACAATCGCTACTATCAAATTAACATGTGGGATAAATAGCTCCAACACATAACCGGTTCTTTCCCGGGGACCCAGATCACATGACCAGGGTCAAAGCACTATCGATTCACCGGTGTCTCGCCATATTTCACATTGATCGAATCAATATACCGCATCACTATCAAAGGTAGAAAACGATGTGTAAAGTTGCTCTCATTTTCCTATATATAGAAACAGACTTCAAGATACATAAAACAATTTATAAATTCTAAAATTCTGAGAAAAAAATATACTAAAGAACTGTAGTTGTAGTTAACATAAATTATTCTCGTTTGTAGAGGCCATCTAATCTGTGGTGAATGTATAATGCCCACTGTATCAAGTACTAGAAAACGGCATTCATAGGTGAAATTTTTAGACGAAGTTTCGCCAAGGGTCTATTGAAAAGTGTACCATTTCCAGTAAAATAGCTCTGTGAAGTTAAAAATTGGTATACACAATCAATTGTTACTGAAAAAGACACTGCTGAAATTTGATTGGTGTTCAAGACCCGGAAGACCATTTACTAGCCCCGTTTCTCCTTCATAGACAGACCCAAATCGTGTTATGCAACAGAAACTACTCCGTATACACATCGCCAATCTTTTGAAGGTAGGTTATTTTTACATGACAAACTGTTTATATCAGAAACAAATTCCTAAAAAACACATATTACCTATAACATTCACTCAGGTCCGCGGTATAGCGTGAATATAGGCATGTTTAGGCGACCCATGCTTGTGTGACCCCCGCGTACTACTGCGACCTTTGTTTTGAAATGAAAACGAGGCTATTTTTCTGAGGGCGCTGTTCAAATTACACCCCCAGCATTCAGACTGTGTATGTGTGTATGTATGTATGTATGTACAGTACTGCTGCACGTTTCAGCTTGGTATTTGGGTGTGGGATGCATCCTGGGCTATAGATGGGATTTTGTTCAAATGAAGTCTGCATTGCCGAAATTATGCAAATGAGCTTACAAAATGTGAAAATGGTTGAGAATTAATAACTCAAGAACCGCTATTTTGATTGCTTTGAACATTTGTGTGCAAGTACCTTAGATTAACCTTATACAGTTTTATGAATATTGTGAAGATATCCTTAATTTTGTATTTTTGCTGAATTTTTTGTGATTTTTCTCCAAATTTTTAGCTACTATAGACTATAGTCTATAGAAGCTATTGGGATGGGTATCCGTCCGCCGTCAGTCTGTATGTATGTATGTATGTATGTATGGTATGTATGGCCGTTTGTGAGGCGTCCGTCCACTCAAATATCTTGAGAACCGCAGTACTTACTGATTTGATATTTGTTGTGTAGATGAAAAATATGATTTTGAGAAACTATTTTTTTTAATTTTTTGATATTGTTGAAAATAGGCAAATTAATGCCAAAAAGGTGTTTTTGGTAAAAAATCTTCTTCATAACCGCTGGTCAGACAGCTTTGTTATTTGGTATACAGGTCCCTAGGGATAACCCAACTTAGATTTGTTCAAATTGTGATAAAATATGCAAATGTGTATTTTTAAGGAATTTTTTTGTCATTTTTGGTCAAAGTTTGACTTACATTGTATGTAATTCTTGTACTGTACAAACTCTATCAATTCACCCAGAAAAAATAATTAATATGATTTTAAATAATTGAATTAATTAGGAAATCATCAAAGCCAAAATAATTTTAGTGTGGAATTAACAGAAAGTTCAACTTTTTTTGACAGTTCATAGTGAATTGAGGATTAGAACATGTAAAGGCAACTTTCCTGAATCCCAACGTTGATATATTCTGAACCACCATTTATGTTATCTAAAAGAAATTGCTCATAATAGTTTGTCATGATAGGGTGGTCAAATAAATAGAGATAGAGAAAGTTCTAATTTCCATTTATGGTTGACTTGGTAAGGATAAAATAAGATTACTTTTTGAGGAAAAAAATAGAGTGGTCAATTAAAAGAGTGGTCAAAGTGATAGGGTTTTTATGGTAAAGCTGGGCTGTAAGATTCCTCATGTGCTATTTATAGCAATTATGCAATCTGTGTAAACAGTGCAATGAAAGTGTAACATGATTCCTTATAATGCTTTTGATGACCTTGAACTTCTTAAGTTTCAAACATTTGTCTCTTCAGTGTGCTTTCTCTTAGAGCATACAGTCTCAACTTATTCAACAGAACTTACTTACAATGTTAATTTGAAAGTTAAAATTTGCTTGGTTAATAGGATGAAAATCCTGATGTTAAAAGATAACCAGCTCAAGATTCTGACAGATATGCTGTTTTTTTATGACGTAAATCTTGATTTAAGCAAGTCTTGTTTACTTTAATTAGAATGTAATTAACTCTCGTTTATTTGCTATTATAGACTAATATAGTCTGATGAAATATGTAAATCTGTATTTTTACAGAATTTTTTTCCATTTTTGGTCAGGCCATCCTGAAATGAGCTATCAAAGATATCCACCTTCTTCATCAATACATGTGTCACAAAAGGTTATTCTCTACATAACACAGCAGAGCTCTGTCAACTGTTGAGTCGCTTGTTTTTTCAAAACCGCTGGTCAGACAGCTTTAATATTTGGTTTACATGTCTCTAGGATGACCTTCGTGAGATAATTTCATAGAGTCAGGAAATACTTAATTTTGTATCCATGTCTATAGTAGCTTCAGGGACTTTGGCCCTATGTTCAGTAAAATTCTTCTTCTCTGAAACCGGCGGCCCAATCGCTCTCAAATTTGGGTTGTCTCTTTGCAAGGGTGTTACTCTTCTAATTTGTTAAAATTATGACAAAATTGGGAAAATTACTATTTTTGTGCAATTTTGTCGGTTTTGGTCAAAATATCTTAGACAGTGTTTCCTTTTTAAAACCCCTGGACAGACAGCTTTCATATTTGGTACACAGACGTACAGAGATGACAATAGTTAGATATGTGGAAATTGTCCTGAAATATAAAAAATTGTATTTTTAAGACAATATTGTCATTTTTGGTCAAGAAAACTTTATCTCAACATTACTTGTTTGATAGCTTTGTAATTTGGTATAAAGTCCCTTGTTTGATAGCTTTGTAATTTGGTATAAAGTCCCGAAAGATGTTATTAGATAAATTTTCTGCTCAAAGTGTTGGGAAACCCCAAAATTTGTATATTTTAGGTACTTTTCTCAGTTTTGACCTTAAATGACCTATACTAACCCAGGATATGTTGTGAGACAATTTTGAAGGCTGTGAACATAATTTTGTCATATTTGATACCAATTTGTAGGAAAATTTGATCCAGAAAACAAAGCTGAGGTGTTTTTTTTTCATTTTGGACCAATTTTTGCAACTTTCCTATGTAAGACATACAAACACTGATGAGAAATTTGGATCCAGGATAATTCCAGATGTTGTAATCACCACCCACAGTGGAAGGCATTTCACTATCTGTAACTAACTTAAGTGCTGTTTACATTTGAATAAAAGCACTCATAGCATTAATTAAAACATCCCCAAAGTTGTAAATATACTGCCAGCTGGTTTTATGTAAACATGGTCAACCAAGGGGTGGAACATTTGATATTCAGGACGGGGTAGGGGATAGAAGATTGATGAGGTAGCATTCCTTTTTAAAAGATCCCTTTTAAATTTTTTCCTACTCTTTTTTCCCCACTCTCCCACCTTTTCTTTTTGTCAAGCTTCTCTGGCTAATTTTTGTTGACATTTGCTTATGTATGTAGGATCTGCTTGTCCCATTGCTATAGAATTGATATGCATGTTCCTAAAGATTACCTCCCCCTTACCTAAGTTGCAGACCTTACTTGCTTTTGTCATTCTTGTTTTTCTGGTTGATCTTTGGTACCATACTGGTATGTACCAGTTCTGATAAAATGTGAGCGACACCGTATAATTGTGGTATTTTTTTGAAACTCTCAGAAAAATCACATTTTGATTCTTCATCGGATATTTTGTCAATAGATTTTTTGATCAGATCCATTAACTGCGCCTTTGTTTTATTCTCAATTGATTCACCCTTCATGCGATCTTCAGCAGAGACATAAATGGGGGTCAACCTATGACGAATACTGGCTTTTGCAGCACCACCTAGTACTACCTCTTCAAGAACCAGTTTTCTGTTGCCTTCACAAGTTGCCGTAAGATCTTTTAGCGCATCATCAAGCTGATTACCACTCAGACTGACATGTTGTTTTTCCTCTGTTGGTGTCGTAAGGTACCTATAAAAACATGAGATTTAGGCATCATCAGAAAAGTTTGATACCGATAAGGTTGATATGTACACAAAGTGATGGCCTGCATGCATTAGGGGATGTTTCCATCTAAAAAACAATGCATACTCAATGCACATTTACCCCTTGAAATAGGGGTTTCAGGGGTATGGAGCTCCTAATTAAAGTTATTTGCCATCTCGTAAGCTGTTTGCAATATGTGATTAGAGATAGCGATTAAGTGGGTGTACAGGGAAGATATCTCTGCCTTACACACTTCACTCATATAGATAATCGTTCGCCTTGAACTTTTTTGAACATTGTACCCTAATTTTCACAGAATAGGACCTATAAATATACTACAAGCCATATGTTAGTTCAAATTAATAAAGGTACGAACAAATTCCGATGTCCTGAAATGATAATACTGTTGTCAAGGTTTACACAAGAGATGAGTTTGTGCCGCTTCACTGTACAATACACTTGGCATAAAAGTAGTACCGGCCAAGCTATTGGTATCTGAAGTTGTTGACTAAGCGTTATGTAATGTCTGATTATATCTGATATAACTACTTTAGATTGCATATTATCAGTGCAGAAAGAGCCCAAAAAAGTGCACAGTTTTGCAGGCATCCCGTCATGGATGCAGGCAATTTACACATGATGGTGGATACAATTCTCTTGAATACATTGATTAATTGTCATGACTTACAACAGTTTGATACCAAAAAAGTAGCTTATTCTCAAATTTGTGTAGAGTATAAAGTAATGTACACAACAGCTTGCTGAAGTATGGAAATATATGTGCAGGTGTTTTCTAAATAGAAATTTACATGATGCAGAAAAATACCCTGGGAACACAATTTTCAGTACTTGCCTGCTAGTGACACTCTAAACATATCACTTCTGAAGTTCCATTGTGAAACAGACTTACTCTTCTTTTCGAAGTTTAATGCGCCAAGCAGCAACTTCTTCCTGTTTTTTTAATCTGGAGGGATTACTTGAACTTGATTTTTCTTCTACTTTAAGTATTTCTTCTATTTTCTTTCTAAGCTGTAAGATAAAAAAAAAATGTGTGTTAATCAACAAAAGTCCTGTATCTAATCATAGTGTACAAATCATGAATAATCAATTTATACTAGTATTACAATTAATCCAGCTCCCAGCATCATGTTAAGCGTGAAAACTACTCTATATATGCATGGACAAAAATAAACATAGGGCCAAAGTCCCTGAAGCTACTATAGACATGGATACAAAATTAAGTATTTAATGACTGTATGAAATTATCTCACTAAGGTCATCCTAGGGACATGTACACCAAATATTAAAGCTGTCTGACCAGCAGTTTTGAAAAAACAAGCGACTCAACAGTTGACAGAGCTCTGCTGTGTTATGTAGAGAATAACCTTTTGTGACACATGTATTGATGAAGAAGTGGATATCTTTGATAGCTCATTTCAGGATGGCCTGACCAAAAATGGAAAAAATTCCGTAAAAATACAGATTTGCATATTTCATCAGACTATATTAGTCTATAATAGCAAATAAACGAGAGTTAATTACATTCTAATTAAAGTAAACAAGACTTGCTTAAATCAAGATTTATGTCATAAAAAACCAGCATATCTGTCAAGTTATAAAGAATCTTGAGCTGGTTATCTTTTAATATATTATTTTCATCCTATTAACCAAGCAAATTTTAACTTTCAAATTAACATTGTAAGTAAGTTCTGTTGAATAAGTTGAGACTGTATGCTCTAAGAGAAAGCACACTGAAGAGACAAATGTTTGAAACTTAAGAAGTTCAAGGTCATCAAAAGCATTATAAGGAATCATGTTACACTTTCATTGCACTGTTTACACAGATTGCATAAGTGCTATAAATAGCACATGAGGAATCTTACAGCCCAGCTTTACCATAAAAACCCCATCACTTTGACCACTCTTTTAATTGACCACTCTGTTTTTTTCCTCAAAAAGTAATCTTATTTTATCCTTACCAAGTCAACCATAAATGGAAATTAGAACTTTCTCTATCTCTATTTATTTGACCACCCTATCATGACAAACTATTATGAGCAATTTCTTTAGATAACATAAATGGTGGTTCAGAATATATCAAAGTTGGGATTCAAGAAAAGTTGCCTTTACATGTTTTCATCCTCCAAGATGGTAAGCATGGTAAGCAAACTGGCTTTGATGATTTCCTAATTAATTCAATTATTTAAAATCATATTAATTATTTTTTTCTGGGTGAATTGATAGGGTTTATACAGTACAAGAATTCCATACAATGTAAGTCAAACTTTGACCAAAAATGACAAAAAAATTCCTTAAAAATACACATTTGCATATTTCATCACAATTTGAACAAATCTACGTTGGGTTACCCCTAGGGACCTGTATACCAAATAACAAAGCTGTCTGACCAGCGGTTATGAAGAAGAAGATTTTTTACCAAAAACACCTTTTTTGGCATAAATTTCCCTTTTTCAACAATATCACAAAATTAAAAAAAAAACTTATTTCTCATAATCATATTTTTTTTTCTACACAAAAAATATCAAATCAGTAAGTACTATGGTTCTCAAGATATTTGAGTGGTTGGACGCCTCACAAACAGACAGACATACATACATACATACATTGTACAGACTGATAACGGACGCCGGACGGATTCCAATCCCAATAGCTTCTATAGACTATAGTCTATAGTAGCTAAAAATGGTGAAAAATGACCACTTATGACAAACAAGGAAATCAAATGACCTCTGTAAGGTTGTCCAAATTTCTGAAGGTTCTTATCCATTCATCTGCAAACATAGCTCCTGCAGACCATCTCTTTAAGGCTTTGTTGACCTCCTCAAGACGTGCATCCATATCTTCTCTAGTGGTCAAATTGCCAGACACTGATACACTCTCCAAAAAAGACAATAATTCTGGTGGCATCATCATTCTGTAAGCTCTGGAAATAATAGTACACAAGCTTACACAAAAGTCATAGCAAACATGAAGTTCTCCTTTTGAAATGAAGTAAAATTATGGCCACATACATTAAAATATGACTTCTGGGGCAATTTGAGAAGTTATGACCTGAAAGCATTGTCAGTAAATAATGGCAGCTTCTGGTGTAAAAGGTAGGTAATTCATTTGTAGTGACCGCATATTTTACAGTGTTACATAACTAGTGAATAATTAATAATATTGCTGTGTTGATCTTCAATACAGTATGAATTCAGGTTTTGTAGCACTCTGAGATCAACTAATTGAAACTACAGCATGAGCTTTCGGGAACATGCAGTCTCCTTCATCAGATACACACTAGGTCCGTATAACATATAAAAGCACGTATGTATGTATGTATGTATGTATGTATGTATGTATGTATGTATGTATGTATGTACACGTATGTATGTATGTAATGTGCATCTGATGAAGGAGACTGCATGTCCCCGAAAACTCATGCTGTAGTTTCAATTAGTTGATCTCACAGTGCTACAAAACCTGAATTTATAACTAGTGAAAGTACATGTAATGTGTATGTTATATTTAAAAGCTATATTTCAAATACTGAACAAAAATATAGAGGTAAGTAAACATACCGATCAAAAAGGTCTATGAGTTGATACTTGGAATCCCTTGACTTACTCCACATAGGAGAAAACACCAGGGAGGCTGCAGTTATAAGATCTGCTCTGTTAAGACGTACACCCATCCTGTATACAAGTATAGCACCAGCATACCTATAGGTTTGCTCAAACATATAGGTGTAGTTAGAATTTGTAGCTCCCGCAGCAAAGTCAATGAAGTTATTTACAGAAGTTGACTGTTTCTTTGCTAGGCAACAACGTACATAGGGCAAGAGTAATTCTCTGATGTTCCCCTGAACAGCTACATTTAGTAACTGCCATGCAATGTGGTGATCTGCACCACTCTTGGCATACTGCTGTGCTCTTTCTGTTGTGAAACCCATTTCAAAGGCCAAATCTGACATGAAGACATCCCAGTTGAGAGCAAAGAAATTCCTCACCATGTTCATTTCTATATGGAGTTTGCCTGGGCTAAGAATAACCCAACCAAATGTTAGTTCTGGCTTGGGAAGTGGACAGAATGGATGATGTTTCAGAAAATGCCTTTCATACTGTTGCATGCCCCACACTTTTTCAGTACACAGGCCACAGTAGAATGATTCTGCAATCAATGTCCTTGCAATCATATAAGGAAGCCCATCCATAGTTACTTTCAGCCAGCGACGTTTCCCATCAATGTCAGAGTCACTTGATCCAGCAGTGTAAACATTACCTGCTTCACCAATCTTGTGCAAAACCTCAGTCACTGTTTTGTGAGAGTTTGGATTAACAAATATCGGTTCACTGCATGATATTTTGACTGGTTTTCCTGAATGTCCTGACTCTAGGTGACTGTACATGGAGGCAACATCATCATCTGCTTCAACCACCCTTGCTTCCTCTCCACTTTCAGATATTGTTACAATGAATGCTTTCATTTTGGCATTTTCCTTTGGTGTTCTGACGAGCATTGTCCCAAGAGACTCCTTTCCTACAATCAATGATATTGTAAAGAGATGTCACAAACCATAAATTATGTGCTTGCAAAGACTTTTTTAACCAAATAGATGACAAGGTTACCACACTGCTTGCATACATGTTCAACATCTTATAAATTATTTTAACAACCACTCATACCTGTAAGTCTTTCTGTAGACTCCTTGAAATTAGCTCTGCATCTTTCATTTGGACATATTCTTGCCGTCTTCTTCATGGATGTGTCGCATACTGGACATATCTTTGTGTGCTTTGCTTTTCTGATTTCCTCAACACGCTTGTCTATATCATCCACTACCTTGTCTGGCTCCACAAACTGCTGCATTACAACTTCTTCAAGAGCACTTTGGGTCATTCGTTTTAGCTGCAATGGTAAAGGCATTTTATTCATATATTTGCACTACAAACACTACCATGAAATTTTCCCGAGGAGTTGACTTGAGCACAACTCAACATAAATGTTACAAACAAGAAAATATCCCTGTGAAGTAGTATACATGTACTTACTTCTTTCCTAACTAGCTGAAATGCATGTAACAGTCTGGTTCGATCTAAGATCTTAATAGAAAGCATCTTCTTTGTATCTTCACTGTTGTGGGCTTCCAAATATTTCATCCAGCTTCTACAGGGAAACAATACTAGTGTGAGTAAAGAAACATTTGGCTTTTGACTTTTTTCTGTACAGAATCACATATTGCCATCAAACATTAACTGTAACAATAATACATGGTTAGACCCAATCAAGCAATTCTTGCTACTTTCAGTGCTTTTGCTGCCTAGGTGAGTGATAAAAATCTAACACAATGATAACAATGTCATATCCTACTTTTAAACTAGAGCATTTAAAATTGCTTTTGTTCAATTTGTTTGATTAGTGAATTATTGTACAGGATCGGTCAATGATGTGTTTACCACTTCAAGGGCTATGCCACCATGTGTTATGGCATTTAGTCAACCAGACTCATTCATTATCTGTAAAATAGGTTTCAAAATAAAATAAAATGCTTATCTTATAATCCTGGTAGAACACATGTGCAGCACTGGAGACCACAGTGGAATTACAATGCAAATCTTACCTGGGTGCCAAACTTGGTTTCAGTTGAAGTCCACCACTTCCCATCACTGTGTAACACACACTGGTGAGGATAGACACCCTTGGTTTTCCTCCAGTTTTGACCTCATATTGCTTCTGTACTATTTGATCATTGTCAAATGCGATGGATAGATCACCAGCAGGTAGCTTAATTGGGTCACTACACATTGAACCAAGCCAATTCCTAAAGGTAGACCAGCTACCACTTGGACTGACCTTACTTATTACAGTTAGAACCATAGCACTTCCAGTGGCAGCATACAACAATAATGCCACCAGAAATGAGAATGGTGCAATGAGACCAGGGCACACAATCCTATACAACTGCTCAATAATCATCATCTTTGCTGCCATGGTAACCGCTACACCAGCACCAGTTTCAAGTCCTTCTAACACATTTCTGATCATCGGGTTTCTCAACTTGTAGTACACTTCTGGATCAAAATGTACACAGTTTGAAAGGTCTCTGTAGGTCTGATCAAATGAGTGGAAATCTTTTGCAATATTCTTGGCTTCAAGCTGAAATATGTTTTTAGTGATCTTCTGCTTTATTTCGGATTCAAGGTGGCTTGTGTCACATGTGTCTGTGTGTACAGTTACTGATGGTGGAGTCTGAGTCCCTATGCTTGTATGCAAAACAGAACATCTGTCACACTGACATGCTGGTTCATCAGTATTACTCAATTCGGCATAACTGTGGTCTTGGGCTGAAGTCTCAGTGAAGCACAGTTCACATGTGTCATTATGAGGAGTGTAAGTTTTCATGACTTTATCAGTTTTGTATCTTTTGTTGTTTTCCATACACGATTTATGGTAATCTAATAATCTCCTGCATGTGTGACAGACATAAATAGGATGCACTTCTTCTGCGTCCTTTCTGATATCCACATTCCATGTATTCTCAATGACAGATGTGTAATCACAGACGGGGCGGGCCCTTGCAAAATCTGTTATTTCTGAGGTACATATCCTGCACAAAGTTGACAACATGAAGATGTGGTTGGTAGCTTCTTCATCTAAATCTGGTTTCAAGGAAACGAATTCAGACAGTCAGATCACACAGATAATTTCAATCACAAAATAATACTTTAATGTTATATATAAATATATATATGTACTACAAATGACATAAATACTTGAGTTAAATAATACATGTATCAAGAAAACTAACAAAAATAAATGCTTTATAGAATAACCTTTGTTGCTTTGTACTGTTCAAAGTTTCAGAACATTTGTCTTTTCTTTCTGGAATGTAATGTTGCGACACATACTTGTATACAGATGTACTCAAAATGACGAAAATTGAACTGTAGTACTGGTTTCCACTTCTTGCTACACAGAAAATACACTTAAACCTGACTGTGATAAGGTAAACTACCCTAATTTAAAATAGTAAAATAATAACACTAGCTAAAAGAACACAAACTGATCCTAAACTAAGTTCCAGTAAATGTCATAAATGTCAGCAAATCTTGTCAGTGGCCAAGAAATCTACTCTAAACGGTGTGCCATACCAGCCATATCCTTCAATGTTTCATCAAGTGAATTGATAACGGCTTCCGTGCTACTGGGTGCAGTATACACATGGTAAATGCAGGATACAATGGCCCCACCACCAGGCTGATCCTTCCCCTTGGTCTTCTTGGTAAATCGCTGATGCTGAGGAGGTGCTCTACTTGGACCAACATATTCACCGGTGTACTGACTGCTTGAAAAGTGAAAAAATACAGCGACATAATAGCGACATAATGTTACATGAATATCAAAGTCATATCTTCTGCAACAATAAGAATTTATGTTAGACATTTAAATTCAGGCAACCTTTCCTTAATTTTTCAAAACATATATATTTAGTAAGGCAATAACCAAATACACCTAGGAAAATAAAGTTCATTATTTTTAAATGACACCATAGAAATATGTTCAATACCGCCTCCTTTTTGTATAGATAAGGTTTCATATTAGGAGGGAATGAAACACATACCACTGAATTTTAGTTATTAACTCCTTTTCCAGTAGTTCCTTAAATTTTCCACACAGGTTGGCAGGTACTCTTCCAACTTGTTTTCCTGCGTTGTCCTTTACCAACTGTACAGGACCTCTTCTGTTACCTTCTCTTGCAATCAAGGAGTGTTTTTCAGCAGGAATTGTATCCAAGGGAGGAAACCACACTCCTACAGCTGAAGCATCATATTGGTTATTCTCTTCCAACTTCACTTCTAACCAGACGTCAGGGTGTGGTTTGATGCGGAAAACATGATATCTAGGTTGAAAACAATGTGAAATTTTACTCAAGAGAGGAGTAGTGTTTATATGTATTAGTATTGGTACTGGGATGTCATTGTGTTTTTCATAATTGTTCATTTCAAGTATTTTAAACTGACATCTAGTAGATAACAAAATATTTGTTTACAAACATCACAGGCCTTGCCCCTCGTAAGAAACATTTTTGGAAAACAAATCGGATATTGCCATTGGTCAAAATCAACATGAAGCGTGTTAATATTTTAGCATTGTCCGTAACTTACCCTCTGATGCTACTTTCAATTCTTACGTCACCCTGTCTTGGAACGTCAGATTCTGTCAAATAAAGAAAAATAGAGTAATAAACCCAAACGGTTCTGTTAAAATCATTGTCTGCTCGCACGGGTTATTGGATACGTATTCCGGCCCCGTACTGCCATATGAAACAAAGGGTCATGATGACCACGTTATGCAATGATGAAACAGGGCAGTGGGTCAAGAAAATCTGCAATGAACATGATGAAATCGATAAAATTCGGATTTAACGGCACCAATATCAAAATGAGCAATCACACTCGCAGCCGATTGTCTCGTGTACGCTCCACATATAAGATATCAACACAACATGACACATTACAAGGCTTTCACGTATTTTCACCCTCGCTCCATCTCGACGTGCCGTACATCACAGAAAAGCTGAGTTTTTATTGCGTCTGATTATGTAATTTCCCGTTTTTAGCGCGAACACGTCCCAAGAAAACCAAGGATGAACAAATGGTCTCTCTACTAGGGGTTCACATGTAAAAATGGGCCGCCATTTTCCATCTATAGCCTGTGATTTACGATCGATTGTCACTAGCATAAATTAAACTTACCTCTCTCAGCAGTCGCCATTGTGTTGACTGACCTTTCCACTCATAGACGATGCACGAACATATCCGAATGATTGGGTTGTAGGCATTTAAACCAGACCGAAAAGTCCCGAACCAAAATCTTTTGGCCATACTGTCGCATTGACAATTAATATTCATGAGGCGATGCCCTCGGTTATGAGCATGCGCAATATGTGTTTTTTGCTCTCTTATTTTAGAGAGAACACGAACTGATACACACAGATGCCATTTTGCCACCTTATAAGAATACCTCCCATTTGCATATATACATATGCATATATGGGAGCTAAAAATCAATGTCCGAGGTGGTTTTAGGCCCCCCAAAAAATTGTTTGTTTCTGGTCATTGACACTTGACAAAAATGACGAAATTTTTTTTTTTTAGGGTCCTTTTATTATGTATTTGAAAACTTTAAAGTTCACACAATACAGAGATCAACAGTTAATGTTTTCACTGCCTGGAAAGTAGTCCTCTTTCACATTTTTCAAATTGTTAGCACAATAGTTAAAACAGATAATGTATTCCTCTGTCTGAAAAGTAGTTCTTTCTGACAACTTTCAAGTTCGCACAATAGTTCAACAGTTTTATGTTCGAAAAGTACTTCCTCTTCCTTTTTATAATTTTTTGAAGAGTCTCAAAACAGGTAGTACATGTTGGATATATTTCTTCAGCTTTTTTCCCTGATACTTTATCTGGACTGGCACAGCGGCAGCACATTGCTGGAAAAATCGCTGAAGAATAAGTATGGAATTTCCACAGGATGATTGCACTGCAGGTCAGCTCGAATAAACACCCTGGCAAAGATGTGGTTTTCCTGTCCTTCAGGAATAAAGGCACCCTGGGTTGAACCATAGGCTCGCCATTCCTCCTTATTGATCCAACTCTACAAAAAATTGAGAAATATAATGAGTTTCAATAGACAAAGAAAAATATCGACAAATTTTCCTAGCTGCTAAAATAATTAATATACATCACAGTACAGACTCATGTTCAGCCCTATCCATTCTTGCATCAATCAAAGCACAAAATTATTTTGTCAATAAAAAAGCATTACTATCACAATGCACAGGAAAAAAACACAATTTACTACATTTGTAAATACACACATTTAAATATTGAGCCCTACCTGCTCCAGAATGTTGAAAAGTAGCTGTGCTAGGTTCCTGAGTTCATCCCCTTCCAAGCTTTTCATCACATGTCTATGAGAGGCTGGTATGTAATTGTATCCTTGAAACATATCATACTAAGAGGGAATATAAACACTGCTGCACACTGTTTCACATGATGAGGGTCAATTAACCACAGTGCATCACACTTTACTTTAACAAACTGGTCCCAAGGCTTTTAGTTACTGCTGACATCCCGTCTGAGATTGTTCTCTATTAGCCAATTGACCATATCGTTATGAAGTTTAAATCTAGCATTTTGTCTGTCCAATTGCCTCAGCAACAGCCAAACTTTCGAGCTGACCCCATAGCACTTTAAATGCGTTCTGTACTGGCGTCTTGGTTACATCATCAGTCTTATCAAAACTGTCTCTCAGATTGAATGTCATGTACACTTTCCAAATTCTGACACGTCTCCAACTTGCGCTGTCATTGGAGCCAACTGGGACTGACCTCATATATCCTGGCAACTTTCGCTTCCACTGAACAGTCACGATGCTCGTCGGTCAAAACAAATCCCTTATGAAAATTTTCTGTAGAAATTCTATTGAAATTGATGACAAAATTCAATTAAAGTGATACAGAATTTCTACAGAAATTCTACTGAACCTTTATGGAAATTAACGGAGTTTAATGGAGTTTTGGCCCCCTTTTTCTGTAGAAATTCAACAGAATTTCTGTATCATTTATGTAGAATTTACAGAATTTCGATACACGTTCTACAGAATATCTGTAGCACTATATTGAATTTATACCACATTCTACAGAATTTTTATGTAGAATTTCTGTAGAACTATATTTAATTTCTGCACTCTTTTACAGAAGTTTGTTTGTCTTATACGAGTTCAATCTCTTAGAAAGTATGACAACAATATGTGTTAAACTTTTATTAAGGAAGGAGTACCACCTTATGATATTGCCATAGATACCAATGCAATGAATTACTGCAAAACTCACAAAAAATCAGGCACCAAGTAAATTATAAACATGTAGTTTATTTCTAAAAGAATTATGATTAACAATCGTTCGAAACTTGATGAAACATACAGGGACTACAAAATATAAAGCAACCTACACATATGAATGCAAGGCCTACCTCTCCAGTCTAGCAGTTTTGAGTTGTCAACTCAGCCAAGTGCATAATTAAAGTGTTGTGTATCTTAACTCACGTAATTTTCAGTTGATGCTGCAATGTGGATCCTTACAGTTGTGACATATTAGTGAGCTCCCTTCTCCATAACACTGTTAGAATCTGCTAATGGACCTTGGATCCTAATGTTCCATGCAATTTGGAGTTGAACTTTAGTACTTTTCATAAGAGCCATGTGCACTGTGGACTGCCTCAAGTTCAAATGAATAATGCGTGGCTACACTATTATGTAATCAGCCCATTGTAAAGGCAGGAAACTATTTGCATAACAAAGCAAAGGCACAGGTCAGCTCACTTGACCTAGGATCTAACAAAGAGAGTCAGGTTGGTCTGTGTACAGTCATGAAATGTACAATGGCAAAAGGAATGGTACAATTGAAACTGTATACATTTTCCTGGCACGTGTGTGTAAATGAAAATAACTTTTCAGAATTAAAGGGTACACGAGAATGTGCTTAGAACTCTCCATAGGTATATGTCACTACCTTTTCCATATTGAAACCAGCTATATATATGTCACTGAGTTCTTATCAAAGCTCATGCCAACATGCAAAAACATGAACTTAAGTCTGAAACAGTGTAAACTGTGGGAAAAAAAAAACAGAAAAAAAATTTCCACAAAAGCTATGGAACTGAAAAATTCCATAAAAAATATGTTTATTTCTGCAGATTTTCTACAGAAATTATCAGCAAACTTTCTATAGAATATCAGAGTTCAATAGAATATCTACAGACTATTTTCGTAAGGGATAGGTCGCCAGAATTTACGATACCACGAGACAGATCCTCGAACAGTTTTATGCAGCGTCAATGATACAGAAACATCGACACACGGTCCCTCTGGACCATGGTTGACGAGACCAAAGGGCTTCAGGATCTTTAACCCCTGGGTTATAACATATCAATGCCTTGAATAGGAATTGACATGCTATGTAAACGGAGGTCGTCCAATCTTGTTTCTGGAACGCACCTCCGTTATAGGATGTCTTATGGGAGAAACTACCCAAACCCCCTGCTCGGTACCTGCTAATTAAACCTGCCTGAAGTGCAATGGGGTTTGGGAAAAGTACATGTTTTGGAACAAAAAAGGCCTAAAATGTGGTTATCATTTGACCTCGGAGCACGCCACCACACGGCGAATGAGAACTGCTTCAAGAGACTTGAAGATTCAAAAAAAAAGTCTCGACGCGCACACTTTGAAGTGACGCGCGCGCTGACCAGAAACAAACCAAATTTTTTTTTTGCCTTAATATACCTTCATATTTCCAAATAATGTTCGGAGTAATAGAATGTGCAAAACAGTATTATTTTTCAGATTTCCAAATAATGTCCGGAGTAATAGAATGTGCAAAACGGTATTATTTTTCAGCATAGGACATCATATGTACTGAAATATGTCCCCCTGTAGGGCTTCCTTGGGGCTGTCAATTAGGCACAAGACCAGTAATTTATTTCCGATAGGCACAGTAGCGTTGAGCTCAATTTTCCTATTTTAAAATATTCAGCGGCAAGAATCCTCTTAATAGGTGATAGGTCAGTGTCAGCTTGACTGCTGATGAATTTTTCATGTGGGCAAGTCCACAGAAATTTTGAGATAGCGATGAAAATAGCGCCCTCAGTGGTGTTTTTGACAAAATTCAGGCTTATTGTTATGATTTCTATGGGCCCTAGAACTCCTCATATTACCAATCAAATGCTTCAGCCATTATTCACAACAGTCTGCATTTTCATTCAGGCAGAACAATATCTTTACAAAAATACTTGACATCAAAGTTCAAACTAAACAAACATCCATGCAGGTACCGGTATCAAAACTTCATGATCTGCACTATTTTTCTTCCGAACTATCTTCGTGGGTAACGAACCCAGAAGTGAATTAGTGGTCTTGTGCCAATATGATGACATTTATAAGGAGAACCTAGAGCAGCCTGATGGGTCACTGACTGCAGCAGCACAAGAAAACGAACCTGTTTCTACGGAGAAGCCAAATATCAAAGACAATACACCATTGTACCCAGGGGCACCCATAACAGTAGGTGTTAGCATACTCCTGTTATTATCATTTTCAATGCTCCATGGGTTAACCGCGTCTGCCCTTGCCGATTTGTTAACACTTATTGAACTGCATTGCATTGTACCAAATTTGTGCTGCCAGAGTCTGAAATTATCCAAGCGGTTCTTTAGAAACCTAAAATCACCAATCGAACATCTCTACTATTGCATGAAAAGATATATAGGAAATATAGTAACAGAACGGTGTGACTTTTGTTCAACGGATACAACAAAATCAAATTCAACCAGCTATTTTACTGTCCTACCAGTTGTTTGTCAACTGCAGATTATCCTGCAAAGTAGCTGTGGTGCTGTACGTGGCATCTATCAATCGTGCTCAGATGAAGGGTTATCGCCAAGGAACCACTGCGAGTCACCCCATAGACTTTTTCGGTGGTTTAGTATGACACCAATCGGTGCAGTGATTTAGCTCGCAAAACAATGGAATATATTAGTCTTTTAATAAATGAACCTGTGTTATATGTATTATTGTCTATTTGAAGTCATATTTATACAGAACTCATTCCTGGGTTTGGTACTTAAATTTCAGTGGTTGTGTGGTGCCTTAGAGTGTCCAAAGGCTGATTAAGTAATACCCTACCGACAAAAGTTTCTTTCCATGTACTCGCAAGTTTTTAAGGTGTGAAATGCATGTAACGTGTAATGGTACACGCAATTGCCGTAGTGTCACACGCAGTACTTTTAACACGCACGTGTTTTATTGCCGAGGGAGATATACCCACCGCCCAGTTGTGGTGCGCCACCAACGGTGGGAAACTAGGCTCGTAAACGTCAGTCCCTGTGTTCATTTGGTGCATGCAGTGTGGTTCTACATTTTGTGAACACTGAATTAAATACGGTATGCTTGTTTACATAAAAGTCGTAAAATACTCATCTTTGTCTGTTATTTTGTCTCAAAATTACACAGAACTCTTCCTGTAGCTTGAATTCTTACAATGTCCCATCGATCGTCCGCAGTTTATATTCCGACCTTGTAATACAACGACAGTAAGGTATCAGAGTTTACATATTCTTTCCTGGTGGGACTCAAAGTGAACACTGAATTAAATACTGTATGATTGTTTACATAAAACCTTGTTAAATACTTATCTTTTGTCTGTTATTTTGTCTCAAAATTACACAGAAACTCTTCCTGTAGCTTGAATTCTTACAATGTCCCATCGATCGTCCGCAGTTTATATTCCGACCTTCTAATACAACAACAGTTAGGTATCAAACATTTCATATTTTTTCTCGTGTTACTCAAAGTGAACAGAGAATTAATTGTCAACATAAAAATCTCGTTGAATACTCTTGTTTTGTCCGTTATTTTGTCTCCAAATTACACGGCTATCTCCTACCGTAGCTTGAATTCTTACAATGTCCCATCGTCGGCAGTTAAAAATCCGACCTTGTAAAACATCCACAGTACGGTATCAACAATTACACTTTGTTTCCTCGCGGGACTCGAAATGAACACTGAATTAAATACTGTATGTTTGTTTACATAATAACCTCATTAAATACTCATCTTTTGTTTGTCATTTTGTCTCAAAATTACACAGATATCTCTACCGTAGATTGAATTCTTACAATGCCCGATCGTCGGCAGTTTATATTCCGACCATGTAATACAAGGACAGTAAGTTATCAAAGTTTTCATATTCTTTCCTCGCGGGACTCAAAGTGAACACTGCATTAAATACTGTATGATTGTTTACATAAAAATCTTGTTAAAAACTTGTTTTGTCCGTTATTTTGTCTCAAAATTACACAGACATCTCCTCCCGTAGTTTGAATTTTTATATTGTCCGATCAGGTTTCTTCAGCCAAGGCAACAGATTTTGTTTTGTGTAATTATTTTTCTATATTTCAAAATATTTTTTTACATCAATAAACAAGTGACAATCATCTGAACTTGTATAATATAATACTTGGAATTTGGACACTGATGCAAATCCTCATATTTACATGACAGGAAGTGGATTTTGGCAGCAGTAAATGTTGGAAGACACTGCGTCTACACGGACAGGAGTCTTCGAGACTAGACATTGTGTGCGACATTTTAAGTGCAGTGATGGACATTGACGCCGATGAATGAAGACCATCTTGTACAGCGATGAATATCCATTGGTCGGACATTATATGATCCAATATGGCCGTCTTGTCATGGTTTTTTCATGTTGACAGCCATAACTCTGGCAATTCACAAGTCTCAACCGATTTTATTCAAAGCTCCCTTACCAAATTCTCGCCACAAAAGGTATAGCTTAGGTATCTCTTTGGTATACCCGAGGTATACCAAACCACTTCTGGTATACTCCTGGTATACCAGATGAGTACCTATTTTCAAGGTTGATTTTTGATACAGTGTACCAAAGCTGTACCTCAGTAATCAGGTATATATCAGGTATACCTAACATGTACCAGTTCATTTTAGGTAGGAAACAGGTAGTACCTATTATGTACCTTATCTACTGTGCAAAGTAAAGTTCAACTCTGGTACACTATTGGTATACCAGAAATGTACCAATCTGTGACTTAGTATTTTTTTAGCTCCCATAGCCATATGTATATATGGCAATGGAAGCTATTCTTATAGGCTAGGGAAATGTCTGTATGTCTGTATGTCTGTATGTCTGTGTGTCTGTATGTCTGTATGTCTGTCCGTCAACATCAAAAACTCCAAAACCGCTGTACATTTCATCTTGATATTTGGTGTGTACATGGATGATGGGCTGTAGATGAGATTTTGTTCAAATGAAGTTGTCATTGCCAAAAATATGCAAATTAAGTGAAAAATGTAAAAACAGTCAAAATTGAAAAAACTCAATAACCACTGAGCAGATTACATGAAAAATTAGCATGTAAGTACTTTGGCTGACATGAAATGATTGTGCACATCTTGGGTCAGTATCTTGGACTTGCTATTTTTCATGAATTTTTTTGTAATTTTTCTCCCATTTTTGGTCAAAAAATCTCCTGCTCCGAAACCACAAGTCCGATTGATTTGAAACTTGGTATGGAAGTGCATAGGAGTGACCTTTCCCAAATTTGGGCAAATCGAGGTGACATTTGCATATTTTTAGTTTACACGTCCATAGACTCCCATGTATAAGGCAGATCTCCATAGACTCCCATGTATAAGGCCACGAAAAATAAAAATTTAGTTTCTCATCGTATTCATATTGCAAAAAGGATGCAGTGACACAATTTTTAGTCCCCACGGATGAAGTCCAGTGAGCTTATAGATTGGGTCATGTCCGTCTGTTCGTCCATCCGTGAGTCCATCCGTTCACGCAGATATCTCGGATATTTTGACAAAATGTCATGAGACCTTGATGACCTTTGATCTCAAATATACATATTTGTCCATAACTCAGTAACCACAAGTGCTACCACCCTTCATATATGGTTGATGGGACAGCTTATGACGCCACATATTGTACCTCATTAATTATGCACATATCTAATTTTGAGCGAGCCAATAGAGCTAGAGGTCTGATTTTTGGTATATAGGGATAACTTAGCAAAACAATTTTTTTGATAAAATGTCACGTGACCTCGGTGACCTTTGACCTCAAATATACATATTTGTCCATAACTCAGTAACCACAAGTGCTACACCCTTCATGTATGGTATGATGGGACAGCTTATGACGCCACATATTGTACCTCATTAATTATGCGCATATCTAATTTTGAGCGAGCCAATAGAGCTAGAGGTCTGATTTTTGGTATATGGGGATAACTTAGCAAAACAATTTTTTTGACAAAATGTCACGTGACCTCGGTGACCTTTGACCTCAATATACATATTTGTCCATAACTCAGTAACCACAAGTGCTACAGCCTTCATGTATGGTATGATGGGACACCTTATGACGCCACATATTGTACCTCATTAATTATGTGCATATCTAATTTTGAGCGAGCCAATAGAGCTAGAGGTCTGATTTTTGGTATAAAGGGATAACTTATCGATACAATTTTTTTGACAAAATGTCACGTGACCTCGGTGACCTTTGACCTCAAATATACATATTTGTCCATAACTCAGTAACCACAAGTGCTACAGCCTTCGTGTATGGTATGATGGGACAGCTTATGACGCCACATATTGTACCTCATTAATTATGTGCATATCTAATTTTGAGCGAGCCAATAGAGCTAGAGGTCTGATTTTTGGTATATAGGGATAACTTAGCAATACAATTTTTTTGACAAAATGTCACGTGACCTCGGTGACCTTTGACCTCAAATATACATATTTGTCCATAACTCAGGAACCACAAGTGCTACACCCTTCATGTATGGTATGATGGGACAGCTTATGACACCACATATTGTACCTCATTAATTATGCACATATCTAATTTTGAGCGAGCCAATAGAGCTTAGAGGTCTGATTTTTGGTATATAGGGATAACTTAGCAAAACAATTTTTTTGACAAAATGTCACGTAACCTCGGTGACCTTTGACCTCAAATATACATATTTTTCCATAACTCGGTAACCACAAGTGCTACACCCTTCATGTATGGTATGATGGGACACCTTATGACACCACATACTGTACCTCAATAATTATGCGCATATATCATTCTGAACGAGCCAATAGAGCTGGATGTCTGATTTTTGGTATATAGGGATAACTATAGGAGAGAAATTTTTTGACGAAATGCCATGTGACCTCGATGACCTTTTACCTAAAATATATGTTTATGTCAATAAATAAGTAACCACAAGTGCTATGTCCTTTGTATTTAGTAGGATGGGAGACCTTATGACAACACACGCTTTACCTCATTAATTATGTACACATCTGATTCTGGGCAAGCAAATAGAGCTAGAGATCTGATTTTTTGGCATATAGGGATTAATTAGCAATATATATTTTTTTTTTCAAAATGTCATGTGACCTCGATGACCTTTGACCTTGATTATACATATGCATATTTCAGTAACCACAAGTTCTATACCCTCCAATTTTGATAGGATATTAGACCTTAAGATGTCACATCTTGTACCTCATTTATAATGCGCATATGTATTTCTTGGCTGGCCAATACTGCTAGAGGTCTGATCTTTTTTCCCGATTTAGAACCATAACTTAGACATGCCTCATGTGTTTCAAATTGGGAACAACGACATAGACCTATGTGCCCATAGATCTCAACATATACACTCCAGTGATACTTCTTAATGACCACATTTTCCTGCCCCATCAAGACTAATACTCCTATTACAAGTGGGGACTATGTCATTGTAAATGACTTGTTGAGTTAATGGTTGTATCACAGTATTCGATATATCTAATTCTGTATTTTTTCCATTTTATATTCTGAATAATTACATTAAACATATTTCACTGTACATTTCATTTAAGTATTTTCACTTCATGCACTTTATCCCTTTCACACATGTTCAAATATCTGACCAGAGAACAACACTAAATAGTCCAGGATGGGAGCTACAGTGTCATTGACTATATTTTTGTAATCTTTGATACTGAGAATAGGTACTTTTCTGGTATACCAGAATCATACCAATTATTTCGACTGTATTTTGATGTGAATCAAGTGTATATTGTCTTGCTAAATACTGCTATACCATTAGTTCGAGTTTAATTGGCTCATTTCTGATAGCAACAGGTGTAACACACGCATTCATAAATGGCTTGAGTTCCAATGGTAGTTCATTCCTGGCAAAAATGTGTAGCTTTTGCACAAGTGATCTATATGTTATCTTGCATGGATCTTTAGAGCTTATCACAATATGTATGTTGTCTGCATTGACTTGCAAAATTAAAGGCCAATGAGCCGCAATTTTTTTCATTATTTAAGGAACAAGTCATTGACAATGACATAGTCCCTACTTGTAAAAGGAGTATTAGTTTGATGGGGCAGGGAAATGTGGTCATTAAGAAGTATCACTGGAGTGTATATGTTGAGATCTATGGGCACATAGGTCTATGTCGTTGTTCCCAATGTGAAACACATGAGGCATATATGTTGAGATCTATGGGCACATAGGTCTATGTCGTTGTTCCCAATTTGAAACACATGAGGCATGTCTACGTTATGGTTCTAAATCCGGAAAAAAGATCAGACCTCTAGCTGTATTGGCCAGCCAAGAAATACATATGCGCACAATAAATGAGGTACAAGATGTGACATCTTAAGGTCAATATCCTATCAAAATTAAAGGGTATATAACTTGTGGTTACTGAGTTATGCATATATATGTATAATCAAGGTCAAAGGTCATCGAGGTCAAGTGACATTTTGAAAAAAAGTTGTATTGCTAATTATTCCCTATATGCCAAAAATCAGACCTCTAGCTCTATTCGCTTGCCCAGAATTAGATATGTGCAAAATCAAAAAAATTTAAATTAGATATGCACATAATTAATGAGGTACAGTATGTGGCGTCATAAGGTCTCCCATCATACTAAATATGAAGGTTGTACCACTTGTGGTTACTGAGTTATGGACAAATATGTATATTTTAGGTCAAAGGTCATCGAGGTCACGTGACATGTTGTCAAAAAAATTGTATTGCTAAGTTATCCCTATATACCAAAAATCAGACCTCTAGCTCTGTAGGCTCGCTCAAAATTAGACATGCGCATAATCAATGAGGTACAATATGTGGCGTCATAAGGTGTCCCATCATACCATACATGAAGGGTGTACCACTTGTGGTTACTGAGTTATGGACAAATATGTATATTTGAGGTCAAAGGTCACCGAGGTCATGTGACATTTTGTCATGGACACACGAATGGACGAACGAACAGACATGACCCAATCTATAAGCCTCCTGAACTTCATATGTGGGGACTAAAAACTCTGTCACTGCATCCTTTTTGCAATATGAATACGATGAGAAACTAAATTTTTATTTTTCTTGGCCTTATACATGGGAGTCTATGGAGTTGCCCTATACATGGGAGTCTATGGAGTTGCCCTATACATGGGAGTCTATGGAGGTGTAAACTAAAAAGTCCTTTAACACGGCCAAATTTGATCACATTGTGAAACAAATCGACGTGCACCTGTATGGGGTAGGGTACTATCCTTGTGCAAAGTTTGAAAGAAATTGACCGGGGCATATCTGCGGGAACGGACGGACAGACCGACCGACATGACCCAATCTATAAGTCCCCCCCCGGACTTCGTCCGTAGGGACTAAAACAGGTTACACAGAAAATACTGCCATTTACGGACAAAGACCTAGTGATTGACATATTGCCCTCACATACGGCTCATTCAATTCATCACTCACTGAGCCCTCATTCAAACAGGGCCATATGTGTCCAGGTGGCAATGATGCATTTCCTGTCCGGGATGTAGACACTAAAACTCTCTGCCTGTATCAGACAGTTTTCCATTGTCAAATAAACAACGACGTGATAATCACTCATGGAACGAATTACACCCTGCAGCCCATTCACTATATCATGGCTCAAATTCCGAAGGAGTATCACGGGCGATCCGACTTTCAAATGCAGCATTTTCTGCACTTACATGTTCCGTAAGTAGGCCGGATCACCTAAAACAATAAATAATAAAAACATAACAGAATTGTTACTCATCACACAAGTTATGAATCGAACAAGTTTACCGAAGAAAAGTGTTATTTTCCAATTTCCTTGTTTGTGATAGCAAAAACATGTAATCTTGCAAAATACATCATCCAAGCTTCAAATTTATTTCCAAACACATCCACTGAAGCGCTTCTCACTAGTTTTCCAAATCAACAGTAGTCAGACTGTTTCAGAACATCATATTCATTAAATTGTTTGTTCGTTATTGGCAGGGGCTTTAACAATCTGCTACAATCCCTTAGAGGGACCGAACTGGAAGGGGCAGCACGTACGGACTTCATCAAAGTGACAAAGTAACACAACAACAGCACTGACCACTAATATATTATGAATGAACATACCTTCATCTTTTGAAGCATAATTTTCATATTTCCTTCCATTTCGAATAGTCGGTCGGAGTTGTACATTTCAACTTATAAATTCGTTGCAAAGATATGTGTGCTTTTGCAGCCCTTGTCTGCTACCGGTAAAGGCCTAGAGAGACCTTTGAGGAACGATCTGTATCATCGCTTATGTTCCTCTGGCGGTTTGTTTAACAGCTTTTATTAATACAGGATCGCTTTGTCTACATACTTTTGTCTAAGTTTATATGGTGTAAGTTATCTACCAATCGTGACATAAAGCAAAGTGCCATTTTCGAGATATAGAGGATTTGCTACTGGCAGCAACTGGAGAAAATCTCCACAAGCAATAATTTGGACTCCGCCGTAGTAATCTTCCTTCTTCCGTATCTTTCAACACACCTCTTCCATCTGTTCGAACACCTTCTTGCTTATCTGTCGAGTGAGATAAATGATAGTATGTCAAATGAAATAAATGAAAGTATGCAAACTTTTTTGACGCCGCGGCATTTATAACAAATCGGCGCGAAAAAATTAACACCATATGAGAAAAACTGTACTGTATCACTGATGAGTTATGTACTAAACTAAATGGAGACTCAAGTAAATAAACACTCCGACATAGACAACTACATTACTAGTTCAGAGAATTTGACAAATGGGTTGATTTTTGCATGTGTAGTACTAGTAGGAAGGTGTACACGTACGTTCAATCGATACACAAGTGAACGATTTTTCTCACATGATAACGAAACATATGAGTAGCGACAGTGCAGACGTTGGGCATCGTCGTAATCTTTGAGCCTTTTTACATTAACAGCTACGTATACCAAAGATACTAGTTTTTTTGCGTGCATGCAGCATTGTGGAGCGGAAATAAGGCTCTTGCTTGAAGGAATTACTAGGATTAGTTAGGGGATGACAAGTCACATTTCAGTTTAAATTCTAGTATTTCTTTTGTTTATACTCAATTTGGGCTATCAGTCTTGAAATTCAATCGTACAGTATAGCTTGCGATAAAGTGGAACACATCAACTTAAATGTTCAATTTCAGTAATCACTTCAACAGAGACATATATAAATTTTTCGTTAAAAAATACAGTATACCGGTATATACCTCGGACATTGGGAAAGATAACTCAAGCTCATCGTGTCGCTGTGTTTTACTTTGAAAATTCCAATCGTTGTGGGAAGCACGCATCTTCGATGGGTCTCTATTTTTCTAAGACCTCCCACTTTAGCCATGTTTCAGACTCTCTGTTCCACCATGTATATTTTGCAAAGATTTTAGTGACGAAATAGGGAATCTGTTTTCAACAAGAGGGACGCCCAAGAGAGCGACAACTTCCGCAAGACCCTGTTCATTCCTCATTCAAGCAACCCCACTGCTGTCAGGCGTTGTATGCATAACCACGGTCCCTCTATCAGATAGAAAACTTACATTGTCAATCATTTCTTAGCCGTGAGCTTGACCAAGGGATGGATTCGAGACTAATCGTCTGTAGTCAGACACAGTGATTCTGGGACTTTCTCCGGGATTACTCTCGAAATACTGTCGTTGAGTAAACTTGTGTGTTAATTTACATAATCGCGTGTTTTCTTAGTCATTGAATAAATCAACTTGTACCACATTTGTTATTGACTATCTATGACTCATCCTCTACTCCTGGTTACTACCTGGACAATACATGTAGGAACACGTATTTTCAACTGTTTAACTGTGAGCAGTCAACAGTTTCTGCTCAAATTTAAAGTTTTCACCTCCAATGAATTCAGTGCCTAGTAGAGGAAGGCAGACAAACGTTACAGAAACTGTCAACAGCTCACAAGAAAATGGTTGAAAATACATGTGCTTAATGTTAGCAGCAGTTTATCAGTCTTACAGTAGATAGTCAATGATAAAGATTATACAAATGTATTTATTAAAAGACTAAATATAATTCATTTTTTGCGATCAAAATCAGTGTCACCATTCAGTGTTGTACTAAAGTACGAAAAAGTCTGCGGGGTGACTCGCAGTGGTTCTGTGGTGATGACCCTTCATCTGAGCATGATTGATAGATGCCACAGCACCACTGCGACATCACAGCTACATGTAAGCAGCAATGTCGATTTTCAACAATTTAACTGTATCACATTGTTGGTATTGTTGGTCATTTATGCAACCACACTAGAAATATATTATTTGAAACTGGCAAGGACTGGAGGATTACGATGCCATATTGTACGTTTGCATATATTCTCAGCACCTTGGACGTTGTTTGAAATTGAGAGGAAAAGTGTATCATCGTTCGTCGTAATTATGATTGAAACTACAATCATAAACAATCACAATAAACTAACCGCAACAAGAAACATTTAACTTTTGTCATGTAATGTTCATTCGATCTCGATTTTACTAGTGTCGTATGAAAACACTTCATTGTGGCCGCGGCTCCTATCGAGCTGTCGACGAAGTGGCACAAGCTTCTGAAAACCATGTTTGCCGTACGTTACTACAGTAAACATTCTCGCTTTAGTACAGCCTACCGCAGAAGTTCAACAGCAACACAATACTATTACTTTGCCGATGCTAAGAATTAAACCCGTCACCTGACAGGATGATGTGTTGATTTTGATACATCATATTCTTAATATATATTGGATTCTTGTTCGGTGATAAATTTGTTGATTTTGAGCAATGACTCAACTGTTTATGGCTCGTGACGAGATAGCACAGTACAGTGGCAGTAGCAAACGTAGGGAGCAGATGACAGTGAACGCTTTCGTTTTCCCCAGTTGAAAAAAAAAGACAAACTTTCACAATCATCGCTACCGAAAGCCTTGACGTTTTCGCTATTTATTACCTTTACCGCTTTTTTCAGTAAACTTCCACTCAATTTTCATCTGCACGAGAATGCTTACAGTTTGCAGTATTGTTTTTTTAGAAACATACAAAATTCGTCTAAGTTTTAAGAAACAATTAATTTCTCTACGCGAGGACTATTCAAGCTCGTTGTATCCTTGCATTAAATTTACCGATTTTCTGTAATACAGTTATTTATCTGATTAAGGGAAATCTTTGCGACAGCTTCAGGTAAAAAGTTGAATTAGACGACAACATTTCATTTATTTCAGCAAATCATAGCACGTACGTCTTGTACAGGTTAACTCTACGGAATTTTCTGATATCAAAGATGTTTGCTAATTTACAATGATACCCATACTTACGAGATTTCCTGTCTAAATTCCCGCAAATCACCAAGAAAATCTAAAAATTAATACACATACTTAAGACTACGTGTAGAAGTGTCGTTTGATGACGTTCCGAACGTCTGTGCCATATGTACATGACGTCTTGTATGACGTGACAAAGATCTATGTGTACTGATGGAACGTAATTACGTGTAACCAAACTTCTATTTAAATCGCAGTCCGAACGTTCAGTATTGCTGTCATGCTGTTGATTTGCATCGCGGTCCCGACCTTCTGTATTGCAGTTCATTTTAATCATGGTCTCAACGTTGCGTGTTGCTGTCGATTTGCATCACGGTCCAGAATCAAGCAATTTCTAGTGTTAAAATGAAGTCTCAATTGGATACAAGGTTTATGTGTTGATAGTTTATTCTTGAGCATGCAACCGACATTGGAGATTATAGCATTATAGAAAGCATTGTTTTCGTAAAAATGTGTGGCTAATAAAATTTGTCTGTGGGTAATAAAAATCTGAAACTATTTTTATGTGCGTCAAAATCGCATAAGGATTTTCGTCTATGGTTTTCAAGGTGCGACTTTGCAGCGAGAATGCAATACTACCTTCGCGTTCATCAAGAACAAAATGAACACAAAATACACAGAAAGAAAAGACAACAAAAAGACATTAATGTGAAATAAAACTTGTATGATTTTTCAACATGAAACATGTACATGGAAAGATTTTCCTACGATCAAAAAACATTAAAATGTTCTGTGTCTTAAAAAATGTTTCGCGTACAGTGGAGGTTTATTAATTAGTGTGCACTTCCGGTATTTTTCATGGAGATAGGAGAGGTGCGAGTGGGTTTGTCAGAAATGTCATCATAATACAAAATTGATTTCGCATAAGAACTTTTGTTTTAAGGGGGACGGGGTTTCAGGTAAAATGAAGGAATTATGTTTCTTGTGCGTCAGCTTTATCGACAACCCCTTAGCCAGTAGATATCAATCAAATAAAGTCAAAATGTAGCTTCACAATCACAAGGTGAGGGAAGTGTCCACTTTGTGTCAGAGCAATAGAAAGACTTACATGATACGCGTGTAAATCCGTCTTGACTTTTGTTGATGACCTTTGCTATTGAGCTATACCGGTAGTAGTTAGACATGATTTTTATTTAGCAGAGATAAAGTGTCATTAACAGTGACATCAGAAATAACAAGATTTCTTTTGTTCTTTTTGTTTGTGTGAAGTTCATCCAGTAATAAGCCCATTGAGTCTGAATCAGACCCTGAGCCCATGGACATTTCTGAATCGGAAGACGAATCTCTGAAATGGTCGGATGATCAAAATGAGTCACCAGCAATCAAAACCAGCAGTGGTGCTGCTTCATATGCAAACCAAGATCGTTCAAAGTCCTCAGCCAAAGAACAAGCTAAGATTAAGGTACATATATTCATTTAAATCCCCTTTCACCACCATGGTTTGTCCCAAATCCATTGTTTTCTATGGTAAATTGGACCTGTATACAGGGAACTGGGGGTGAAAGGGTTAAATCCACTTTTCTCATCACATTGATCTTTGTGACCCTATCATTATATTACATATGCACCTGCAAATGATGAAACAAGTGACTCATTTCACAAGCAAATTCTTGGCTTTAAACAGGAAAAGAAAGCTATTCATTAGTGAGTATCTGTTGTTTTGACTACAAAGTCTGGTCACTACAGGCTTTGATTTCATGAATTTTTGGTCTAGTCCTAAGCAAACCGTTCAAATCATGTATGTAGCAATAAGTATAAAATGGAATAAAATCAATTGGACTAAACTTAACAATTACGGTAGACTTCTTTTTTAAGTAACATAAACTGATAATGGCCTTGCGATACAATGGATAATCAATCCACTTAAAGTCAAAATGAATATAATTTCAGAAAGTGACCAAGCACTATGTTAGTGATACCGGTAGTACAGAACGCCCAACTGAAGGCATGAAGAGGCCAAAGCAACATTGCATACCATGTTCTGGGTGTAGAGTATTTGAGAAGAAGGTCATACAACTTAAAGAGGAGAATGTTTCATTGAAAAGTGAAATTTCATCTCTTAAAGTTGAACTAGCCAAGAAGACCATGACAGGTAAACCTTTTGTTTTTGTTTTTGTATTTTTAAGTTATAATTGAAGTATATTACATGAAGTTTGATCACTTGGTATTGCATTTGAGTGATGTGGTAATATTTAGAGGAGTTGCATAATAATAGTCAAGACGTTACCACATAACAAGAATACAATATCATATCAATCAAATTTTGTGTAATTACGCATTTCTCATGCATGCATTTCATAAATCAAACATACATTGCTGTAGTACTTAGGGTCAAATGGTTTGGTTACTACCCACAGGGTGTTAGTATAATTCTATGAAGGAGTTGCTATTTATATTTATGGAAATGTTCTCATTGCGTATTGCTTTGCCACGTTGTAAAGAATATCCCAAGGGTCAAGTGAACTACACAGTGTCAAGAGCCTAAAGAGTAAAAAGACCAGAAAAACTTGGTGTTGCTGCATGAAAATCCATGATAGATGTGTAAGATGTACAAGCGTTTTTACAAAACACAGCAAGGTATACACAAAAACATTATTGCCATACAATTCCCCCTTCATTACATATCGTGTGTTATACTGCACCAATGTCTTTATACTTAAAAAACAATATACTTGACTGCACCTTGGATCTGCATATACAACATGGTTGGAATTTTGCCAAGCTATTGTCCTTGATTCCTTTACATGCAGGGCTCGAAATTAGCGGTAGTCCCGCGTCCACAGACTACCAACTTTTCCCTGGGGCTACCAAAACCCATGAAATGGTAGTCCACACGGACTACCAAAGCCTGGGATGTGAAATTACTTAGTGCGATATGTTGATCGCTGTGAGATGACGACAGACGCTCATACAGTCAACTCAGCTACACACAGAAAAACCAGTCTGTAACTTTGTTATGCAAATCTAAAGGCGACAGTGCAGTCGAATTGGTTGCAACAAACTTTCAATAAAATATCATTATCTGAACTGATGTACTTGGATGACAGGCTCGGGAAATGATGGCCAATGAAAATTCATTTTCGTAGTTTTTTAATCACAATGTATCAATCACAATTAAACACAAATTTATAAACCGCGTCCGTAGTACTAAACCCAACACTCGACTTGACCGACTTCATGTGTCAACATGAGTATTATGAATTATTCCGACGAAAAGTGCCAGGCGATGAAACATCGTCAAATGGGGACACCCACTCTGTCAAAGACTCTACTAAACCTGTACGAGTAAAGAAATTTCAACGGTCGTTGATGGTCGGCAGGGAAGGTTGGCTAGAATATCGGGCAGAGAAAGATGCTATGTTCTGCAAGATATGTCGGGGTGGTACGTCGGCATTTTCAAGTGAAATAGGCTGCAGTAACCTGCGGATTGAGGCACTTCGGAAACACGAAACTAGTGCTCATCATCGAAGGGCAGTCGAAAAAAAGTCATTGAAGAAAGTCAAAATCCTCGCCCACTTGTAACGTGCGTATTGGACATTGATCGTTTACAGTATGAGCGGCTTGAAGTTTTGTTCCGCACAGCCTATGTCCGCTAAAAATGAAAAATCTTTTACTGATTTCGAAGACCTGTGCACACTCAAGGAAAGCAACAAAATCAAAATAGGTAGCACCTACAGAAATGATAAGCAGGCAGCGACCTTTATACATTTCATCGGCGAGGTAGTGCGTGACCAAGTTCACGATTGCATCAAAGAAAGCGGACTGTATTCTGTATTGATAGACTCATCAACTGATGCCATCGATAGAGGTTTCCGTGTAGAAATGGGTATGCGCGAAAATCAGTGGAAAAAGAAGCTCGTTTGAATGGCGTCAGACGGTGCTGCCGTCATGGTCGGCGCACGACGTGGTGTTATGACCAACGTGCGAAGAGACGTGCCTCATCTGATAAGTGTGCATTGCACAGCTCATCGTCTCGAATTCTGCCTGAAGGTGGCCCTGAAACAGTCCCCAGTCTATTCCCAAATTGAAGACTTTTTAGTTAACATCTTCAAATTTTACAACAATTCGCCACGTTACCTTGCTGCCCTGAGGGAAGCTGCCGTTGAACTTGGCATCGTGGTATTTAAACCAACTAACGTTTTAGGAACTCGTTGGGTGGACCACCACTAACGCGCATTGGAAGCAATTGACCGTGACTGGAGAGCAATTGTTGCCCACTTGCAGGACATCTCAACGCTCGGTTCGGATCATACTGAAGACTCCAAAATGAAAGGACGAGGGTTTTAGGAGAAAATCACGCAAATCGATTTCATGCGTAACCTGTATATCCAACTTGACATTTATCGCGTACTGAGCCGCATGTCTCTCCTGTTTCAACATAACGACACATCCGTTGAAAGTGTCAAGTTTGGACTACAACAGACAGTAGATAACTTGGAGTTGCTAACAAGAGAACCCGGCCCATCAGAAAGATTCATCAAGGAAACACTTGAACGAGGAGTGATATTTCATGGCGTAGACTTGCATCGACCAGCCAGACGTCGCGGTGAACAAATCTACGGAGAAGACATGAAAACTGAGCTCATCAACTCATGTTTACACGAAATAAATATTCGTTTCCGCTCCTTTGCCGAGGATCCAATAATGGTCGCACCAAATGTTTTGGATTCCGCTAACTGGCCGTAAAACCCCAAAGAGCTACGAAACTATGGTCGGGATGAAATATTTATCATATCTCAGCACTTCCCTGATTTGTTGCGACGTCACACCGAGTTCCAACCCGAGGAAGTTTTAGCCGAATGGACAGGCCTGAAAACGGTCGTTAGTGCTGTGTTGACAACAATCCCAGCACTGCATTTTCTGGATATTTGGCAACGTCTTCTGCTGCAAAACCCCGTGCAGTTTAGTAACGTACTATGGCTGGTAAAAATCACATTACTGATACCGATCCACACCATTGAATGTGAAAGAGGATTTTCCCTCATGGCCCGCGTAAAATCAGATTGGCGTGCAGCCCTAAACACCGCCACGCTCAGTGATTTCATGTGAATTGTCCTACATGGTGATGCGTTAGATGAATTCAACCCAAGCAATGCAATTCAGCGTTGGTTTAACAACGGTGAGCGAAGACGTCGGCCTGATATTTTACCATACGGACCAAGGCAGCGAGGGAGTGATTGCGATCCCGAACTAAATGATAACACTGACTGAAGCAATAACGTACTGTTTCCACGCGTTCCCTTTCCCTTTTTCACTTCGTGAGATCAGATCAGAACTTTTTTGTGTGTAATTACCAGTCTTAAATGTTATGAAGGAAATTTTCGTGATTGCGATCCCGAACTAAATGATAACACTGACTGAAGCAATAACGTACTGTTTCCACGCGTTCCCTTTCCCTTTTTCACTTCGTGAGATCAGATCAGAACTTTTTTGTGTGTAATTACCAGTCTTAAATGTTGTGAACGAAATTATCAAACTCCAACATTCAACTGCACCGACAGCCACATTTGTCATGTTACTGAATCAAGCAATAAAAACCCATTCAATACTAAGTGATATTTTTCTTTTTATTATTTCCAAAATTGATTACAATCTGCAAAGAAAAAGCTGTCGGGCCATCCACAAATCACACTTTCCGAAGTTTACGAGATGATCCCATGATAGTGCATGATAGTGTACTATGGTGGAGAAATATAGCAAAAATTGCCACGAAAGTATTAGGAATATGACTGTACCAAGCTGTCGTCCTGAAATTCATAGCCAATCTATTTTCAGCCATGTAGGCCTATGTCTACACGTGCTGAGTGAAAAGTTGTTGTCATGGCGAACATCAAAATTTGCATAGAAGCTCTGTGTGAATAGGTCGTCAAACTTTTAGGCGTAATTGTTGTCCACTACACAGGTATTGATGTAAACTGACTGTAAAATCAACTTCATCGATAGAATCATGAAAAAATAAATCTTTCATTGCCTAGATATAAATAAAAATATCCTTTACAAAAAAACTCTTCATTCATGCATGGACTACCAGACCTTGTCACTGGGCTACCAACTTCAGAAAATGGTAGCCCAATGGGACTACCAGGGAAAAAAGTTAATTTCGAGCCCTGTACATGGTGTAGGTTCATTTTAAACAAAACCATTGCAATAATGTGGAAATTTACTGGTACTGTGGTTTGAAGGAACATCTGCACTCATTCATTATTCCCAAATCATCAATGCTTCAGAAAAACATAGGACCATTGTCCCTGAAGCTACTATAGACATGGATACAAAATTAAGTATTTCCTGACTGTATGAAATTATCTCACTAAGGGACGGACCATTAGATCTTGGGAGGGGGGGGTGGTCAAAAATAGAAAAAAAAAATTTCAGAGCAGAAAGTTAGGAAAAAAAAATCTTCAAAGTAGTTTGCAAAATAAAAAAAAATAAATAAGAAGAGAAAGGCGTAAAAAAAATCTGCAAAAGTCTTTAAAATTTTGAATTTTTTTTAGATTTTACCGACAGTAAGCAACTTTCTGTATTTTTAATACATCCTCCCGGCACATTTTTAATTTTAATTTATATACTTAGAGTGACTGTATCCCTTATACTTGAAGTTGTGATTATCTTATCTTTTCAGGACTTTTGTATTCTGATCACTTGAACATTATGAAATTATAGAGCCTGTTTTCTACTTGTTTCCTGCGTACAAACCAAGCAGGTACACTAGGTAAAACATTGAAACTATGGTATGGTTGTCAAGACAGAAAGTTGTATTTGCCTTTTAAGATCAATGTAAACAGATGCAGGCCACATCAGTTTCATTTTTTTCACAGCATTTTATTACAATGATGAATGCAAGAATGGGTGAACTAGTGGAAACACGTCAATAATGATAAAACAACATATCAAGTCATTATGTATTATTTTGCTTTTAAAAAGGCATTTTCAATTCTTTTTCTCAAAAAACCGCCTCAAATAACAACAGCAACACATGTTTTAACATTCAACAATACACTACGTAGAATGCCATCTATCCAACAAATCCCAACACAAAAACACATAAAAGGGTTGAACTTTGAAAGTTTCTCGATAGCAAATACTGAATAAATCTGCATGGTTAATCGTTTTTGTGTAGCAAATTTCAAAGAAATTGGACAAGCCCTTTGAGAGATACAGATTTTTTGACGATGAATGGCATAAATTGCCCAAAAAGACAAATATTGGAATTTCAACACATCTATACACATCCAATCAATTTGGACATGCTGCTACAGAGAAATAGATGTGTTGATCAAAAAAGGGCGACAATTGCTCTAAAAACACAAATATGCAAATTTCACTATATTATTTAGCTTATTTTAGCTTCTCAGCTTGTCAAAATCAATTGTAAATCATGAGATATGCATGATGTTTGGTGGGGTGAATGTAGGCATTTCACCACGCAGTAGGAAGGGAAGCCAGGAAACCAAAATAGTCAATTTTCAAAACTATACGAAGCCACTGAGGAGCAAGATGACCATGTTTCAGAGGAAGATGTGTAATCCGAAAAACATAGGGCCAAAGTCCCTGAAGCTACTATAGACATGGATACAAAATTAAGCATTTCCTGACTGTATGAAATTATCTCACTAAGGTCATCCTAGGGACATGTAAACCAAATATTAAAGCTGTCTGACCAGCGGTTTTGAAAAAACAAGGGACTCAACAGTTGACAGAGCTCTGCTGTGTTATGTAGAGAATAACCTTTTGTGACACATGTATTGATGAAGAAGGTGGATATCTTTGATAGCTAATTTCAGGATGGCCTGACCAAAAATGGAAAAAAATTCCGTAAAAATACAGATTTGCATATTTCATCAGACTATATTAGTCTATAATAGCAAATAAACGAGAGTTAATTACATTCTAATTAAAGTAAACAAGACTTGCTCAAATCAAGATTTACGTCATAAAAAACAGCATATCTGTCAGGTTATAAAGAATCTTGAGCTGGTTATCTTTTAATATCAGTAGTTTCATCCTATTAACCAAGCACATTTTAACTTTCAAATTAACATTGTAAGTAAGTTCTGTTGAATAAGTTGAGACTGTAGGTAATCAGAGAAAGCACACAGAAGAGACAAATGTTTGAAACTTAAGAAGTTCAAGGTCATCAAAAGCATTATAAGGAATCATGTTACACTTTCATTGCACTGTTTACACAGATTGCATAATTGCTATAAATAGCACATGAGGAATCTTACAGCCCAGCTTTACCATAAAAACCCTATCACTTTGACCACTCTTTTAATTGACCACTCTATTTTTTTCCTCCAAAAGTAATCTTATTTTATCCTTACCAAGTCAACCATAAATGGAAATTAGAACTTTCTCTATCTATTTATTTGACCACCCTATCATGACAAACTATTATGAGCAATTTCTTTTCAATAACATAAATGGTGGTTCAGAATATATCAAAGTTGGGATTCAGGAAAGTTGCCTTTACACGTTTTAATCCTCAATTCACTATGAACTGTCAAAAAAGTTGAACTTTCTGATAATTCCACACTAAAATTATTTTGGCTTTGATGATTTCCTAATTAATTCAATTATTTAAAATCATATTAATTATTTTTTTCTGGGTGAATTGATAGGGTTTATACAGTACAAGAATTACATACAATGTAAGTCAAACTTTGACCAAAAATGACAAAAAAATTCCTTAAAAATACACATTTGCATATTTCATCACAATTTGAACAAATCTAAGTTGGGTTATCCCTAGGGACCTGTATACCAAATAACAAAGCTGTCTGACCAGCGGTTATGAAGAAGAAGAGTTTTTACCAAAAACACCTTTTTTGGCATTAATTTGCCTATTTTCAACAGTATCAAAAAATTAAAAAAAATAGTTTCTCAAAATCATATTTTTCATCTACACAACAAATATCAAATCAGTAAGTACTGCGGTTCTCAAGATATTTGAGTGGACGGACGCCTCACAAACGGACATACATACATACAGACTGACGCCGGACGGATACCCATCCCAATAGCTTCTATAGACTATAGTCTATAGTAGCTAAAAACAGTATGGTACACCAATACCATAAAAAAACATTTACATTTTCTATATTTATGCACAGTGTTAGAGGACGACGATTTAGACGAATTAGAGAAAGATAGCTGGCCCAGAATGGGTAAAGTTGAGAGAAGGATTGCCCGCATTTTTAGAGTAAGTATTTTGGGTCACTTTTCTTTCTACCGGCAAAGCATCTTGATAATGTTGCTGGTAAGTCTGAAAAAAATAAAGAATTACAAACTCAAATTCTTGTAGTATAAAAAAATTCATTTTAATACAAATAGTTTATGTTTCTAATATGGATTTCACTAAAATAAAATCCATATTTAATGCAAAACTAGACATAACACAAAAATTAGATCCAGCGTGTCAGCTTCAACAAAAACTTAATGAAGATTCAATTTTATTGTCAAAAGTGTAAACCAAATATTTTAGATTTGCCCAGTGTACTTAAGGTATGTTTCTATTCCGCTAGTAGGAAGACAACCCAATGTGTCCTGACATCTAGCTGGACTCTAGCTGTGATATCGCAGCGATACTTGTTGCGTATATCAAACACGCTCGGGTCATCGCCACAGTCCCGCTGCGAGCCAAACTATAGGCTTCTTTGACAGTTTACTACGACACCGACTGGTGTCATAGATTTAGAGCTTGTATTGGGACTGAGTGGTAGCGGTTCATTTCCAGCTGTAAAAAGTCTTGAATTGTTGTCCTCTCATATGTGCTGCTTCCAAGTTGGTGTGGTGCTTAGTGTTTTTGTTGGTGGTATCGTTGAAGTCACGGACGTCCAAGTTCAACTTCAGATTGGTTTTCATGTCTATTAATAAAAGTTATATGTATGATGAAAAGTATTTCGCCCCAAAATGCGTTCGAAGAAGAGTGAAGCGTGAATCGTGCCAAATTGTACTTGTCAGAAAGTAATTGTCAGATTTGTGTGCAGTGAAGTTTTGGCCCGATAATGTTATTGATGCTGCCCTGTTATCAAACGGAGCAACTGTCGTGAGAGTATGTATTGCATCGTCAATGTGTCTGGTAATGTCACAGACGGCATGATGTGGAAAGTGAGAAACTATACTATTGTAATAAATATACAGGATTGCAGTAGAGTAATGCACTGCAGAATGACTCAGAAATATATCGCTGTGTTTAAGAATATCAATAACGTTGTCATCCTTTAATGAAGGGTTCCGGGGGATAGGCTAGTGATATGTTTTGTATCGTGTGTATTCTGGTGAAAGTTGTGACGTTCTTGTAACCTTGTCTGTAACCTTGTTAATAGGCTGTAAAAATTCCATGTCCATAGCTCATTTCATAGGTTGGATTCAATTGGCATAAAATTATGTAGGAAAACTGTTAATCTGTCAAAAATGTTGAAAACAAGCCATATTTGCACCCCTCATTTGAAGTCACAGAGCAGTTGTTTTGGTTAATCTCATTTTTGACACCTCTTTGACACTCAAAGAATCTAAAAATGCATTACAATTAAATAGCAGTCACTCACTCTGAATGCATGTCAAATTTTCCTGAAAAACAGCAAACAATGACTTTCCCTTTTCAAACATTTATTAAAAACTTCAGCTTCAAATATTTAATACACATTATTCCTCACAGACACTTAGCGTTTTTTTTAGCATTATTATTATGATTTCACTTTCTAACTAAATAAGTTTCTAGCATGTACAAATTTATGTTTGTGTACACGCTTACTGAAGTATAAACCACCCACTAGGACTGAATGCGCAATTTTGAACAAGACAAAGACTACACAGTGATTTAATATATGTCCACTTATTAAATTACAGTGCCATGTGGAAAAGCAAAAACAAGGGACACTGTGCATATCTTTGAATTCACTGATATTTTCACATTAACTACAGTAACCAACCCAATGTAATGTTTTCAACTATGACATTTAATTTTCTGTTTCCTTTGTATTACCTATTTTTGAAAATGGCCAGAAATCATAATGACCATTAAAATTTGAATTTACTTGACCATTGTATCACAAAGGGATAGTCTCCCAATGCAGTGAAACCCATCTCCCTTCTAAGGGTAGAAGGGTAGAGTTCAAAGACAATAGAAAGGTATTTTGAGGTCAAGAGTTCCAGCCAGTGGGGCTTTATGAACACACAGCTTCCTGTGTTGATTTCTAAAACAACAATTGCCATGCACATTGTCAGTTTAATATTTTGGAGTTATTCATTTCACTTGGTCACCATTTTTATTTCTCATTTATGAAATTTTATACTCTCCTAATTTACAGGTGTTACCTCTGCAATGAAAAATTCAAGCCGTATTGCAAACCTGGTTGCAATATCACGCTAAAGATCAACGACAATGACAATATTGAACAGTATCGTCTTTACTCCAAGCTTGCCCTGCAGTTACTCAGCCAGTAATCAATTGATGTACATATACTAACACTGACGTACAACTATATGAAAAAATGCTAGAAAAGTTAGAGGAACCCCAGTCATTACAATTCCAAGCAAATCACAAAATCATCATCACTGCTCTCTTGTTCAAATAATTTGACACACATCTGTCCATTCTCTTGAGTTTACCGATGTCAGATTGGCAGCTGTCGCTACGGTGGTCGGTGCAGTTGGAGCGGTCTGACCTTGTTCGGCAGCGAGGAGGTCAGGAGTGGACGACGCCCCTCGCGTCCCTGATCATGCACTGGTCACTGGACGAACGTACGGCGTAACGTACTGCATTACGCGCGGCGTAGACTTCTTGGTTCGTTTTCAAGGAGGCATTGTCGGCGCTTTGGTCCGGTAGATACGGCAGTGAAAGGAGGCAGGGAGTGTTGTAATAGCTTGGCAGACGGCCTGATGGCCTAGAATGAATGAACTTTGACCAGAAGCTTGCAGAAAGGCTTAGGTCATGTGCCGTGTGCAAGAAAGATTGGTAGCCATCTGTCAGTCTGGATTTTGTTCCACTAATAACTTAAGAATCGTTGAGTCTAATGTCATCTAATTTGATATGTAGCATTATCATGATAAAGATCTACATCTGCTTAGATTTTGGTGGGTGTGGCTAATTAATCAAAAGTGCAGATGAAGACAACCTAAGTGTACAATTATACACAGTGTACCCTCACGCTATCATTTATACTCGGGTTAAATCACAATGATGCTATAAATCATGGTGATGGAGAGTGTATCCTTTGGTTGAACAAATACTTTTATCTGTATTACAAAGTCTCAAATTGCCCGAAATATGCATATGCAACATTAGAGTTGCTAGCTCAAGTACAGTGCTTATTACTGTCGCCACGGTTAGCCCATAGGTTGACATGGAACAGATCTGTAAACTGGTAGGGAAAAATAGATACCAACCATCCTATGGATTTAGACATAGAACATGATAACAAAGTGTTCAAAGATGATGTCACAAGTTACCGTGGGGAAATAACAGAGCGCACAATCAACAGAGTCAGCAGAAGTATCAATACAACAGAAGCGATATTGAATCATTATGACAAGGTAGCTACAATCAGAAAAGCCAGTGGAAAACACACGACACAAGATACAACTGATGATGTTTACACATTAGTTGCACAATTTACCGATGCCAGATTGTTTCAGTCGACAACAGGGAGATATCATTCAGCTTTCCCACGTCATCTAATTTGATATGTAGCATTATCCACTCAGTAAATTAGATATGGTAGCGTTTAAAACATGGTTGAGCAAATCTCTGATATTTTTTTCCAATAAGCACTACTACAAAACAGTGTGACAGTACACTACAAATCGTTCTGTGAAGACCAATATTCACCTTACCTGATGGGAGCATGTGGTTATAGGGATATGACCCTGTGTAGTAAAGGTACCCATACACAGTACATTGTTGTCATATACCATAGGATTGTGTGTAAAAATGCTAATAACCATTTGCAGAATATTGTAATTTTCTTGAAAATTTTCAGAAATTACTTAGAACGATGTACTGATTCAAACTAATTCATATAAACACTAGGTGAGTGTGCTTGATTTTCGATGAGATCTCAAAATATTCCTACCATAATTATCCATATGAGCTCAATTGCTGACTTGGCATTTTTTCCTGTGATGTTTTCAGAAAAGCCCCTAAAATTATCAGTACTGTTTCAACAATAGCCAATTTTTTCATTTGCCGCACAATTATTTCACAGAAAAATAAAAAACAAAACAACCCTTCTTTAGACAAGCGACCTAGCGGCCGATATAGCTCTGCTGTGTTTATGTACAGAATAACTATTTTTGACACATGTTGATGAAGAAGGTGGAAATCTTTGATAACTCAATGCAGTGGCCAGAAAAAAGTGGCTAAAATAAGCTGCAAAAATACAAAATTGAAGATTTCATCATACTTTGAATATATCACATCCGATCATCCCTAAGAACATGTCAACCAAAGCTATCTGATGAGTAGTTTTTGAGAATAAAATATTCTGACCAAAAATGGCAACAATTGCCCCCAAAAATAAAAATTGCAGATTTCATCATAATTTCAAAATATCACACTTAGTTCATAAATAGAAACCTGTATACCAAATTTCAAAGCTGTTAGACCAGTACTTTTTGAGAAACGCATTTTTTGACCAAAAATGGGAAAAATTGACCCAAAAATTCAAAATTGCAGATGTCATCATAATTTCAATAAATATCATTTAGTTCATCTATGGAAACCTGTATACAAAATTTCAAAGCTATCAGATAAGTAGTTTTGGAAATACACATTTTTTGAACCAAAAATGGCAAAAATTGCCAAAAAATACAAAATTACAGATTTCATCAGAAATTCAACATATATTACTAAGCTTATCTGTAGAAACCTGTATACCAAATTTCAAAGCTATCAGACCAGTACTTTATGAGAAAAACATTTTTTGACCAAAAATGGCAAAAATTGCCAAAAAAAATTGCAGATTTCATCATAATTTCAATAAATAACATTTAGTTCATCTGTAGAAACCTGTATACCAAATTTCAAAGCTATCAGATGAGTAGTTTTGGAAATACACATTTTTTGACCAAAAATGGCAAAAATTGCCCCAAAAATACAAAATTACAGATTTCATCAGAAATTCAATATATATTACTTAGTTCATCTATAGAAACCTGTATACCAAATTTCAAAACTATCAGACCAGTACTTTTTGAGAAATACATTTTTTGACCAAAAATGGCAAAAATTGCCTTAAAAATGCAAATTTGCATATTTCTGCACAATTTGAACAAATCTGAAATAGATCATCCCAAGGGACATATGTACCAAATATAAAAGCTATCTGACCAATAGTATTGAAGAAGAAGATTTTTAAAGATTTTTTGACCAAAAATGACAAAAATTGCCTTAAAAATACAAATTTCACCACCATTTGAACAAATCTGATTTAAGTCACCCTAAGCAAACTGCACATAAAATTTCAAAGCAATCGACGAGCCGTTTCAGAGAAGAAAATTTTTTTACCAAAAACACCAAAAAATGCCCCAAAAATACAAATATGCAAATTTCACCATGATTTGAACAAACTTAAGTGAGGTCACCCCAAGTGAACTGCATATAAAATTTTAAAGCAATTGGACTTGTGGTTTCAGAGGAGAAGGCAATTGTTGACGGACGACGACGACGGACGACAACGGAAAATCAACCTATTTGATAAGCTCCGCATCGCTGACAGCGGAGCTAAAAAAGTGCACTGAAATTCAACTATTCAAGCCCTCAGTTTTGTTTTACCAGCTGAACGTTTGTCATGGCTTCATTAAATGTACACAGCCATGGGTAGACTGTTGATAGTCCCTCGTGCCTTCTTTTGACCAGAGTCACATTGTTACATAACAATCCAATGCAGATAATCGCCAAAGGCGCGAAGCCGAGGGCCCAGTACTTTTATATCTAGACCTCAAAAACTTCAAAGAGAACATCCCTTTTTCTACTCATATTTCTACTTCGTTTCCATAGGGCAACATTATATTTACAAGCCTGACACCTGACCAGTGTTCCCTCTAAGGTTTTGAGAGGGTGGTCCGTAGGGGGGGTGCCCCCCCTTCCGGCCGAAGCCGGAAGAAAAAATCTATATTTGTGTGGTTTGATTTAAACCCTGTTTAGTGGCTCTTAGAGAAAGGAAAGGACATTTTTCACAACCTTCAGTTTATGACTGATATCACTATAAAGAGTATCTATAACTTTTTTATTATATTTTCAATATGTTTGTTCTGTGTATGAACTATAACTAATTTCAAAACCATGTTGAAATGCACAATATTCAGTTTGCCAACATTATTTTAAACACAGTTGAAAAATGATTAAATTACATGTATTAACAATAATAGAACAAAGATAGAGCTGTCCTTTTAATATCATTTTATTTTCGATTTTCTGCTACAGAGGCAGACAAACACAATAACAGTGCACTCTCATATGCAGGCTAATTAACAGTCCACATCTGACTCTGAGTCACTGGAATGTGGATTATCAAAAATCAGTCTTCTCCTTTTGGCTTGTAGCCAGTTGTTGTACACTTTAGTAGCATCGAGTGATTGGAGCCCTGTATAGCAAAGTTTCACACGGAGAAGCATGTCTAGGTGTTGAGCAGAAAGTCTATTTCTTTGCTTAGTTTTAATCAAGTTAGTTTGGCTGAACCCTCTCTCCACCTCAGCACTGCTGGCAGCCATAACAAGACACATTTCAGCTAGGATAGCCATATTAGGATACTGCTGTCTCTTTACTGGATCCACTGTTAAATCCAAACAAAACTGTAAGGTAAGAAAATGATAAGAGAGAGAGAGAGCAATTAATTACTCTTACATGGACAAATATGAAGAGGACTAATACCAATTTATTTTAGTGATCACTTACTTCTTCTTGAGAGCAGTTCAGATAGGATTCCTTCAGGCAGTATTTCAGGTCATCCCACTCATCAGAAATGGTTTCCAAATCTTCTGCTGGTAGGAGTGTTCTATACCTCCGATACAGTTCCTCTATCTGGTCCACTCCATACAGGACTGACCTCTCTTCAGGAAACAGTGCAGGAACAAATATGTCAAAGTTGTTAACAAATGCAGTATCAGGAAATCTATGCTGCAAATTAATGTTCAGTTCACTGACATTAAAGATAAAACAGGAAGAGAAAGAAGATATAATTTTGAAGTCAAATCAATGCACGATACATATTTCACTGGTAGAAAAATATACAATACATACCAAATGTTTCACATCAGACGTGAACAATTTCTGACTTTCTTCCTTGTTGCCATGTAGTTCTGTCATATCAGGAAGCCTGGACAAAAGTTACTGCATAGAGGGGCCCCAGGTGATGGCATCATCAGCAGCAGTTAGGTAGCGTTCCCTTAAACTATCAATGGTACGCTTCACACTTCTTCCAGCATCAGATGGCCTGATATTTCGTTCCTGAAGAGCCTTGTTGAGGCTGTTAAGTTTGCCTAACAAGTCTCTAAGAAAGAAAAGTGTCAAGCAAAACCTAGAGAGAAATAGTGAATAGTACAAGTTGTAATCAAAGCAACACTTACTATGCAAATGTATGCAGTGATGTACCCGGTAGATTAGTGATGTGGGTATTTTCAACAATTTTCCATAAAAGTTTTTGGCTATTCAAAAAGGTAAGCCGCATTCTTGGTTTGAATACACTGTACTTTACATGTTTACAAGATGACAAGCAGTATTTTACTTGTAGGTAGTTATAGCCGAAAGGATTCCCATTGCAGTTGGGTCTTTCCCAGATTTGGATTCACCAGAAAAATACCAACCAGGACATCATAGGATCTGACAATAGCAGTAACAGCCTCGCCAAGACTCAACCCATCTTATATCATGCACCCTCTTCATCCGAATCTCTTTCTGGTCCAATACACAGAAAATGTCTTTCAGGTTTTCTTGCCTGGTACTGGATCTAAAAAATGTTTAATAAAGTCATTATTAATATTATACCATGGTACAACAAAAAGGTGCCCATGCACTTTAAAAAATTCATATAAATTGGAAATGAAACTGGAAAATGTGTAAGAAAACCAACAAAAGATAATATTACCATACACTTAAAACACATGTCATGGAGATTGGAAGAAGAACACAAACAAAATAAAAAATACTGCTGTTAAAAATCATAGCCATGCTTTAATGTAGTCACTAACCTACTGAAGTGGTTATAGATAGCTTTTACTATCCCTTCAACCTTACTCATATATGACACTTTAGCAAAAGCCTGCTTTGTAGCCAGTGCTTCCCTGTGGGTGACACAGTGTTGCTCAAGAAGAAATGGAGAATCCACCTAAGAAGCGAGTGAAAGCACAGGAAGGTTGCATTTGATATTAAAGTAGATGTGACAACAGTGACAAGTAGATTACAGTTGATAATGAGATTGCATGAGATAAGCAGATTGCAGGTAAAGACTTTGTAGCTGATAGATTTCAGGTAGTAAGGGGTAAGTGGGAAAGCAGGAAAGCACAGTGTAAAACATTTGCAGTAAATTAGAAAATTAGCAGATAGATTATTTGTAGCTGTACTTTTCATACCTTTAGCCTTGCCTGTACACCGTTATACTTGCCCAGCATCACCTCAGCTCCATCACTTGTCCACATTATCATCCTTTCAAGTCTTACATTATTATCATTGAAGTACTGTTTGATGATATTATACAATGAGAGAGCAGTGCATGAGACAACATCAAGGTTTTTCAGGAATTTTACTTTCACTGTGTCCTGAAAAAAAAATAATATTTGTTAATTTCATTCAGAATAATGTGCTCAGTTATTAGGGAAAAAGAGAACAAAAGTATAGGACAACTTTTGACAGGAAAAGAAAAGAGTTGCCCCTTTTTACTGGAAATGTTTACAGGAAAATTGGTCTGATATGTTACCTGATATCTGTACTTCACATACAGCATAAGATTTTTGGTGGTTGAGATGTTCCTTCACATCACTCAATGAACCAAACTCCAAGGCATAGTTCTTTCCCCTGTGGTTTTGATCAATTTCTATGCCTTGTATCTTTAGTAATCTGTGTGAAAATATCAATCAAACAATGCTTAGAATCCTTGGTAAATACATAATTTGACACTTATTTACTACAGTTGACTGCCATCAAAAGAACTCACCTGTGTAATTTCTTTGCCTTGAAAACACTGATATTTTCTTGACATAAGAATGACACGTTTTTGATGAGGGGGATAACTTTAGCCCCACCAACTCTTTGTGCATTTCTGACACTGGCTCCTGCTTCATTGATAAGTGTTGGTTGTCGAGTAGCAGCAATGTGTGTAGCTCTCGTATTATGTCGCTGGAGATACTCTTTTTTCCATCCTTTGTCTGGACATTTTTTCCCGACAGCAAAATTATCTTTGGCACTTGCCCTTCTACAGATTCTACAACGAAACAGATCAATCAGAAATGAATGACATTCCCAAAATAAGATGAAGAGAGTAAAAAACACAAACAGCAATACAATAAAACAGCCACTCAAACGCTAGTTACTCTATGCAACAAAAAAACAAAATCTTTGGGTGCGAAAATTGATATGCAGCATGCAACCGAAATTCATCACAAGCCAGCGGCCTCTCGAGCTGATAGACTACATGTACATGTATGCCCAACTCACAGTGACTTCACTTATTATGTATGTCCGATAGCTGCTTGGGCAGATCGTCCATGTGGCTGCTTGACTGAATTCTAGCCGATGATGTGCCACTATATGCTACGAAAGGTGCAAATCAAATACTACGGAACGATCTCAAACGCGCAAATTTTGCAAGAATACATCTCACAAATCTTTAGAAAATGCCGTGAATATTTCGATACTCACTCGCAAGTTACCGTGTTGCTGACGTCGTCGTAAGTGAAATGTCAAAAAACGTCCCCTAACAGCTCTTCGTTTAGCAGTAGGTTCGGGACCCAAAACTTCGGGATCACTCACATTATCTCCAGTATCTCCCACGACACTTTGAACTTCTTGATCGTTTGAAGGCCTCTTTAGATACGCCAGTATTCCTGATTGCCTCACAGGTGCAGCCATGTCCGTCCATATGCTAATATTTATCGAATGAGTGACGTAGTCACAACGTACACTGAACGTTGGTAACAATTGCGCCGCCAACGAGCGCTGAGCTCAAAACCAGGAAGTACAGTCGGCGCTGATATCGCACATTTCGCCTGAGTTATCGTTACCAAAACTATTATACAGATCGAAATGACTGAAACTGATGAAACTGAAGTTGCGCAAATAATCAAATTTCACTGCGAAAGCAGTCGGAGGCACTGCGCAAATAGCGCGCAAATAAGCCTTAGCGGGAACACTGCACCTGACAATATTTTTGACTTAGGTAGTCTCCACCTTAAGTAATAAGAGTTTGCCAAACCCTTTTTTTCTTTTTTCATATTAAGAAGAATGTAAGTTATATGCTGTACAATGTAATGTACCCAATCTGATTAAAATCCAGCTGTAGTAATGTGCTCGGGATATTTTCGCCCAATACCGTTGTGGTCGTTTACTTTGGCATGGCCTAGCCTCACTACATCTTAACCTGTGTCATAGCAAATCTCGTTGAACTCACGCACTCACGGCTATCCAATCAGAGCGTCTGTTACGTTAGTGTTACTGGAGAAAAGCAAAACAAACGAACGAGAGCAATATGGCGTCGTGTGGTATCGCGCTCGAGTCTGAGTCGAAGCACTTGATGGCCACATTGAGCTGATCAATAGAGAGGTGAAGAGACTGAGTTTGGGAAATCAAAACAAACAATCATGTATAAATCAAGCAGCGTTATACAAAGTACAGATGTCCTTGGTTAGTCATCTCCATAAGGCCAATACTTTATTAAAAGAATTCGGGCATTCATCGAACTCCACGCAGAGAGACAGACTTGAGAAAGGTTTTGTCAGAAATGAGTGAGAGGAAAGTGTTGGAATACATTCCTGGTAGGAAAATGAAATATTGTAAAGTGAGGCCTGTTGCAGACAATTAAGTGCATTGAAGGATATGATGGTTAGACACCAACTAGACTTGTTTGCATGGATGTAGGTTATGTCTAGACTTTTCGGTACAGATACTGTATTCATCACATTGTAAGACCCCATTAACATTTAAGACCCCAAGAATTATTTGATTTGGTTGTAAATCAGAATATTAATTTATAAGACCACTTAATATACACCTACATGCTGTTCTGGAATGATCTGATTTATTGCGAAGAAAATTACATTGGGGCAGGTCATGGACATGTCAGACTTTGTCAAATCTTCTTTGCCACTACAATAAAACAATACAAGTTTAGCAATGTTACGCCCCTTTAACGTGAGTCAACTTTTCTATCTGACACAAAAGTTACAGCTGTGTTGGGTTGCCTGTAATGGAACAATTCTTCTTGAATAATTCACATTAAATTTGTACTAAGGTTCCATGACAAGATTAACCATTTTAATGTAACATTAATGCTCTGTTGCTTAATAGGCTATGTGGAGGTAGACACTAAGCAAAGAATTTACTGACTTTGGCCTATAATCAGTAATTTACTGCCTGATTTCACTGAAGGCTAAAATAAAGAGAATTAATCTGCAGGAAATCAAGTTACTGAAACAAACCAGATATGAACTGAAAATGCTCACGTGTTTCATTATATATTGCAGTTATATGTAAATTTGAACCTCTGCCACATGTTTGCAACTTCATTGAAAATAATATGATCAGTATAATGACGATATTCACTGCCGATTCATTTTAAAGTTCATGAAGTATACAAATATGTAATTAGCTGAAATAAAAATATTAAAGTTCTTAAATTCTGTCATTGTATCACCATTTTATATAGCAAGTGTAATTACCTTTGGCCAAGCTATATATGCCGAACTGTGAAAGCTCATTAGATATGCAAATTATAATTAGCTGACATGAAAATGTGAAATGACTTTCGATATTGTTTTAACCAGGTATAATCATCAATGTACATAGCATGTTTTACCAACTTTGATCAAGTAAATCCAAGTATATATCCGTAATTAGAAAAGATCATTAAATATGTAAATTAGAAATTGGCTGAAGTAAAAATGTTGATGACTTTCAATAATGTTGTATCATAGGATCTTCAATATATGTAGCAAGTTTTGTCAACTTTGTCAAGTCAATTGGGATACACATCCCTAATTAGGAAAGTTCATTAAATATGCAAACTACGAATTAACTGAAAAGAAAATGCTTAAAGCCGCACTTTTCAATCCCAGGTTCTCGCATTAGTGGAGTTCTCCTCCCAGTCAAACACCTGGCCAGTATTATGTTTGATTTCTATAACATTAATTACACAAACTGATCTCAACCTTTTGTCACATTTTGCTAATCCTGCAAACAGAGTTTATGCAAGCCTTTGATTGACGGTCGGTTCAAATCGCCAACGGTCATTGATTCCCCACCACAAACGCTGGAATTTCCTAAAAATTGTCTTCCAGTCGAGTTAGACTTTGAATATAACCACAGAGTTCGATCGGCAGCAAAATGACCGCTTAGCAGTCTGTCTGTGTTTTTGCGGCCAGGGAAAACTAAAAAGTGGCATTTTCTGGAGCGTGTGCCCCCATGTTGCCTGTTTGGTGTCCACTTACACAATGAGTGCCGCCATACCTTGGCCTCCTTTTAAAGGGAGGCTCCGCCTTTAATGACTTTCAATAATATTGTATTATTATACACCTACTGCCGTAACCTATGGGAGTTTGACCGTCCAATAACTTTCCGTATTTTGTATAGTACGCAGAGTCCCGAATACGGGAGACGCGCGACGCGCCTGTTTGACCTTTGACCTAGCGATTATCGGATGTAAACAAACTATTTTACGGTGAGTTATAGACATAATAACAACTTCCACCAAAATGTATTCGTAGTATAAGGTTTGAAACACGCTAAACACAAAACTGAGTCTAAATGCAATTGATTTTTATTTTAAAAAACTAATAAAATTGAAAACATTCAGCGAAGTTTGCTTGTACTGCACTGAAAATTAATTGGCTTCGTGCCAACGCAAGGGACCGTACGGCGCGGAGCAATAATCGCGCGCGTTCCACTCATATCGCGCATGCCGCATCCCTCAAATTACCATATAATTAGTTTATACGGACGATTAATGAAGGGAGGTGTATAATAATAGGGTTATACACAAAATACGGCCCTGTATGGACTCGGGCTCAGTGAGTGACGTATTGGACTCGCCTTCGGCTCGTCCAATACGTCACTCACTGAGCCCTCGTCCATACAGGGCCGTATTTGTGAATAACCCTATATTATAGTGTCATTAATGTACATAGCAAGTTACATCAATTTTGAACAAGTCAGTTCAGATATCTATCCCTAATTATGAAAATTCATTTAATATGCAAATTAGAATTGGCTGAAGTAAAAATGTCTTTTGACTTTCAATAATGATATATGAAAGTATCTTTGATGTACAGAGCAAGTTTCAACATCTACAATCAAGTTCATTCAGATATATATCCCTAATTAGGAAAGTTCATTCAATATGCAAATTCGGAATTGGCTGCAGTAAAAACGCTTATGACTTTCAAGAATGTTGAATCATAGTAGCTTCAATACATGTAGCACTTTTCATCAACTTTAGTCCAGTCAATTGAAATATATATATCCCTTATTAGCAGAGTTCATTAATCAATCAATATGCAAATTAGGAATTGGGTGAAGTTAAAATGCTTGATGACTTTCAAGAATGTTAAATTATAGTATCTTCAATATACATACCAAGTTTGGTCAATTTTTATCGAGTCAAATCAGGTATACATCCCTAATTAGGAAAGTTCATTAAATATGCAAACTAGCAGCTATCTTTCATGTCACCCCTTAATGGTTCCCACTACTGATATATTTTGGTGTGATCAACATTTGTAGCAAATCTCGTCAAATTGTGTGCAAAGTTTTTAATGTATATCCGTTTTTTTTTCTAAAATCATTAATTATTCAATGAGCAAAAAGTATGCAAGCCACACCCACCAAAAACTAATCAGTTCTTGCCGTTTGCTAATTGAATCTATTTACCAGATTTGATTCTGATCTGATTGGCCGTTTTTGAAATATCGGACCAACAGACAGACAGACAGACAGACAGACATCGCTGCGACATACAAAAAAGCTTTATTGACATCTGCTTGTAAAATGAAAGCTTAGTTTGTATACAATGAATAAAGTTTTGTGTATAAAATATGCGAAGTTCATGGTCATTGGCTCTACCCCACAGACTTTGATGTTATGTGACGAGACAGCAATGTGATTAAAATCTGCTGTAGTGATGTGCTCGGTATTTTCGCCCTTACCGTTGTGGTCGGGATAAGGGCGAAAATACTGAAGACATCACAACAGCTGACTCTAATCAGATTGACGAGTCAGTAGCTGCTACTGTAATGAGAGACAGTAGCTGCTACTGTAATTTTTTCAAATGTTTTGTTCTCTATCAACAGTCAGTACGTCGTCTCATTGAAACCTTTTGTGTAAGGTTTCAATATTAGCATTATTAACACTGCTGATCATCCTTTACATGGTCAAAATGAGTTTAGCCATTAGAGCTAGAGGAGCAAGAATTATCAATTACAGCATCAGATTCTAATGAGGAACTGGAACTTAAAATGTCACAGTCTGTATAAGTAAGAGTAGTGGTACAAGGTGTTTCTCTACAAAATTTGCCTGTTGCACACTCTGACCACTTGAACATTTGCACTCACACACATCACAACAACTCTGGTGGTGCTCAATCCTTCTGCATATTGAGATGCTCAGAATATGTTTTCTCAGTTTTGGACAAATATCTGTCAGCATCCACTGTAAACTGCATGTGAAGGATTTCCATGATCCCTGCCCACCCTGCCTGGTTCTTGAATATAGCTTTCTAGGTCAAAACATGGTCCATAATGTATAACGTAGATCTGCAAGTTTGATTCAGTGTCTTTTGTCATTTCCTGCAAATGCAATTCTTGCACCACTGAGTCTGTCTCACTATGGTTGATGCCTATATAGTCAAAGGTGACAGGATACTCTACTTAAAATAGTGATATAGTTTTGCTGTCAGATCTATCGATGAACAGTAAATAATTGTCCTTGGAAGTCCTCTTTTTCTTCTCTTAATTTATAGAACATCCACTATAGGGTAGATGGGATGTCTGTGGGAATTTTTAACACAGAATATCTGATGTTGTCCTTGTTTGGACAGACGTTGATTACTTGGCAGTCATGTTGGCAAAGAATGTCTTTTATCTGAGACTGGACCTCCTTTGAAGCTGTGGCTGTCAATGCCAGTACTTTCACATCTGGAAAATATGAACGAAGCTCTCCAACATGCGCAGAGTATTCCCTAAATTCCCCCTCCTGGGCTTTCCGTCTTCCTTTATTACTCAGGTTTGGTTTTTCACCCCTGTTGAAAGGACAGAGACTTGAAATAGTCAAAAACTCCAAACAATTCAATGATTCAAGTAACTTTTACATCTGTCCCCAGAAAATAATTCATCCCTAAAAGAGATCATGATGATCGTAATTACATTTATAGGCGCAATCAAAATGCTCTCCAAGGGAGGATTCATAGGGGTGGGCCACCCCTGTATTTTTGGAGAAATCTATTCACATGTTAATAGACCAACAAAAGAATACATTATCACAGCGAAAGAATATGTAAATACTGTATTGTTATAACCGTTTCTAGTAATTTCTGAGGTGTAGGACACTGCATATTTTTCAAATGGGCAAGTAAATTTTTTGGCAAAAAAAGGACTTTGTGCCTGTGATGAAAAATGAAAGATTTGCACAAAATTTAAAGGTGAATTATTTTACATGACATGTATGAATCATTACTCACCATTTATGAATTGTGTGCACTTCTATCAATTACTAATAACGATATCACATCTGAATGGTTTGCTTTCAGCATATCAAGGGTGTGGTGTTTTGACTTAAGATAGTCTTCTGGTGAACCAAATACGTATGTCGCAAGCTCTCCTCCATAATCCACTGCATCTTGCAACATTGCCAACTTAAATCCAAATGTTGACAATGTGGATATCTGGGGAAGATGGTTAAATTCATTTATGAAGATACACTTAAGTCATACTTTAAAAGGAACTTTAACAAACATGCAACTGTATTTGAGATTTATGATTTTTATCATGGGGACTGAACTGAAGCTATGTATCTCTAACTACATTTTTTTTTGCAATTTGCTGTGCAAAATTAAAAGATACATTCTGTGTAACTAATAACATTAGAATCTTAAGCATATTATTTATAGGGTTATTGCAGTACAAGGAAAGTACTCTCTAACACATTGTCATCATAATGAGGCTGGAAAACCAACGTCAGCAGATTACAGACTCTTGAAAACAAGCTTATGTTTAAAAGTGAGAAATGAAATCATAATAGTGGACATGTCAACCTTAAAAAAAAACCAAGATGTTGAACTTCTCAACTCCTCTCAGTATGAATCATTTCTCCTGAAAAGCAATGGCTGTGATAAGTATATTGATTGACACAGATGTGATGAAATAATAAAAGGTGCTGATTGTGGGGGTGTTCCAGCAATTCTATCACTGTGTTTCTGCTTATCCCGACCTGTAACCGTATACAGGGAGAGTGATGGTCAGTACTTTGAGCAAATATGGGGCTGATTTACTACTGAGGCGAAGAACTCTCTGAGGAAGTTCCTTATCAACTCATGAAGTTTCAAAGGAATTTAAACACACTGATGAATTCATGAGATATCACATTCACATGAAGTTTAAAAGAGGTACTTCCATACATGTATCGTAGCTCTTGTATCAGTGTTTCTCATATGCAGAAAAGTGTAAATGTCTCAATTTTTACCTGGATGTCAGTTGATTTTTTACATTAGAGTACTGTTATGACTTGTTCACAATATTATGAAACATAATGTTGGTTTTCATGGCACAAATGGAACATTATGTACAGCAATTAAATTAAAAAAAAAATGATCAAAAGTTTCTACAAGGAGTCAAATGCAATTATAGTGAACAACCTTGATACTCATTTGATTTTGAAATATGTCATATTTGACAATGTATTTCTCCTCTTCTTAGATACTTCTGGGAAGTTAAATATCAGTGATTTTGGTATTAGCAAACATCTCAACTTTGGGAGAACAACACTAACAACAGCAATTGCAGGGACTTGTGCATGGATGGCTCCTGAAACATGCTAATCACATATTAAATTAACAACTTGCTGATTCAAATGCTCACAGACTGGACCTCAAATAATAGTAGTAAATATTGAATGCTTTTGATATATTCTAAGTATAGTGTCACATTAAAACTTTTTAAATGCATCACATGTACCTGAAAAAATTAGTTTGGTTTATGTTTCTGAATTCATCCGTCTTGTACACTTACAAAAGTTAATCCTGCTAATTATCTGTAATAATAACTAAGAGCAGCTAAGATAACTCACCTATTAGAAGATTCTCTGGCTTTATATCTCGGTGTATGATTCCCATCTTATGAAGTTCATGGAGACCAGTCAAGAAGTCCTTACATAAAGACAGCAACCGGCTGGTGTCTAGGTCAGTGACTGGCAAATCACTTGAAATCTTGTAATTAAATAGTTCAGCCAGATTACCTTCACAAAGTGGGGTAATTAAGTAGGTGAAATCGTCATCCTCCTCTTCTCCTATCTGAGGCAGGATATTACCATAGGTAGGTTTGGGTACAGTTTTGTTAGATAGAAATCTGAATAACTTCAATTCATCATCTTGTAAAACATGACTTTCAATGCGTTTTATGGCCACTGCATGTTCTTTCTTATGCAGTCCGATGAAGACTTTCCCTCTTTCACTTGCGATTAAACCAGTTTTACTATTAGCATATTTAATCGTATTAATAACTTTTAAATTTGATGTATTTTGAAGCATTCTTATTTTTTCACTCCATCTTCCACCCTGAAATAAAGTAGAAAGAGCAAACACAATTATATTGATAACCGTGTATGCATGCATGCAATAGAGTTTAATAAACTTCAGTACACTTGTAAATTTAGGATATTGTCATTGAGTGTGCAAGACTGAGAAACCAGGATGGGTATATTGGACACTTTCACATGAAAGTTCAAAATTGCCAAAATAATATATTTTCCAAAAGCCTTGAAAATACTGATATCACATGTACCTGAAAAAATTAGTTTGGTTTATGTTTCTGAATTCATCCGTCTTGTACACTTACAAAAGTTAATCCTGCTAAATTACCTGTAATAATACCTAAGAGCAGATAAGATAACTCACCTATTAGAAGATTCTCTGGCTTTATATCTCGGTGTATGATTCCCATCTTATGAAGTTCATGGAGACCAGTCAAGAAGTCCTTACATAAAGACAGCAACCGGCTTGTGTCTAGGTCAGTGACTGGCAAATCACTTGAAATCTTGTGATTAACAAGTTCAGCCAGATTACCTTCACAAAGTGGGGTAATTAAGTAGGTGAAATCATCATCCTCCTCTTCTCCTATCTGAGGCAGGATATTACCATAGGTAGGTTTGGGTTCAGTTTTTTCAGATAGAAATCTGAATACCTTCAATTCATCATCTTGTAAAACATGACTTTCAATGCGTTTTATGGCCACTGCATGTTCTTTCTTATGCAGTCCGATGAAGACTTTCTCCCTTCCACTTGCGATTAAACCAGTTTTACTATTAGCATATTAATAGTATTAACAACTTTTAAAATTTGATGTATTTTGAAGCATTCTCATTTTTTCACTCCATCTTCCACCCTGAAATAAAGTAGAAAGAGCAAACACAATTATATTGATAACCGTGTATGCATGCATGCAATAGAGTTTAATAAACTTCAGTACACTTGTAAATTTAGGATATTGTCATTGAGTGTGCAAGACTGAGAAACCAGGATGGGTATATTGGACACTTTCAAATAAAGTACCTCTACTGTAAATCAAATACAAAAGTTCAAAACTGCCAAAATTATATATTTTCCAAAAGCCTTGAAAATACCGATATGGGGAAAACAATCATATCTTTGCATATGATCAAATATCAGACAGTTTGACAGGCAATCAATGACAGAGATCTGCAAATCAGTTTTCCCATCCTCTGCGAACACAGTGGACCTTGCCATCCTACCCCTGTATGATAAACACCTACTGTAGCATTTTAGAAACATAGGGCCAAAGTCCCTGAAGCTACTATAGACATGGATACAAAATTAAGTATTTCCTGACTGTATGAAATGATCTCACTAAGGTCATCCTAGGGACATGTAAACCAAATATTAAAGCGGTCTGACCAGCGGTTTTGAAAAAAACAAGCAACCCAACAGTTGACAGAGCTCTGCTGTGTTATGTAGAGAATAACCTTTTGTGACACATGTATTGATGAAGAAGGTGGATATCTTTGATAGCTCATTTCAGGATGGCCTGACCAAAAAGGGAAAAAAATTCCGTAAAAATACAGATTTGCATATTTCATGAGACTATATTAGTCTATAATAGCAAATAACGAGAGTTAATTACATTCTAATTAAAGTAAACAAGACTTGCTTAAATCAAGATTTACGTCATAAAAAAACAGCGTATCTGTCAGGTTATAAAGAATCTTGAGCAGGTTATCTTTTAATATCAGTATTTTCATCCTATTAACCAAGCATATTTTAACTTTCAAATTAACATTGTAAGTAAGTTCTGTTGAATAAGTTGAGACAGTACGTACTCAGAGAAAGCACACTGAAGAGACAAATGTTTGTAACTTAAGAAGTTCAAGGTCATCAAAAGCATTATAAGGAATCATGTTACACTTTCATTGCACTGTTTACACAGATTGCATAATTGCTATAAATAGCACGAGGAATCTTACAGCTCAGCTTTACCATAAAAACCCTATCACTTTGACCAGTCTTTTAATTGACCACTCTATTTTTTTCCTCAAAAAGTAATCTTATTTATCCTTACCAAGTCAACCATAAATGGAAATTAGAACTTTCTCTATCTCTATTTATTTGACCACCCTATCATGACAAACTATTATGAGCAATTTCTTTTAGATAACATAAATGGTGGTTCAGAATATATCAAAGTTGGGATTCAGGAAAGTTGCCTTTATATGTTTTAATCCTCCAAGATGGTAAGCATTTCACTATGAACTGTCAAAAAAGTTAAACTTTCTGATAATTCCACACTAAAATTATTTTGGCTTTGATGATTTCCTAATTAATTCAATTATTTAAAATCATATTAATTATTATTTTCTGGGTGAATTGATAGGGTTTATACAGTACAAGAATTACATACAATGTAAGTCAAATTTTGACCAAAAATGACAAAAAAATTCCTTAAAAATACACATTTGCATATTTCATCACAATTTGAACAAATCTAAGTTGGGTTATCCCTAGGGACCTGTATACCAAATAACAAAGCTGTCTGACCAGCGGTTATGAAGAAGAAGATTTTTTACCAAAAACACCTTTTTTGGCATTAATTTGCCTATTTTCAACAATATCAAAAAATTAAAAAAAAGAGTTTCTCAAAATCATATTTTTCATCTACACAACAAATATCAAATCAGTAAGTACTGCGGTTCTCAAGATATTTGAGTGGACGGACGCCTCACAAACGGACATACATACATACATACATACATACATACAGACTGACGACGGACGCCGGACGGATACCCATCCCAATAGCTTCTATAGACTATAGTCTATAGTAGCTAAAAAACAAGTCATCGTTGATGACACAGTCCCCGCCAATTCAATGTTTTTTAAATCTTTGGAACTTTGACATTTAATAGGTCTGTGCTAAAAATACTTTGATACAGATGGCGCTCAATGGCCAAGAATGAGTTCCATGGTGATGAAAACATAAAACCAATGTAGGCCGCCATCCTAATTACAAAAGGTCATTAAATGAGTCAACTAGGAATTAATCGACAGGATGTTGCCAAACATTTTTGCATACTATCCTAACACTAACAGATTATCACCAGTACCATATTTCATAAAGTTTGATGCAGTATTTACAACACTATAAGATCAACATCTGTATCAAGTTTCATCAAATTTGACGCAGTATTTGTGGATATATCACTCTAATTAGGAAAGTTCATTACATATGCAATTACAAATTAATTAAAATGACACTGATAAATGTCTTTTTCACTGTTAAGGCAATGTGAGCTTAACATCTGTACCAAGTTTCATGAAATTTGATGCAGTATTTCTCGAAAAATCGGTATCAGCCTAATTACGAAACATCAATAATTAACATCATACTGCTACATGAGGTGAAACAAATTGACGTGCATACATGTATGTATGAAACAGGTCAATGTCCTTGTACCAACTTTGAATGATACGAATGGAAATATGTCTGAGTTATGGCTCTGTACATGAGAAATCGAAACAAAATCGCCGCCCACGCAGCCATATTTGATCTTGATGTCTAAAAAATCAAAATGCATTCATTATGTATGATATAAGTCAATGTCTATGTACCAACTTGAATAAAATCAGTTGAGACTTACCAGAGTTATGGCTCTTGACATCAAAAAACCATAACAAGCGACCTAGCGGCCGATGTAGCTCCGCTGTGTTTATGTAGAGAATAACTATTTTTGACACATGTTGACGAAGAAGGTGGAAATCTTTGATAGCTCAATGCAGTGGCCAGAGAAAGTGGCTAAAATAGCTGCAAAAATACACAATTGAAGATTTCATCATACTTATCGGACTTTTTTTCCAGGCGAGGCAAGTGGTAGGTGTGCAGGAAATTTTCGTAGATATTTAAATAACTTAATTTGCATCTCATAAATATTTCGCTGGAATTACTACTTATCGCCTATGATAGACCTACCTGTTAGCTTGTAGTTTTGTGATAGGTGTAGGTAGATTTTCAAGTAGATATCCATTGTTTCAGTTGGAAATAAAGCTCTGTACACAAAGCTTCCACCTCTTTGTCACCTATTTGTCACCTCTGTAAAATAGCGCTATCACCTACTAAAAATAGCCCTATGTTTTTGGTAAGGGAACTGTGCACATGTGCTACGGGAAAGGATTTGAACAGGATCTGTGTAGAAGTTACCGGATCAAGAAATTGTATGTTCGACTGGACAGTGAACACAGCAGACGGACACTTAATTAACCCGGGCAACTGTAGAGCTCATAGACTGTACTTCACGTTACTCCCCTACCCCCTTTTTACGCATAGGAGTCAGATAAGTTTTTCTTATTATTGTAACTTAATATATATTTTATATTTATAATTAGAACAAATAAGAGAATTACTATATTTTCTGTGTGTGCCTTGATTACTGTTGTGATTCGCATAGGGAAAGCGTTCACTTTTGACTTTGCATTTTTCGTAGCTTAGTTTACAGTCGTAGAAGTTTGTTTCATCAAAAAAAAAGTATATAATAATTTTGTATATTTTCAAAGGATGGCTGAATCAATGAGTTTCGATGGTGAGAGGCATGATGACGCTAGAAGTGTGGGCGAGTCTAGTGAGGGTGATTACTATTACGAGCCTTTGACTTTAGTTGATGCGATAGGTGAAACAGATCAAATTCCAAGTACGGTGTTTTGTGGTAGAGATGGCAGACTTCTGACTGATGGTTTGAGTACAAGTGTGCCAGCAAACCAGAGATTGCGTGAGAACGATAGAGGTTACAATGAACGTAGAAATGTGAGTGGCAGTGTTCATGAAGGAGATGTAGGCCAGAGGTTGAGTAATGGTGCTGATGTCGGCATGAGGACAGATGACAGAGAATGTGTCAGGAGTAATAAATAGTGTTGATTATGAAAGGGAGGCGAGAGAAGTCAGGAGATGCAAGAACTAATGCGTAATGAGATCAGGCAAATGCAGGAGGTAATGCGTGATCAAGTGCATGAAATTAATAGGCGGACCAGTCAACAGAGAGTACATGTATCTGAGGAAAGGTTGATAGAGTTAATTAATATTCCCGAGCTAGGTAACGACCCTGCTCCCACTGACAGAACACCCACAAAACAGGCACCTACAGATAACAGTCGACCAGAGAATGTAACTGTTAATACTAACGCATCCCAGCCAGGCCACACCTGACACAGTCAAAGTTGATGAAACAGCCATATGCACTAACCAAAGTGTCCCCGAACAGAAAACACCGGTAAACAGTGGCAATACGGTCTCCACCCAGCTACAGTTAGTGCTTGATAGGTATGATGGTAGCACCCCATGGGAGGATTACAAAATTTATTTCGTAGAAATGGCCACCATAAATGGATGGTCAGATCAGATGATGGCCATGCAACTGCTTATTCACCTGAAAGATAGGGCGAAAAGTACTGTGATTGATGAGCGTAGAGTGGGCCCAGCTAGCTTTAAACGTATGTGCGAACTTCTTGAAAAGAGGTTCGGAACTAGCAAGCTTGCAGCTACTCATAAGTCTGAGTTACAATCACGCAGACGTAAGCGGAATGAATCCCTTACAGATTTTGGATACACCATACGTAGACTGTGTAGGCTTGCATATGCTGATTTCTCTGCTGACGTCATCGATAGGATTGCGCCAGAACAATTGACAACGCAATCGAAATAGGGCAATAACTTATAAGAGATGCGCTACATAGGGTTAAGCCAAAAACTTTGGAAGATGCTATAGCAGTGGCTGTCGAGGAAGAGAATTATTTGCTAAAATACGAGGTTGGCAAGAAAGATTAGCATGCAAAGAAATTTGTGAGAAATTGTGATAAAGAGGATGCTGACACTGATAGTCCAAACAATCTGACAGAGATCATTGAAACTCTCCTCAGGAAACATCTCAATGAGTTAAAAGGCAATTTGAAACCCAACATCAAGGCAAGCCAAACAGTTAGTGAGAGTACAGTGTGTTTTAATTGTGGCGAGAAAGGTCATGTGAGGACACGCTGTACCAGTAGAAAGAATGTACAGAAAGAGTTGACAGGAGAAGGTCGTTTCTCTTGTTACAAGTGTGATGGGCTAGGCCATATGACAAAGAACTGTCCATCACCAAGGAAACCAAGGACGCAGCAGGGAAACAGGGATCAGCTTACTTCAGGGGCTGCAAGTGGGCTGGCAAATCAGGAAGGCCCACAATACAGGCATAAGAGAGACTATACCCACTCTGACAGAGGCAAGTGGAACGATTGTGGTTTCTGCACAACCAAAGTCAGTGCATATAGATGTAGGAACCTATGGAATTAAGGGGTGTTTTTTGCTTAGATACAGAGGCACAATGTTAGCTTTTAATTGGGTTATTTCGTTTGATTACATAGGCCGACAGCTCAGCAAAGAACTCGGAACGACAGACAATACCAGGCGCAAAGGTACGCTTTCAGATATTATAGATTACGTCTGCTTCCGACTGTGATGTCTATTTGACCAAACAAATTCAAACGAAAACATTCAAAAGTGTACAGTAGAGTGGAATGGCATAATTGTAATTTTATTCCCTTTCCTTGAGCAGCTAATGGATGAATTTGACCAATATTAAGATCATATGTAAGTATTGTGAACAGTACACTTCTTGCATTTGACACCTTCCCTTAAAAAATTATCAACTTATTATAATAAGTAATGTTCCTTTGTTTTACAGGGATGCTCGTAGGACGACAAAGTACCGTTAAAGTCATTTTATAAGACGCGTCTTTTATTATGATGTTGCAAATTTTGAGCCCGAATTATTTCTCAAAAGATGGGGTGCGACTTATAATATGTACTTTTTGCATTTTTAAAGAGGGCGTTACCACTAATAACATGGAAATTCTCAGATTATTTTTTTTCGAGGAGTGGGGGGCCTACTGATAGAAGTTCACCTTTATTGAATAAATAACTTTAAAAGATAATTACAAGAAGAGTTTGCTTATGGTAGCTCTCTTTTGGAGGATGTGGTTGCCCATGGTTGAGAAACATGTTTCAATTTTATTGAACCCCAAGGAACAACAAAGTTTCAACTTTTGATGAATAGAGCCAACCTCAATGGTGGCTGGTAGTGTGACAGCTGTGCTGGAAAAGGGGTGCGACTTATAATGCATACGTTTTCCATTTTTGAAAATTTAAGGATTTCATCCTACTCAAGTCAATCAAAGGAGGGTGCGACTTATAATGCAGATGCGTCTCATCAAATGACTTTAACGGTAATTCTTGACAATATCCCGGAAAGTCACCAAGTCATGAACGGATCTCAACGTTTGCCGGTGAATGGGAACTTTGAGTACGTGATATCTCTGTATCAATCAGCGAGTGGTGATTTCTTACCGCTTGAAAAGGCGTGCATTATTCCCGTAGAGATTATGATGCAAAGAGACGCGCTAATAACTTCCCTATGTTAGCATTAGTGGAAGATGATTTTTAATGTAATATCGACAAAGGTGATATGGAATATGATATCTGTTCGGTGTAATGCCGACACTTACTCCCTATCATCAAGTCAACTTCAAGATCGTGAGACCTTCGACGCTATCTTCTGTAAACGTGACATGAGATACTGTAAACGTTTTACGCACTCGATTTGTGATTTCTTGGATTAAAATTCGGTACCCCGTTTGAAATTGATGGAGGACAGAACTAACAATGAGCCTGGGAAACGTTGGTTGGCAGTAAAATTGGGGATTCCAGTTTTATTCAATAAGAATGTGCCATTCCCATCAAACCTAGAAGACAAGATTTGTCAATTTCAATACGGTGATCAATGCTATTCACTGTCCAAATGACCGATTTGATCTCCTATCCCGGGTTGGGCAAAGCACCGTGAAATTTTGGGGGCAAACTTTGACTAGGTTAGAATATCAGTGAATTTCTCTATTCTTCCTCATTGGTGTCATGCTGAAAGCGACAACTTTACAGCAATTTGTGTTCATTAATACGCAGCAGCAGATGCAACTGCAACCCCCTTTTCCATGTGCACACAGTAGGCAAATTCCCACCTTTGTTTATGATATCACTGGTGTGCATTCATAGACAAAAGATTCAGTTTGACCTTTGGGAACAAGCTTGTGATTTTTACATTGTTTATCGGTAAAATGTTGAATAGGTGAACCTTTCCTGTTGTAATAAAACACTTTTATTTGTGTACATGTTCACCATGGAGTGTTTGAAAGTCACATACAGTCATGTTTCTGTTGTCAAAATGATCTTATGTTCATAGTGTTTTCACGGTAGTCATAGGTGTGCATACATCGGTAAGCTTATCCTGGTGATAAACATACACGTTACCCCATCATAAATGTATGCTAGAAGACAATGGTAGATCAGAGGTGCGTCTGTTACACAAGGAACCAATGACAGCTTTGACGTTCTCTGTTGCGGCTGGTAAAGCACGGTGAAATGTTGTGCCAACTTTGACTGGGTGTAGAACAGTAGTGAATACTTTGAGCCTTCGACTGCAGTAACATGTGTAAATGGGCTGTTAGTAGCAAAGAATGGTTGACTTAGCATATTTATGGAAGCATTACTGCGTGGATGTATAGGGAATGACACATATTGTTGCCACTTACTGAGCTTTGCCATTAAGTCATTATTGACTGATTTCATGTGATGCTGATTTCTTTCTAGCTGAAGTACTTTTGCTTGAAGAGCTTTATTTTCTCTCTCTTTTACATGGCATACAGCGCAATCATCTGCAAGCATTGCAAGGCAGGAGGAGGTGGTGTCGAATGAAACTGGGGGCTGAGATGTTTGACTTGCTTTAGAAGGGGATGGCTGCATGTGATTGAAATTATTGGGGAGTTGGCTGGATACTTCAGTAGATGAAGAGTCCATGTCAAAATACGTATATGAACTGTGCTCATGAGAATGTGATTTACTGGATGACTGGTCAGGCATACAGAAAGTATGAGATGAGTTTATATTGTCACTGTATGGAATGGTATGTGGTTTAGTGGCATGCTGGGAGGACTCATTGCTATCTAGGTCAAACTTCTGAGAATGGCCTCGGTTGGTATAGGTACTTTGAAAGGACTGATCACTATGGGAAAGGTGACCAGGGCCCGTTTTATTATGGGGATCATTACCATGACAAGATGATTGGCTATCAGGGGAAATGCTAATGACATGTGATTGATTTGATTGTTTGAATGAGTTTGAACGAGCACTGGGCTGGGAGGGCAGGGGTAGCTGGTTCTTTAACTTGCATATCACATATATTACTAGGAGATGGGCTGGAAGCCACAATATGGGATATAGTGCTGTTAGGGGGAGTGTTATGTGAAGGCAAATCAGGGTCTTTTGTACTGGGTGTAGTGCAATTAGGAACTACAGTAACAGATTTATCATGAGGGATGACATCATGCCTTAGAGTTTTCTCTGCATCCATTCTGCCGAACAACAGTCTGGCTTGATGGTGTGTTGCCATTCTCTTTGCCTTTTCAGCCAATTGCTTCTGTTCCTTTGCAGCTTTAGGCCTCGGTCATTCATACAGAAATAAATAAAAAAAATAGGTGACTAAAGTTGTTTTGAGCCACAGAAACTTGCCTTGTCAAAAATTGTAACAGTTAAAAGGTACATGTATGGTCATGACATAGGTTATATACAACCCATATCCTGCACATATACCTGTATGTACATCAATCAATAAACAGCAATTTATCCATCAGGCCCCCCCCCCAGTGCAGCAACAAATCAAAATGACTAAGACGCAAGAACTCTTGGAATAACAAGTTTTTGCCCTATTGTTTCTCCAAATCACTTTAGACAATCCTTACCCCGTATACATTGAAGCAAAACTTTTTTGTACTCAAAAGATGTGTGGCATTATAATGGGACAGAATAATATAAGAAGAGCAACGGTCAATAGTTTACCTTTCTTACGCTCTTCTTCTTCTACAGTTAAATTACTCTTGGATGCATTTTGTTTGATTACTCTTTTTGTTGATTTTGTGCTTCCCCCAGTATTCTTCTTTTCCGCAAGCCTGACAGAAAAGAAATGAGAGACAAGTCATCACAGGTTGTCAATTAATCTTGACTTTTGGATAACATGCATTAACATTTTCCACTGAATAACTGTAATCATATAAACTTGTCCTTACCTCTTGGTCTTATTGGTAGCCTCTACACTTTTTTATTATTCTTCTTTACTGGCCTCAACCTTTCTTGATTTCGTAGGGCTTACTGGAGAAATAACCGAAAGTTTCATTACATATATTTAATAGACATGTAAGATAAGCCTATTTCTACATGTCTTGCAAATGAGTGACTTTGCAGTAATGCATGAACAACACTCCCAGGAGCGTACACAAATTATGTCAAGTGCCTAGATAATGTGAAAAAATAAATAGTTATTTACATTGTGCATTTACAATAAAATTTGCATTCAATAAAGAAAGTACTTACCATCTCTTTCTGTGTCCTGTTCAAAGAAATCATCAAATGTCTTTTTCTTTGGTTTTCTTTTATCTGAAGCCATCCTATCTCGACACTTCCTTTTCCACATTGAGAACAAATCCTTTGCCAAGTCTGATAATTCATCTTCACTGGCACCTAAATATACATTAATATTACATGAATGCATTGAAAATAAAAATCAAAGTATGTGTACAACCTTACACATGGGCCTCTGTATGTAAATTTTGGAAATTCTCAGTATTTTTTCGGTGGTTGACTACAACAGTACGTTTCTTATTATGCTCTGCATACACCACCATGGAATCCTGTTATGCGCATTGTACAGTTGGAAAATAAATTTTAGTCCAAATATATATATATATATATATATATATATATATATATACATATATACATATATAGACTCTGAAATACAAACCACATTACATTCTGCTTGCTTATTGCAGTATTATTTCATAGCATAAAACACCTCTTAGATATCCATAGTAATCTACTACCATGTAGGTAGTACTACCACGAGTTGGTCAGTGAAAAAGTTCTAAAGAAGACAGGCCAAATTACGTCATTGTTGATCCAATGAGATTGCATTCTTGCAAATGATAACGTTTTTGCAGAGATGTTTGTTGTTACTCTACTCCAATTAAGTTGCTTAACAAACTGTATCACAATCAATTACGAAGACTTTAGCGAACATAGATTGTAAAAACATAGAAACGTGATTTAAATACACTCACCTTGAGTAATGTAGATAGCATCATAGTGTTTTTTGTCGTATTCTGCTACTATCACATCGCCATATTTGAATTCGTGTGGATCGCCAGTTTTCTTCTTGAGTACATCATCCTCCGGAATAGTTCCAAACTGTTGGTCTTCCCAGAATACGCATAAGAATCCGCTACCACGGTACTTTAAAGTATCAAGCCGTTTTCTGACGTCTGGGTCATTGGCATCCAGTATCAAATCCATAGTTTATTGTTTACGAGTATAACTGGAACGGCGATCGTCACGTACGATGTATATGGTTCAGGCTTACCGCCAAAACTGCCAGAGCCTCATTCTCGTATGACTGCACACGGCACTAAGAAGTCAAATGCGCAAGCGCGGCGTTGTCTTCCAATGCTGATGAGATTGTGGAAGTTACACGGCGACGCGCGACGCCGGTTTTACAGTCAGAAGAGTTAATTTATCCGACTTATAGGTAACCTATTGCAGTTTCTGTGCACATAGCTTTTGCACAATTTATGGTTACGATTGTATCTTGGAACTTCAAGCTGTTTTCTTGTGTTCGCTCGTCTTAGGGCCGGCCATTTCCATTGCCAGCCAACTTTGTGCACGCCGTGGCCGATCACCACCTCGATCACTACGAGGTAAGTACCAACGGAAATATTCCTCGTTTGTGTTCTTCCATGTGCGATTTTGTAATAATTACTAAGAAATATGTTATTAACAAACCAGAAAGTTCGTACGTTGGTAAGGGAATTGAATGTAAGCAAAGTTTTGCAGTTTGGCAGAGTTGTATAACCCGGAAGTGATGCCCATTGCACACAGCGTTCTTTGCCACATCGTATGCATGCATGCAGTTCAGTTCAGTAGGGATTGAATATCTTCGGTAATAACTTCCCATGTGCTGTTAAAACTAAGAATATTGTCTTCGCTTGTGAAACTTAATTTATTTTTATCATGGGGCTAATGATAGTATTACCTGAACGGTAACTGTTTTAAGGTAAAGTACGGTTGGAGACTGTCCAGATTTCTTGCTCATGTCGCAGATATTCAAATATTAGCTTGCAAGCAGCAACTATTTTAGAATTATCTGACCATACACCAAGATGAAATCGTTTTTCATGTTGTGAAATTCTCCACTCTCAAATTATCACAGTGAAATGCGATGTAATTTTAAACTAAAATTAAAATACATGTTCATGTTTTAAGCTTAGCATTTACTGTAAGGTAAAACCACATTTGCCTCATCCAGCAACAACATGTATTCACTACTTCCGTCATTATTATTCTACTCTTTGGCTGAGGTTATTTATGTATTTCTCCTTTTTTGTAGGGTGACCCTGATGGAGCAAAACGTGTGAACAGTTTGGGTTATGTAAGACCAGCCAAGTACAAGAAACATGACTTCTTGCCAAGACTGCGGTTTGAAGCTATCAGTAATGTACATCCATTGACTGAAACTCTAATTGAGAATAGTCGGGATAGTTCAGCATTGTTGCACGAGTCAAATATTATTGAGAATGGAGTAGATGGTTTAGCTCATACAATACATGAGGAAAACACCATTTCGTCCAGGCAACAGACTTCCACCAGTTCCAGTAGTCATCATGGTGAATGTCAACATACTCCGATAGATACGTCTGCCGAATATATACCTACCACTACACATCCTAATGACAATAATCACACTATTGAGTGTGGCAATGATGCGAGTGTGTGGAATGATAGGAATAACCACTGTTTGGTGGAGCAAGATGGGAGCCAGCACAGGCAACAATATCAGTCAAACAAAGGACTACATGATGACTATGTCTCAATTTCTCACAGTTCCTTTGCATTTGAACAGGAAAATCACAGCAACAACATTGAATCCATGATGGAGACAGAGGATGAAAATAATTCATGTGATCAGAATGTTACTAATGGGCTTCATGACTGTGCCAATAACTATTTTGATAGCCCTGTCCATTGTGAAATTCAACAGAATGACAGTGACGATGATAATGAAAGTACCAGTAGCGGTGATGAACAGTTTGATAATGAGGGTGATGACAAACCACATGAAAGCAGTGACAAGCCAATTTATAGAGGACACACCATGTCGGTTTCAGTTAGTATGCTTCTGATTTTAATGTACACTGTGACACATTCTGTTAGTGGAACACAACTGCAAGACCTACTGACTCTGATAAGTTTACACTGCCTTGAACAACATCCAGGCTTGAAAAGTCTCTTTCATTTTAAAAAATATTTTTCAGAGCTGGAATCACCTTTAATTAAGCATTACTATTGTTCCCGCTGTCTAACTCCGGTCAAAAGCAATCAAACTATTTGCACCAATACTTTTTGCCTTTATGACTTAACTTCTTTAAAATCAAAATCATATTTTCTAGAAATTCCTATAGAGAGTCAACTGCAAAATTTATTCAGTCGTCAGTCCTTTGTCAAATTACTGAAACACAGATTTACTAGATTCAAAAACAGGCCATGGTATTGAAGATATATATGATGGTGACTTGTACAAGAAACTCTCAGGCAGTGATGGTCCATTATCGAGTAAATATCCATTTAATTTGTCCTTTACCTGGAATACAGATGGTGTTCCAGTATTTAAAAGTTCTAAATATTCCATTTGGCCCATGTATTTAGCAATAAATGAATTACCCCCCAAAGTCAGAAGGTTGAAAGAAAATATCATTTTCTCTGGGTTAATGGTTTGGTGAAAGTAAACCTGCCATGTTAAATTTCACAGCCCCTCTTCACCAAAGTCTTAAGCGTCTAGAATCTTCAGGTATTGAAGTCATTATTAATGATAAGGCTGTAAATGTAAAGCTTTCCTTCTATGTGGAACAGCTGATCTCCCTGCCAAAAGCTTAGTCTTGAATTGTATACAATTCAATGGTCATTATGGATGTCCAAAATGTCTGCAGCCAGGAAAAACACACACTACTACCAAAAAGGGACATGTACATATCTTTCCATATGATACAGAAAATCCTCTTGGGGTTCTAAGGACAGCAGATGAGTCTTTTGAAAGTGCAATTCAAGCTGAGGCTACTGGACAGACTGTAAAGGGCATCAAAGGCCCTTCATTCTTAATGGCCTGTAAGTATTATGATTATGTGAAAAGTACATCTATTGACTACATGCATATGGCACTGATGGGTATCGCAAAACGTTTGCATACTTTATGGTTCTCTCCACAATATTCTTCAGAAGAATATTCGCTGATTAAATTTCTTGATCTGATTGACGAACGTCTTCTAAAAATTAAACCACCTTCAATAATTACTCGCATTCCTAGAACAATCAGCAATCATTTCAAATATTGGAAGGCATCAGAAATGAGATCCTGGCTGTTCTTCTATTCTCTTCCTATTTTAGCTGACCTCCTTCCACCATTGTATCTGTATCACTATTCCAGCTTTGTCGAAGGCATTTTCCACCTCTGCAAAGACTCAATTGCCAGTGATGATATTGTTAAGAGTGAACGTTTACTGAGATATTTTGTTTAGTACATGTTTGAAAGTCTATATGGACCACAGCATTACACTCTAAATTTGCATTCCCTTCTGCATTTGCTACAGTGTGTCCATGAACTTGGGCCACTAGGGCATATTCATGCTTTCCATTTGAAGACATGAATGGCAATCTACTAAAGCTGTTTCATGGCACACAACACGTGGATTTACAAATTGTTGGCGCCGTGAACATTATGCAAACTATCCCTAAAATGATTGAAGCAGTGTCAGGCCATACAGAATCAGTGTTTCTCAGAAAGATGTGTAGACATATATCTTTCACATGCAATGCAAGACAACATGATGAGTTGGTCAGACCTTTGGGCAGAGGATATTCAAAACAGTTTCTGACACCATTTTGAATGGAGTTGTACATTTTTCTTGGTTGGAGACCAAAAAAGATGCTTTTCTATAAACGAATGGCTGTCAATGGACAGACTGTACACTCATTAGAGTATTCAAGGGTTACTGTTAGAAATTCTTTCACTGTTAAATATTTCGATAATGTAAATAACCTCGTTCATTTTGGTGTTGTGTGCTTCTTTGGTGTACCACAATGCTGGTGTGGAGAACATCAGCGTTGTCAGTGCAGAGTGAGTTTAGCATTTATACAAAGACTAGAAAATATTGAAGAACCTTCAGATATTTATGCAAATACTGGAACAGAGAATTTTCTGAACATTTCTCTTGGTCATGTGCATCCTCGTAGAGGCATACAAACTAACCATGATGCTTTAGAAGCATTAAAGGCAGACCAAATTCTAGGTTTGTGTGTAAATGTTGTTGTAAAAGACATTTCCTATGTATGTGAATTTCCAAATACAGTAGAGTGTGATTAACTTGATGATTTCAATTGTACATTACACATGTACAGTTCAGAAAGAATGTACTAAAAACGCTGGTTTACAGGTCCACTACAC